>NC_135955.1:41480427-41799038 GCF_053455715.1 Rhinoraja longicauda | reverse complement strand
AGAGAGAGAGAGAGAGAGAGAGAGAGAGAAGGAATGGGTGACGTTTCGGGTCGAAACCCTTCTTCGTACTTGATTACTTCTTTGGTTCTGCTACACATTTATTTACTCTACCAGCTGCAGATGAGACCTTCAATTTTAACTCAGGGCAGCAATTAGGTTGGCAAGAGGTGGGAAAGCAACAGGTTGTTCAACCTCAGCAGCGAAAGGCCTGCGTGTTTTTTATCTAAATGGTCTCATTTGCATCCTCTAGTCCAGTGCTTAAACTGGTGAATGGTTCACCCATGGGCGAATGAAACTAGTGGGGTGCATGAAGGATGAATGACTTAATATATATATAAATTATACACAAGGGAGAATAACACAAAATTTACCAAAAAACATAAGAAAATTTAGTCGAGGGTGAATGACATTTTGTGATAAAGACTCAAGGGTGAATGAGTTTAAGAAGCACTGCCCTAGTCAGTTACCCAAAGCCACTGATGTAGATCAATTTTTTTTTAATTTCTCACGTTTCTGGTCATGATTTGTGAATTCAGTAAGGGCAGATTTCCCTTTCCTGAACTGCTGTTACGAGGGGGTGCACTGTAGTTATTGACAAGAACTGCTTGAGGTACATATCTTCATTCATTGCCACTAGGGGTCAGCACGGAGTCCTGCAGCATTCTCACTGAGCAAGCAAGCAATCCATCAGCAAGCAAACTTATTTTGCAGATACTGGATCGTTGGAAAACCTCAGGTCCAGTAGAGACCAAACCTACTCTTAGCTATGGTATCCTTCTATGTAGAGCCTTTCTGGGATACAATCTTCCTATCGCTGTATATCTTCATCTCCTGATCCACATTTGAAAGATGATTTTGCTGCAGCCATGATGGATTTGTTCTGACTAATTCAAAGCTGCACTTACTGACAGTGCAGTAAGTTCAATACACGGGTGACAAAGGTATAATGTGGTGCAGTATGAGGCAAAACAAAACAAGAGGGCCAGCTGGAGATGTTTGGCTTTTACTCAGTTGATGCAGGAAGGATTTAACTCCAATTATGCTCCTGACACCTATTGGAAAGTTGGTGCTAAATGAGGTTTAGTTATTTTGTGCAGTAGCTGAAAACTTTCATAATCCACACTTGAATAACAAAATGGAATTTACAGAATGCTGGCCCATGACCTATATTCTATAACCTTTAAATAATGCTGTACAACAGGCTGAAAGTACTAGGAAAAGAAACTGCAGATGCTGGTTTAAATCGAAGGTAAACACAAAATGCTGGGGTAACTCAGAGGGTCAAGCAGCATCTCAGGAGAGAAGGAATGGGTGATGTTTCGGGTCAAGACCCTTCTTCAGACTGAAAGTACTTCAACCCTGCTTCAGGATGCAGCAAGAAAAAATTTGCTCTTTTTTTTCATGGTCTCTTACTGCACTGATTAATTACGTTGCCCTCAATTTTGCTCCATCATTGATTTCACAGGTCTCTTGCCCACATCTGCACTTCAGTCACACTTGTTGCCTGCCAATAGTACTGCAACAATCCAATAAAATAAAACGTTATACAGACCAGAAACAAGGCCTTCTTCCCAACTTGTCTAACATTCGTCTCTGTGCTCAACTCACATCAAACATGCTGCTTTAATCTAACCCATACCTTCTTTCATCGAAGAATTAAACACCAAGTGCACAGAAATAGCATAGTAATATTTAGTCATACATAAAGCTCAGATTAATCTCATGACATTAAACAGTAAAGTAGTGTAATGTCATACAGCATGAAATCAGGCCCACCAGTCCAACTTGTCCATGCCAACCAAGATGCCCCAACTACACAAGTACCATCTGCCTATGTTTGGCCCATATCCTTCTAAACCTTTCCTATCCATGTACCTATCCAAATGTCTTTTAAATGTTGTTACAGTACCCACCTCAACTCCCTCCACTAGCAGCTCATTCCATATACCCATGACCCTCTGTGAGAAAAAACACCCCCTCAGGTTCCTATTAAATCCCACCTTAAACCTATGACCTCTGGTTCTTGATTCCCCTACTCTGGGTAAAAGATTCTGTGCATCTACCCAATCTATTTCCCTCATGAACTTATACACTTCTATAAGATCACTCTTCATCCTCTTCTGCTCCAAGGAATAAACTCCTAGCCAGCTCAACCTCTCCTTATACCTGAGACCCTCAAGTCCTGCCAACATTCTTGTACATCTTTTTTGCACTCTTTCCAGCTTAACAACATTTTTCCAATAGACAGGGTGACCAGAACAGGACACAGTACTCCAAATGTGGCCTCACCAATGTATTGTACAACTGTAACATAACATCCCAACTTCTATCCTCGATACTCTGACTGATGAAGACCAATGTATCAAAGCCATTTTGACCATCCTACCTATGATGCCACTTTCAAGGAACTATGTACATGCACTCCTAGATCCCTCTGCTCTCCAACATTCCCCAGACCCTTGCATTCACTGCGAAGATGCTGCCCTGGTTTGACTTCCCAAAGTGCAACACTTCGCAACTTTTCTGCATTAATTTCCAGTAACCTTCCTCAGCCAACTTGCCCAACTCATTGAGATGCTGCTATAATTCTTGATAACCAGATTCGTTATCTACAATACCACCTACTTTAGTGTCATCTGCAAACTTACTAATTATACCTCGTAACTTCTCATCCAAAACATTGATATAAATCATAAACGGCAATGGGAACAACACTGATCCCTGAGGCACACGACCAGTCACCAGCCTCTAGTCCAAAAAACAACCTTCCACCATCACCATCTGCTACCTTTCATGAAGCCATTTTATCCAGTTGACTAGTCTCCCTGAATCCCATGTCATCAAACCTTCCAGAGCAGCCTACCATCCCATGCGGAATCTTAACAAATACCTTGCTGAAATCCATATAGACAATATCCACAGCTTTGTCCTCATCAACCTTTTTGGTTATTTCTTCAAAAAACTCAATCAAACTCGTGAGATACAATCTCCCAGGCACAAACTATGCTGACTATCCCTAATCAACCCTTGTCTATCCAAATGTATGTATGTTTTATCACACAGAATACTCTCCAGTAACTTGGCTACGACAGATGTTAGCCACACTGGTCTATCATTCACAGGCTTTTTCTTGTAGCCCTTAAATAGAGACACATTCGCCACACTCTAGTTTCACGGCACATCACCCATATCTAATGATGATTCGTGTATCTCACCCAGGGTGCCTGCAATTTCTTCTCTAGCTTCTGACAGTATCCTCGGATATATCTGATCAGGTCCTGGAGATTTGTCTACCTTCATACGTCTTAGGATGGTCCACACCTCCTCAATCAGAATACTGTCTGTCCTCAAGACACTTCCATTAACTGTCCCAAGTTCTCCAGTCTTCATATCTTTCTCCACAGTAAAAACCGAGGAAAAATACTCATTGAGGACTTTTCCCATCTGATGCGGCTCCACACATAGATCATTACTTTGGTTTCTGTGGGGCCTTAATCTCTCTCTAATCATCCTCTTTCCCTTAGTGTACATAACATATCTTTAAAACTTCATATCATCTGCCATCTCCAGTCCCCCCCTTTGCTTTCCTGATCTCCTTATTAAGTATGCTCCTCAGCTCCTGAAAATGAAGCTCCTCCAGGGATACATTTGATCTCAGCAGCCTATACCTGTTTCATACCTCCTTTTTTCCCCTGACCATTGCCTCAATTTCTTTCATCATCTAAACTTCCTTAAACTTCCTTTCCCTTCACTCTAACAGGAAAATGTATACCCTGAATTCTTTCATCATACTTTTAAAAACATCCCACTTTCCAGATGTTTCTTTGTCCGCAAACAACCTACTCCTATCAATCCTGTCTAACATCATCAAAATTGGCCTTCCCCCAATTCAGAATTTTAACTTGTGAGCCCGCCCTGTTTTTTACTTGTAAATAAAACCACTCAAAAATTACATTAATTATTTTGGATTAAATTACCTGTTACCTCATTAGTTTTGAGTTGTCCATGATTGGGAACCATGACCACTTACCACGCAACATTTTATCAGCCCCCTACACAATTTTATTTGTCCTGGGCAGAGGGGAGGGGAGAAGAGATTTGGCTACTGGTGGCAGGCAGGTGTGCCAGAACAGTCAAACATGACCTGTTATTTACTGCTCTTGTTTTCTATTGGAAAAGTTGAATAATAAATTTGATGTCAAATCCAAGTTGGACACACTTTTATTCTTTTCACTTCAGTTGTCTTTGTCTTTGAGATAAAGTAAATAATCTATTTTATGATCAATTTCTAGTAGAGTGAGATCATACGAAACAGTCAGAGAGGTGGGAAATATGCCAGTTACATCAAAATAGGCTACTTGCGGCCATTAGAGACTGGAACAGACGAGGAGGTTAGTCTACCGTAGGTGAGGAACATTTTTCAATGGAGACTGACATATGGCAACCCTGTCCTTTCATCAATCATAAATCAAGTTCTATTTGTAAATGTTTTGTTTGAAGCCTCGTGCGTAAACTTTCTGACTGATTGTTGAGAGCTTTAAACAAGCTATTCATGAACAATCAAAATGTTTTACATTATAATTGTTTTATTAATTTGATTAGATGAAAATCTATAACTTATAGACAGCGCTGTAACATAATGTTTTTAAAAAGGACATGTATAGTACAGAGTAGGAAAGAAACTGCAGATGCTGGTTTAAATCGAAGGTAGACACAAAATGCTGGAGTCTGAAGAAGGGTCTCGACCCGAAACATCACCCATTCCTTCTCTCCTGAGATGCTGCCTGACCCGTTGAGTTACTCCAGCATTTTGTGTCTACCTTGCATAGTACAGAGTTTGTGTAAGTTTTCAGATACTTTTAATTAATATGTCTTTACTTTTTTGAGGGAGGTCTGAATTAGTCTAAGATTAAGCACTTTGGCTTTCACTACTACAACCATTTATTCTTGAACAAAAATAAATTGTTTTGTTCTGTACCTGGTTGAAAATTGTGTTATAAAAATGCTAAAGTGCTGCACTGACGAAGAGGGGCTTGCAGTAATGCAACAGTGCAGTGTTCCATCAGGCACACTCTTGTAGTTTGTGGTTTTAATGCGTAACAGAGAGAATTATATGAGGTGCTAAAAATAGTACTAACATTTCATGGAATGAACTCATTTGTTCGTTACTATTCCTTAATCTCAGACATGTCACAGCAGGTCAGCTAAAATCTGGAAATCTGATTCCTTGCCTGAAGAAAGGAAAGTGGCCATGAAATTAGGGTGGGAGAATGAGGGAAGGATGACAGAGCAGACAAGGTACACAAACCACCCTTAGTGGTTTAATCGCCCAACAGTGCCAAACTGGAAAGATTATACCCAGAGTACTTTGTGGATGCTGATGAAATCCAATCCAAGAAGAGACTCAGAAATATAAAAGGAATGAAATGTTTTTTAAATTTTCATTTCAATAATTTGCAGATTTGAAAATAGTCATTTTAGGTTTAGTTTAGTTTAGAGATACAGCACGGAAACAGGCCTTTTAGCCCACCGAGTCCACACCGACCAGCAATCACCCCGTACACCAACACTGTCCTACACACTAGGGCCAATTTACAATTTTTACCAAAGCTAATTGACCTACAAACTTGTACACCTTTGGAGTGAGGGAGGAAACCGGCGCACCTAGAGAAAACCCATGTGGTCATTGGGAGAACATGCAAACTCCGTACAAACATTACCCTTAGTCAGGATCGAACACGGGTCTCTGGCACTCTAAGGCAGCACTCTACTGCTGCACCACCATGCCTCCCCAGATAGGCTTTTAATTATAGTTAGGCTATAACTAATTTTAAGCAGTTATTCAAAACACAAAAATACGCTTGACTAATATTGAAATATGGTTACTATGTTGACCAGGATCTCTATCATGCCCAAGCATTCTATCCCTATCATTATTTATATAAACACAACAAATTAAGAGAACACGATTAAATCCACGGTGTTCATAGCAAATGTATTAAAATAATCATTAATCTCTCATGTTCATTTCAATACAAAATTGGAACAGTAGTTACAAATACAAATCCTAATCCAAGTTGAAATTCATAGAATATAAATGTCTTCAAATCACTATTTGTTTAATCCATTTTACAAATACCAACTTCTTTAGAAAAATGCACAAGATTATAAAACATGGCTAATAATTTTAAATATCTTAAGGAAAATTCACATTTTAAGGACAAGGATTTCATTCACAAAATAACATTCATATCAAAGCAGCTTAATAATCTAACAGTTATGATTCTGTAATGGTGCTCTACAATTCAAGAAGTGTTTGCTTTGCATCTTGTGGTGTTCCATGATCATTAAAGGTGCTATATAAATAAATATTTTGTTTTCTTTTCCAAATGATGTTGCCACGGGTTAGAGATATACAATGTAAGCACAATGAGTTCTCCTCTGCCCTGGTCAAGAGCCTGCCATCCTTCATTCCCAAACCTCACACATGAATAACTTGAATAAGAAATGGACAACATCAAAACAAACATCACAAAAGATCTGAAGAAGGTCCCAACCTAAAACATCACCTATTCATGTTCTCCAGAGATGCTGCCTGACCCACTGAGTTACTTCAGCACTTTGTGCCTTTTATGTAAACTAACATAGACTATTCCTCGTGTTGTGTCACCAATACTTTATTGATCTGTACTCCAAGGAAGGTCACTGCCCCCACACCAAAAACAGTTGGATTGAGAAAGGCAGAGTAGTTTAGAGGATGGCATAGAGGCAAGGTCACTTTTTCAAGGACAGGACAAAAAAAAAGGAATAGTGCAAGTGCTTTAAATTGAAGGTCACAAGCACGTTCCATTGCAGAAGGCTCAAATGAAGAGACAGTCTATGGATGGAGGCTGATGGGCATACAGAGTGAAATATTGAGCTTTACAAAGTCTGCCAGAAAGCGTGATTTCAATGTCACGGTGCATTGAGGGCATCATATGGCATAGGGCTTCATAGAGAGCGTGGAACTTGCCCTTTCCAATATGAAAGTTGTGGCCATCACTGTCAACAATTATTGGAGAGGCCTTTTGAACAATGACACCTACAGCAGTGATGGCAGCAATCTAAGCTTCTGTGCCAGTGACCTGCACTTCCAGATGACAGCTGTACTGCAATGGAAGTTGAGTTGTTCTGTCAAACTGGAGCTAGCCATCACGTTCATATTGGAAAGGTGAGGTCCTGTGGCTCCATGCAAGACCCCATGCAAACCTGTGGCTGGACTCCTTCATAGATCTTGATGTTGTATGGAGACACAGTTTGCGGTCTGAAGAAGAGTTCCAATCCAAAATGTCATCAGGGTAACGATCTGAAATGTTTTTTGTCCAGTTTCCTCTACAGATGCTACCTGACTCGCTGAGTTCCACCGGCAATGCTTGACATTGTAAGTGTGTTTCTGGCAGGCCAGACGATGGCACTGCTGGTGGGCATTTGAAGACGCATGTAGTGATCTTGACTAAAAGGTTTCTGAAATCCTGTGGCTCTGTTTTCTTGTCTGTTTGGCCACAGAACTTGCATCCAATACCATTCCAGCTTCAGGAGCTAGTTCCTTCACTCCTCATTGTGTGAGGCTCAGATGCTGCATCTGAAAACCTAGGTACCCCCTCTTGCTCACATTCTTCCATCTCTTTCAAAAAGCTACCAACCTTTAGAATGAGATATGTCACCTTCCCCAGCCCAATGCTCAGTCACTTTCAGAGTTGCAGGATCGTCAATGCAAGGTAATTTGAACTGGTCACTCCTGTAGTTGAGCTCTTACCCACAGTTAATACCAGCTGGAAGCTGAAATCATTTAACTGAGTTGGCACAACAAATTTTAGGTGGGTCTGAATCTGGTCCAATGGTTGTGAATTAATCAAGCATACATTTTCAAATTGTAACAAATTTTGCTCTCATGATCTCCTGAGAGATTTAGTGTTATTATTGTGGATCTAAGGTGCAAAGTACGTAAATCAAGAAATTTGGGAGGCACCTTCTGCCTCATGAAATAAAGCTCTCCCAAGCTCGGAATCAAAACAACATATGGAAAAGAACAGGTAACGGTGCTCTTAAGTAACTTTCAGTTGAGACTTATTCTCTGCAAAAAGTAACGAAACGTATGGTACACCAATAAAGGCCCACTTCTCATTGGGCCAGAACTTGATAACTGGGCCCTGCTCTGGGATTTCTGAGACGGCGTCGAAGTAGGCAAAGCAAACACAACCCAGATAGGCAGCCAGACAGATCAAGATGTGCCTGGAACAAAAAGGAAAATGAAAAGTAAGATGAGAATAAATGCAAGGATTTCTCAAAGTTCTGTTCTTACAATTTCCGGAAATAAACTTGATCAGATATTTTGTATGTTATCCAATCCAATGATCATCCCCCATTCCCCATTGATTCTGTTTTTATCCCATTGATTCATGTTTTTTTTACGCCACATGGATTACCAATTCTATTGCTAATTGAACAAAACACGAAATATATATTATTATTAATTTTACCAATATATTTTTTGAAAAATAGTTGTTCTCTGCTGTTCATTTCATTTACATCTACAAATACTAACTTTTTCTCATAACCGATAAATTGACATTTGGAGATTCTGTAAGGTATTGTAAAATAATACCATTGTTCAGACTTGAGATAAAATTGACAGCCTACTTTAGTTGCTTTCCTGAAGTTTGTAAAAACCTTTCAGTCCTGAGTCACAAAAGCCTTGAGGTGAACACCAGATGGGAGGAGTTGGCTGCGCCTAACGGCTGCGGCTCTCTGGCAGTCTGTTGTCTTTTTTTCTTTTTTTTTGTTTGTGTCGGTGTTGGGATGGTTTTTGTTTCTGTTTTTGGCTGTGTATGTGTGGTGGGGGTGTGTGGTGGGGGTGTGGGGTGGGGTGGGGGGGTGGGGCGGGGGGAAACCTTTATTTTATTAGGTCTCTTCCCCGGGGCGCGGCTCGGCTGCGGGCCTTAACATTGCCGGCGCAGCTCGGCTGCGGGACGTTTCAGTGCCCGGTGCGGCTCGGCTGCGGGCCTTAACATTGCCGGCGCAGCTCGGCTGTGGGACGTTTCAGTGCCCGGTGCGGCTCGGCTGCGGGCCTTAACATTGCCGGCGCAGCTCGGCCGCGGGACGTTTCAGTGCCCGGTGCGGCTCGGCCGCTGGACTTAACATCGCCCAGTGCGGCCGCGGGACGTTTCAGTGCCCGGTGCGGCTCGGCCGCGGGACGTTTCAGTGCCCGGTGCGGCTTGGCCGCTGGACTTAACATCGCCCGGTGTGGCCGCGGGACGTTTCAGTGCCCGGTGTGGCCGCGGGACGTTTCAGTGCCCGGTGCGGCTCGGCCGCGGGACGTTTCAATGCCCGGTGCGGCTTGGCCGCTGGACTTAACATCGCCCGGTGTGGCCGCGGGACGTTTCAGTGCCCGGTGCGGCTCGGCCGCTGGACTTAACATCGCCCGGTGCGGCCGCGGGACGTTTCAGTGCCCGGTGCGGCTCGGCCGCGGGACGTTTCAGTGCCCGGTGCGGCTTGGCCGCTGGACTTAACATCGCCCGGTGTGGCCGCGGGACGTTTCAGTGCCCGGTGTGGCCGCGGGACGTTTCAGTGCCCGGTGCGGCTCGGCCGCGGGACGTTTCAATGCCCGGTGCGGCTTGGCCGCTGGACTTAACATCGCCCGGTGTGGCCGCGGGACGTTTCAGTGCCCGGTGCGGCTTGGCCGCTGGACTTAACATCGTCAGCGCTGTTCGGCCGCGGGACGTTTCAGTGCCCGGTGCGGCTCGGCCGTTGGACTTAACATCGCCCGGTGTGGCCGCGGGATGTTTCGGTGCCCGGGGCGGCTCGGCCGGGGGGCCTTCCATCCCCTTGCGGGGGCTGTGCGTGTCGTTTGCCTCGGTAGGGGTCGAGCTGCCTGTCCGTGGGTGCGGGGGGAAGAGAGGGGAAGTTTTGTTGCCTCCATCACAGTGAGGGGGTGTTTGGAGTCACTGTGATGGATGTTTGTGTTGGGGTCGGGTGTCCTGTGTTCTTTTCTTTTTGCTGTATTTTGTGTGACTGCTGAAATTTCGCTCGGTGTTGTGCCGAGTGACAATAAAGTGTTGTTATGTTATGTTATGTTATGTTATAAGGGAAGAAGGACATAATATGCTGGAGTAACTCTACGAGTCAGGTAGCATCTCTGGAGAAAAAGGATAAGTAACATTTCGGGTTGGGGCACTTCTTCAGAATAATTGTAGTAGGGAGATTGGGAAAAAAAACTAGAAGGGAATAAAAACAAGACAAATCAGGACCCGGTAACAGGTGACCTCAGGCAAGGAGATTCCCTGAGAGGCAGATTGTTGGATATTTTGATTAATGTTAACCATGAAGTATTCCTGCCAACAATGACCATTAATTTATAATATGGTTATTTGATATTTTTCTATCCATTATTTTGTTGATAAAGAAAGGGTCTTGGACCTGAAATATTAATTGTGTTTTACTTTCCTCAGATGTTGGCCAACTTGCTGAGCATTTCCAACATTTTCTGTTTTTATCTCATTATTTTATTTTCATTGTTTTATTTTCATTATTTTATTTTCATTATTTTAATACAGTGCATTGTCCTTTTATACAATGGGTCCAGCTGAATGCAGTTCTTTTTTTTTGTGCCTCTGTGAGTTCAGGTATAGGAGTAAAAGAGTTTGATATGCGTCTGCTCAAAGCAGATTCAAGCAGATGTGGCCTGTATTTTACTAAAATACATGTAACAGATTAAACAGCAGTGATATGCATCGCAAATGAAATGGAAATGTGCAGCAATAAATACAATTATAAAATAGCTGGTTGCATCTTGTTTCCAAATATATATAGTAATAAAAATTCTGGTTTTGAGAAATGTATGAGTTACAATTTATACAGCAAATCATCAACGTGCAAATTAATCTGAGCTGTAATGGTACATCCCTCTAATCTGGTGAAAGCTCTGTTTTGCCAAGCTGCTTTTGACCCAACTCTCTGTACTATGGGAGTGCGGAAGTTCCATTTGTCTAGGTCCAATGTTTCCACTGAGGAAAATATTGATGATCAATCAAATTTGTTGCAGAGTAACTGCAATTTCATTTATCTGAAACTGGAATAGTAAAGACATTTTCAATGTTGAAATATTGTTAGACATTTGACAATGATTAGATCATTCTTACCTTAACTCCTACTAAATCCTATTCCCATCAATGTGAATATTATTCAAGGTCTACAATTTTATCTGCTAACACAATTTTCGGCCATATCTAAGTAAATAGAACTTAGTTAAAAGTTAGGAAACTAGAGAGAAATGTTGGTGACTCTTCATTTTGGAGAGGAACAATTTGATACTATTACATTTTCTAAGACAGACAATCACTATCTATCTGCTTAAAATTTGAAGGAACCCAGTCTCTGCTATTTGCTCCTTTTTAATGATAGTGTTATTTCAATATGGAGTCATAGAGTCACACAGCACAGAAATAGGCCTTTGGTCCAACGTCTATGCTGACCAAGATGCTCCATCTAAGCTAGTCCCATTTGCCTGTGTTTGGCCTATATCTCTCTAAACCTTCCCAGCCATCAATTTGACTACAGTGTGAAAACAAAAATTTGAAGAGAAATTATTAAAGTTATTTCAATCATAATTTGTCAGCATGCATCTTACCAGACGCAATGTAGATATGGAAAGTTGAATTCAGACCAGAGCTCACAGAAAAGATTATCGCTGATCCAGCAGAGCAGTGCTAAAGCCCACCAAAAGCCTGCCAGGAGACCCAGCTTGTATACTCGCATATTTTCACACCTGAAAATGCACAAAACACAAGTAGTGAAAGCCTAACATAATGCACATGCAGCAAAAGCACAATTCGTTTTAGGTGAAATTGAAAAAAAATGATAACTCAAATAGAAAATATAGTGATATCTGTACTTTGACAGTGAGAGAATAGCAGAATATAAGCTGAAATTCTAATAGCTGCACGTATCTTCTAACCAGCTTCCCTGTCCCTTCTGGTTGTTTCTTCTTTACCAACCAAGGGCTGTGGGACACTGAATGTTTCTACCAATGCTGATCTTGAACAAATCACTGAATGCTTGCAATAAACTAAACAAGTTACACGCAGGATGAATTCTCACAATTCTTCTGCTGAGATTATGAGAATGTCATTGGCTTCAAATGATATTTTATAGATAAAATAATGTATTCCATTCTTTGTTTTCATAAAATGTACAATAAAAGATAAAAATAATGGCCACATTATATTGTCTGACAGTCAGTCAGCAGTTCCATGGAGTTACCAGCTGTTGGTTGTCCATGTCTGTTTATTATGGACCTCTGTGCATGTTCAACAAATACGGAAGACTGGCATCACCTAGAGGTTATTTGTTAATTAGACCCAGGTCTTCTAGGAATGAAGTTAGCAAATACTTCTTCATGCAAGGATTAACAGAAATTTGAAATCCTCTTTGCAAATACCATTTAATACTGGACGAATTGTCAATTTTAGATCTGAGATTAATAATTGTGATAGCCAGAGGTATCAAGTACTATGGGGGAAAGAGGGGAATTGGAGTCAAGTCACAAGTCAACCATAGTTTGTTGAATGGAAAATCAGGCTCAAGGGACAAAAAGACTTACTCTTACAATGGATGTCAACCCCATATTTCAAGAGGTTTTGTTGTCCACTCACTAGTTGCCTAGGGTGGAATTTGATATTTTCACATCCTAATCAGAAACAGAAAGCAACTGGAAGGTTAAAGTATTAAACCAATTGAGATACGATGTAGTTGGTAGAGACACAAGTGGGAATGATTTGCTCCATTTTTAAGGGAGTGGGAAATAATTTAATTTCCAGGCACCAGGTATATCTTTCTATTTTTATTTAATTTTACAATATTTAAATAGGTACTAGTTTTTGCAACATATGCTGAAATATATCCCCGATACAACACAAGGAGTTTTTATTGAGCAGAGGGCTGGTTTGTGAATGGCCAGATGCATGCAGACCTATATCAGCTTCTTTAACCATTCGACAGAATGGTTTGCTTATTACATTCCTATTTACTTTGGATGATTAATGTTAATGTGCTGGAAGAGCAACTGCTTAAAAATTGACCAAGAAGGGAAGAAATGTGTATTTCACAAGATATATATAATTCCTGATGCGTTTAGTAAATTTTCATTGTTGCATTTTAGCTGTTCTGTGTTGATTATGTGCCACGTTGGAAGCCTTAGCATGTCAAGCCTTAGCAAGTTGAGATACATCCCATGAATTGAATTTAAATGTCTGCAAAAAATTGCAAGCTATCCGTTCTATTCTTCCCTTTTCTTTCATGAATCATGCCTCAGTTCATAACTGGTCATTCAAAAGCAGTTACATTTATTGTTAAATGCCAGCTGCCTCATTTTCAGCACCATAATCATAGACTTATCTATTGTCCTTTATACATGGAGGATTAATTTCTATGTCTAACATCCGATAACACAACTAAGCTGATTTTGTGCAGGACATCCTGAGACTTATTATTGTGGCTGAGGGAAATGACCTTTCCATTCCTGCAGCTTCCTCTGGAAAAGGTCATTCAATGCCAGCTGAACCTCCTGCAAATTTTACATTACAAAATAAAACCTAGTTCAGATTTAATAAATCCGTTCCCGCTTTACTCTCGTCAAAACTGAATAATTTTTCTGGGAAGACAGTTGTCATGTTTGGAAGTGGCATATGTGATTAGAGATATTAGATGAGATTATACATTTGCTTCTTATTCTGACAGAAAGCTGCTTCACTTAAAGGGAGTGTTACTGAGCATAATGAGGTGGCAGTACATATGCCAAAGCAAATTACAAATCTTTTGTGGAGCTGCTGTTAACCAAAAGATCCCCGTCGCTTCAACCCTGGAGTTCTAAACTCTGTGGTTGAAAATAATTTGTAAAACATGAACTAAATACTGGACCTATTAGAATATTTCAGGCTCCAAATTACTATCAAATTCATCTAGAATTTTAATTTCAAACAGAAAATTGTAATTATTTAGGCTTCTTCACATAGGAAAACAACACAAAGCATTTCACGGTAAGATATACAATGACACTGAGAAAATAGTCTTGCAGCATCAACCGCAGCTGGAAGGTGAACTCAAAGAACCTCCATATTCAGTTATTAGAAGTTGTGCAACTCTGGTCCAGAATAATTCCTTTTTATCCCTATCCACTTCATGTGGCATTAAATGTAGATGATTCCTTATTCCTATAACTGTAGGACATAAAGTTTACAACATATATTCTGCAGGGCAAGCCTGCTGTTGGAAAATGAATGGATCTGTTTTAACAAACCAACGTTATTTCCATTTTGTGGTGCAAAATAAACGCTCAATTGTTCCTCAAAATTATTACAAATTATTTGACCTTATCAGTCATTGAGTATGGTGAATTTAGAGATTGACAGATTTTGTATATCAAAGGAATCAAGGGATGTAGGACCATTGCAGAAAAAGTGGAACAAAGGTGAAAAATTATCCATTGTGTTTTTGAATGATGGAGCAGGCATGAGGCACCACATCGCCCACCCCTGCCTCTGCTTCTTAAATCTTTTGTCAAAAGGTTACTTAATCAAGCCTCAACTTCTCGTAATTACTTCCATAACATTGTTCGTTCACCTGGTTCGGGAACAGCTTCATCCAAGAATTCAAGGGATTGCAGAGAGCTGTGGACATGGCCCAGACCATCACACAAACCAGACTGCCTTCCATTGACTCCGTCTACACTTCATGCTGCCTCAGACTAGTTAGGGAAATGGGAAAAGAGAAATAGATGATGACGTCGAGAGATAAAGAACAATGAATGAAAGATATGCAAAAAAGTAACGATAATAAAGGAAATAGGCCATTGTTAGTTGTTTGGTGGGTGAAAACGAGAAGCAGGTGCAACTTGGGTGAGGGTGGGATAGAGAGAGATTGGGAATGGCAGGGTTACTTGAAGTTAGAGAAATCAATATTCATACCACTGGGTATTCACCACTCATATTTCGCTTGGGCAGCTTACGACCTATTGGTATGACGATTGACCTCTCTACATCATCGTCAATATCTCTTGTTTCCCTTTTCCCTAACTAGTCTGAAGAAAAGTCTCGACCCGAAACATCACCCATTCCTTCTCTCCAGAGACGCTGCCTGTTCCACTGAGTTACTCCAGCTTTTTGTGTCTATCTTCTGTATTCATGTTTTCTGACTGCATAGCATGCAAACAAAAGCTTTTCACCGTACCTCAATGCATGTGAGAATAATAAACAAAAACAAACAAACTCTCTGGTCCAATCTAAGATAAGTGAATTTACTCCAGTAACAATCCGGAGACTACTACCTTCAAAATTAAGTGCTTTAATTAGTCTCATGCTACGCAATATCTCTTAGCAAACCTATTCCTAATTCATAATTCTACTAATGTTGTCGGGTACCACATGAACCGGAACAACTGGATCCTGTTCTCCCATTCCAAGCTCTTATCAAGCCTCAATGTGATGTTCTTAGCTACCCACTGACAGGTAGCATAGCTCACAGGACTTCCAATCACAACTGCAGAGAGTGATACATTTAGGTAGGCAATAATTATTTCTACAATGTTCTTTATCATTCCTAACTAGAACAATCCACAACACCAATGTCCCATTGTCAGTATGTCCAACCACTATACAGTGTCCATCATAGCCATAAGGCTGTATGTTCCTCGTGAGTGTTGAATGAGGTCAAAGTCTGTCAAGCATTCATCTAGCCCCATGGCATACACCACAGAGAAGCAATAGAAAGCCAATGTTAAAGGAATTATAATCCAGCAAGGGTGCGCATTCAACCGAGATGCTAACTTTCCTTTCTTTGGTAAGGCCGCATTCAAGTTATTGATTTGCTCCCTTTCTGTGTCAGCCCATTGTTGTGCCTGAAGGACCAATTCACCCTTTCATTTTTCTCATGGTGAACGTCAATACATGACAGGACCTATTAGGCAGATGTGCAAGACCATTATGTGTGCCTAATGAACTATTTCATTCAAAAGACAGTGGGTGGAGAATTAGTATTGGTGGCTTTCATTTATTATTTGTTACAATTGGTTAAGCAAATCTTCAAGCCATGGGAGCATCCCAACATAAGATTACATTACATAAGTAGCAGCGAAACTGACCATTCAGCATAACCAGTCCTTGCCATATTAATATTATTTGAGTTTCCTCAATGTCCCAGTGGAATCTCCCCCCTCCCCTCGCAAATTTGACCGGCCTCCCTGTAAAAGCGTCAACACAATTCACTTAAACCAATCCCTATGGAAGCCATATCCACAGGCTATCAACACATTTAATGATTTCAAAGACCTTGGTTAGGTCACATTCAGCCTTTTCTCAAAAGAAAGGTGACCCAGTTTGTTTGTCCTTTCCCGATGAGCACGTGCTTACACTTCAGGCATTATCCCTGTAAAGACTGTTTTACACTTTCTCCACTGTTCTACATCCTTTTTACAATATACAATGTTATATAACCAATGTCCATATCAGTTTAGGATAGGTATGCTATGTTTCAATGTTATCTCTCGAGAAATAAACAGTGGCATTGCCAATCATACTCTGCCACCAACCCTCCATCCCCGACTCCCCACCCCATCCTGCATCCCCTCTAATTAGGTATTATCTGCAAATTTTGGAATTGTGTTTTTGGATTCCAGAATCTAAATTGTAGACAGAGGGGAGCACCACCACCCACCTTATTCTGCTGCAAGAAGCCACCCTATGTTCCCACTCTACGTTTTCTCCTGAAACCAGCCAGCAGCCCATTTTGTCACTAGTCTCCTGACTCTACCTTCTCTGGCCCCATGCATTAGTCTCTTAATGGATATCTTAGCAAATAGGTAAATCCAGATAAATAATTTCCACAAGACAAGAGTTGTAGATATAGCCCAATCCATCACATAGACCAGAATTCCCACTATTGACTCCATTTACATTTCACGCTGCCTCAGAAGAGCAGCCAACATAATCAGATTGTCCCACCCTGGTCATTCCTTCTTCTTCCTGGCAGAAAGTACAGCAGCTTGAAAGTGTGCACCACCAAAGTCAGGAACTGTTTCTTTCCCTCTATTATGAGTCTTCTAAACAGTCCTTCCATAACTTGGGGTACTGTTCGATTCACCTCCACCTCATTGTGGACATTGGACTTTGTTTTTGGAACTGTTGGTCTACAATGCTGAGCACTATCTTCTGCGCTCTGTATCTTCCCCTTTGCTCTATCTAATTTACTTGAGTTTTGTATGATTGTACTTATGTATAGTATATCTGATTTGTTTGGATAGCATGCAAAACAAAGCTTTTCACTGTACCTCAGTATGTGTGACAATAATAAACTGAAACCTAAACCTGAAATTCTACTCTGTCTAGATTTTCAAAACAATAAGTCAAGCAAGGTGTTGCCTTTCAATGTCCATTTTTTATAATACTTTTAATTTCCAGATATTCTTCCATTCACTCTATTACTTTTCTGACCTTCAGTTAATTCATAATTAAGGAGAATAATTTGTCTTTATGTGGGTATCAATTAAAATCACTTGGGATATTTTTCTAATGCACGTGTAGTAATGTTTCTGCTTTGCCTTGCCTTGGTCTGTTAAAATACAGAGATGCAATCCACTGAAACCTTTCTTCTATTTTAAATGCACTGATTACTCCTTTCATTATTCATTTGTATGTCAACTCGTTCAATATCCCTGATAACAAAATGAAATAATTAAATATTTTGCCACATTCCCACTGTTATGTGGTGATCTACAATCCCTTAATGATCCTGTTCTCATCTGAACCTTCCCTATGTTGGTTGATCAGTAAGATATGTTGCCATTTGGTTTACATTTCTTGATAATTAAATTTCAAGCCTTCTGTTTGTTTTTAGATTTTCTCCTAATCTGTTCACATTCTTTCTTATTATGCATTCTTCTGTTATACATGCAACATATGCACCTTTCTTTGACCTCAATTGTTTCCTTAGATCATTATTCATCCAAGGAGACACACAAAATGTTTAGTTTGCTCCTTCCTTTTAACAAAATATATTTTGGCTACACACTGTCAAACAGCAATGTCTGGCGAAGTGAGACCCGCCTTCAATGTTCTCCTCCTCCTCCTCCTCCTCCTCAGAAGAAGACAGCTATGCCCTGCTCCTTTTCCAATCCCTCTGTTGCACTGTTGCCCCCCCCCCCCCCACCTTCAACAGGCTAATGGCTTTCTCTACCCTATTGTTCTCCTATGCCTCATTGAAACTCCCTGCTAGTGTAATAAAGCACGTTTAAATTGGGTATGAGAATGGACAACAAAAAACTGCAGAGGCTAGAAATAAGAAACAAAGCAGAAAATGGTGGAAACACGCAGCAGGTCAGGCAGCATCTGTGGAAAGAGAAACAGAGTTGATATTTCAGGTTCTGATGAATAGTCTTTGATCTGAAACATTAAACGATTCTCATTCCACAGATGTTGCCTGATGTGCCCAATCTTCCCAGCAGTTCTGTTTTTTTTGAAAACCAATGTCCCTTGACTCTTAGGAATTGCCCTTAAATCTAGTTCCTAGAATGAATGAGGCCTGGAATTGTTTGGACTATCTTAATATAAAGGCATCACGACCACTCCCAAAGAATCTGATGCACACCACATGAATCCTTCACACTTATGCACTGGCTGCATACTGATTGGATGCGACCTCTTCTACATAATTTTTTTAACTCCAAGGTTGCTGTGATTATGCTCAGATTGCCACATATGTGCAATCCACAGCAATCTGCAGTCTGAAAGTAACCCATTTGCAATTTCTGCCACCTTCAAAGAGATTGAACCATGAAGCACATATTCCTTTTCCCTTTCAGTACTGCAAAGGGCATTTACCTTTGCAACTCCTTGGTCCACTTCACCAAACACACACTTTCTCACGCAACCAATAGTAATGCAACATCTGCCCTTTCATCTCTTTGCTTCCCAACATCCGTAAGCTCAGGCAAACTTTGCTGATGAAACAGTGATTCACTTGCTCTTCGTCCAGTCTAGTCTAATGCATTTGATGTTCACAATGTGGTCCTCTGTTGCCTGCAATTTAATTTGACCATCCCACTCTCATTGCCCTGATATTATGAGGTCAAATGTAAGCTTGAGGAGCAATCTTCCATTGGACCTTTGGCAGTTTTGAGGCTTAACACTGAAATCAAAAACTTCAAATAAATCATGCTCTCTATATATCAGAACTGGCTATTTCTGCCACAGGTCATCTGTCTTCAATAATGGCTCAATTTCTCCTGCAATTAGTGCGGCCTGCCAATTAAATAATTTCCTACTTTTATATTGCTTATGTTTTCTCTCTAACTTCCCTTATTCATAGATTTTAAGCTTATTTGTTCATGTTATTGCTCTCTACCTGCTCTCATTAATCCATCAACATCCTTTCTCCTTGGCAATACTGACCTCACCATCAGAGAGATTCCCTCTGCTCTTTCCCAATTTTTCTGTAATTTAAAACTTGTGTTGTCTCCTTCACAGTCTGACAAAGGGTCTTCACCTGAAACACTATCTCTGTTCCACAAATGCTATCTGATCTGCTGAGTATTTCCAGAATTTTTTGTATTTAAATTTGAGGTGCACATTAGAGTCCATGCTAAATATTGACATCACGGAGGAAAGTTGATTTTTCGACTCTTCAGTAAATAACCTGCCAGCAACCTGGCTTGTACATTCTTGTGCAGCTGAGTCAAAAACCATTGGGATCATCCCAGTCACACTGCGGAAGGGGAAAAGATGCTGAATGTGTTAGCAATGGACAATGCTTGGTCACCAGGCCCAGCAGGCAGCAACTTACCTTGAAGGAGGCTGCAGGTATTGTCGGTCTGGCCTGTATAAGCACTTCACATTAGCCATGAAAGCTGAACCTATGTCAGCAGACCTTCTCTGAATGCAAAAGTCTGCTTTATTCAATTGAAAATGCCAACAGAGGATTGTGTTTGTCATTGTGGTGATGACTGGTCTGCCTGCCTTTAAAGGTCCAGTGAGTCAGTTATCCATAAGTAGCCCAAACTGTCTCAAAAAACTAGAATTGCAAATGTCAGAACCAGGTTTGATTGGCTTCAATTCTTTTCAATAATTTTTTCTCATCCCACTTCAACCCAATTATTTAGGAAGGAACAACATTCAACCCTGACTCTTGTACATCTTGATCAATGCTATCATTAACAAAATATTCCAGAGTCACTCCGTGTTTGTTTTCAGAAGCAGGATGTTCTAAAATAATAATGTACCACACCCATAGATTCAGAACATATAAAGCAGACAGATTCTGGGAAAAGAGGTAGGTGTTGCTCATTCAAATTTCCCCCTCTAATTATAATTACTTTGTGCACAACGTGCCAAGAAAAATGAAGTAAAATGATTGGGAAAACTCTTTAGTTTTAAGAACAACAATGCTTTGAATCTCAAGGTCAGGGCGGGTCTTCTGAAAATCTCCAGAGAAATATGTCTCGTAGATGCTATGAGGGACTTTTGCAGTACCCACATTAAATTAGCATCAACTTTGTGTCTGTTGAATGGAGTTGCATTGGGACATTGCCCAAACAGTGCAGAAAGGTATTTCATTGTCCACATTGCTAAGGGAAGAATTTTCTTATAATTTCACCACATGACTTTTGTACGCCATGTAAATGATCGACAGAGTTCATTGGGCTTGTAATCTGAAACCAAAAGATGCTAATAAATATAAGAAAAAGAATGCCAGAACAGTAAGTAATAACAGCTTCACTTGATACCGAAAGCAAAGTTAGAAATTCACTTTGAGGGTTTTTTGCATACCAGTGATAGCATTATATCCTGTAAATTATTGGGTACAACATTCATATTGTTTAGTGCAAGCACAAAATATCCGAGAAATCTAAAACAAAGGCCAAAACTGCTGGAAGGGCAGTGAAAGAGGATATGTATGCCCTCTGGAAAGGTGCATTACATGAACCAGAGCATTTAAGCTTGTGCCCTTTCAACCAACATCAGAGCAGGCAGCACAAGAATGTGAATGTCCACAGGCCATGCACATGTTGACTCATATCATGCAAATGGAATTTGGGTTGTCCACGTCCGTGTGTCAGACACAAACAGAACAAAGAAGGAAATGTAAGCACGGTAGAAATTTCATTATTGTTTTGAAATTGAATAGTAGATTGCACAAAAATGTTCCTTCATTTTTAGGCCTAAGGATTAAATTTCTCACTTTCATGGAAACAGAAAGTAAATAAGAGCATAAGTTGATCATTTGTCCCTTCTAACCTGCTTCACCATTCAATACAATAATGGTTGACCTTCCATCTCATTACCATTCTGGCTGTCTCTCAAAGCCTTCTGTGACAAGTAATCCATCTGTCTCCTTCTTAAATATATTTAGCCATCATGGTCTCCACAGCCCTCTATACCAGAGAATTCCACAGACTCACCTCTCAGTTCTAAACATCTGACCCTATATCCTGAGGCTGTGATCCCTAGCCACATGCAGTCTGTTTAACATCGTCAGGACTTTGTAATCTTCAACTCCTCTAAACCCTAGTGAAGAGAGGTCGAATCACCACTGGAAACTGTGGCATCAATTGTCATGGAATTGCCTCCCTAAAGCTCACTGCCCTTCTACCTCAGATCCCTTAAGATACTCTCTTAAATCTACTTCATTGATCAAGCTTTAGGCTGCAGCACTCATTTCTCTTTATGTGGCTCAGGGTCAACATTTGTTTGATTAAGTTCTTGTAAAGCACCTAGGGGGCATTTTACTGTATTAGAACCCTTACAAATCACTTTGTTGTTCTTCATTCTTTGGTTAAGCCTTTAATACAACTCAGGAGTCCACAGATTTACCTTTTTAGTTCAGCAATAAGCAGAGCTGTACAAGGGATTCCCAATGTCATCAATGAAATGTTATTGATTGCTGGCTTCACGAATGCAAGACACGTGGTCACACCGGATAGAATGCCAACAGCAGCCTTAAATCGACTCCTAAAACAAGAATCAGATATTATGGATTACCTCTTTGCCATGCGAGTGTAAACGCCCTCTACATGTAGATATATCCCTCTTGTCTGTGTATATTTTGCCTATAAATTCTTGTTAGCATGACTAGCTTTATTATTACCTACTTACAGCCTGACAACAAATATTTTTCAGCAACATAAGAGTGCCTTGTTAATTGAATCTCCATTCACGGTTTATTGTAGTTAAAAGGAAGTCTTCAAAGATAGTTTTCACAACAGATTATTGGGAATGAGAATGGATTTATTTAAATATCTAACATAGCCACAGAGGAAGGTTGACACCACAAACCAAAGGCAGTGACCTAGATAGAACTGGATCATTAACAACTAACTATAGGGGAGTCGAGTGGGGAAGTTAATAGGATATTAATTTGCACATTTAAGAAGAACTCTGGCTATTAGACATACATATTGTTTAGCCATTAGCGGGGCTTTCTGAAATCTGCGTTAGGTGGGTGTTTTAGGCGCCTTCCACTCTAATAATCAAATGTCAATTTCCAACAGGAAACAAGCAGTCAGCAACAGATGAAGTTTGTCTCCAAAGATGAACAATGGAAAGTGCGGCTCGGCCACAGAATATCAGATGTTTGCAGCGAGAGAATAATTCTGAGGAATGAACAAACTAAATAATCATGCTTCACTCTCTTTGATTGGCATCAGGTTCCTGACATCTCCAGTGTTCTTCTATAGAAGGACCTCAAAAATCACATAGGTACAAATATTCTTAGAGTTAGAAAAAATATTAATTTATTTCATCTCTTCGACCAGCAGTCTTGGCTGAGCACGGATGCAAGTGAACTAATTTTTAAATCCTTTTGCATTTCAGTCTGCAACAAATATTACATCAGAGCCATCTGTTCTCAAGATGATAATATCAGCATGATGACGATCTAGCTGGAAAGAACTGATGTAATTAAACCCTGAAAATAAGATAATAACTTTTAAAGAATATGCACTTCTCATCATTGGTTTATCATTTTATTATTGTTTTGCGAACCGAGATAGTGAAAAACAATGAATTGCATTATCTGTGGTATGAATTGCCCTGCAGCAAATCATACCATAGATGAGTACAATCATAACATACATTAGTACAACAGGTAGTGCAAAATGGGAAAAGAAACTGAAAGCCAGTGGTATTTCCAACATGGTAAGAGTTTTCAAACACAAAAAAAGTAATGTGGCACTTAACAAATGTTAAGTGGTACTTAACAAAATCTAGTATACAGAATTAGGAGAAAACCTCTGCAGCACAAAAACATTTGGTAAAAGGCTGGTATTATTTCAGGAATTACCCTGTTAAACTGTTAGAGATTTCCACCTATAAATAAATATGTACTTATATCCTGTCATATTTTACCAGGGGTAAAAATAGTATGTCTTAGATGGAAGAGTGTACGTACGATCTTTTACCTAACTGAAATGGTAGTAATTTAACAACTTTAAATTGATTCTCTTGATTATTACTGTTTATAGCTTTGCTGTGCAACAAATGAGGGAGACTTCCTGTGCCCCTTTTACAGTTAGAGCTCAAGTGTGCAATAGTATTTGTTCCTGATAAGTTTGGGGTGTAATTCTTTTTCCCTTCCCCCTTAATGTTTTATGACATCACTCTCTCGTAGAGACCTATTTATCTATTTTCTTTAATATCTTCAAATGCAATGAATAGTACTCATTGGAAATTGTGTCATGAGGGCAGTGACCAGTAGCCTGTTTTGCATTAATCTAATTTTGATATAGTAGAAATGATAAAGGAAAGAGAAGAATTTTTCACTTGTCACATACATAAGTGACTATTGGTTCAATGCAGTCACAAACATTGGAATTTGGGTTTAAATTGGGTCACATCACTTCCATTATCCAACAGCCACAAAAAATACCCAGCATGACATCTTCTTACAGCAGGTAGCAAAGATAACAATTTGTCCAGCTAACTTAATATCTGTCCTGAGGAAAAGGTTAAAAGCTATTATAGAAAACATTATAGAGCAAGCAATTAGGACAGCAAAACAGAATGTTATTATTTATTGCTAGAACAACTAACTACATACTAAAGTAGTGGGTTATATTTCAGTTGTACAGAACATTGTTGATACCACACCTGGAATAATGTGTGGTACCACACCGAGATCTTCGGATTCCTGCCGCACTCCAAAGACTTACAGGTATGTAAGTTAATTGACTTGGTGTATGTGTAAATTGTCTCTAGTGTGTGTAGGATAGTGTTAATGTGTGGGGATCGCTGGTCGGCGCGGAGTCGGTGGGCTGAATGACCTGTTTCCATGCTGTATCTCTAAACTAAACTAAAGTAAACTAATCAATGGGGGAGTTCAGGATTAAGTCACTGACAGCAGGGCAGATGTGTTCAAATTGGAACATGTATGGGAAGGGGATAGGGGGAATCCAACTACTCTCTGCAATTTTTTCCGTTAACTTGTATTCTGACAAATCTCTACCCATTCATCAAGCTTTGTTGACTGACGAGCATAGAAAACATATTTTAATTAAAAGAATATTTTGAAATGAACTGTGCCTGTATAGCATGCTGACCTTATACACTAACAAAGCGTTCGTTATGTTTCATAACATTATGAAAACAAATGTTATTTTTTACCATTCAAAATGACTGAATGGTAAAAAACAACATTTTGTTTTCATATTTTTCTATCAAGCAATCCATTTACAACAATAATGAAAAATAATGAGAACTTATCTTGTTAACACTGACTTATGTAACTATTTACAACCAAAAGATTACTTAACTTAATCTCTAAATGAACAGATCCCAGCTCTCCATCATTCACTTCACCAGACCTTGTCCAAACCCTGTGCCTGATAAGACACCTCTCCCCAACCACATTATTGCAGCTCATTACATACAGACTGTAATCCTACCAATTTTTGTTTAAATCAAACCATACAACTTCATACTGAGGCAACGTACAATTTTGTATCACCTCATTCCACTTATACAAGGTCTGCTTGCACTCTTATTTTCTACTCATTGCTTGCACTACAATACAAGAAAACACAATATTAAACTAGAAACAGAGGAATGGAAATGGGCCTTTTAGCCCCTAGATCCTGTTCCACAATTCACTCAGATCATAGCCAACAGTATCTTAACACCATCGACTTGTCTTGGTTCAGTATCTCTTTCCCAACAAATCTCTACCTGTCTCAGAATTTATGTGAAGAAGTGCTTTCTGCTATCACAGCTGTAAAGCCTAATTCTAATTTTAAGATTACGTTGTCCTGATTGTCCCACCAGAGGAAGTCTTTCCTCCCTGTCTCCCCACCTACTCTTCCACTCATCTTGCACAACTCCAATGGATTATTATTATTGGAATAATAACTGGGAGCTCATTTTATCACCAACAGTGGTACTTATTATGATAAAGTGTTATGTTTGTGCACGATATAAAATGTTTAATTAAGTAACTGCCATTGACAAGTTGACTTATAATTTACAAGAAGACAGACGGTTTCTGCCTTTCCCACTCCAAGTCATACTTACCTGCAACTGTTGCTGCAACCCACAATATAATCTATTCTGCAATTACTTTTGAAAAGTAATGTGAATGATTATGGATACACTTTCTTGTTCTGTCTTTTTGTCTTGCATAGCAATAGGTTCTGCAGATGGTTCAATGCATTGATTCCTGACTTCCTGGGTCCTTCCTCTAGCACAAGTAAACACAGTACGGCAGGAACTTCAAGCCACCCCCAGATGGACTGTTGACCCTTTCCTGAACGCTGGAATGAAAGCTTATTTCAATGTAGAGGAGAGCAACCTACATCAATGGTAGCACCACAATGGTAGCACCACAAGGATGCCCTCTCAGATGAGGAGGAAAACATAGTTTTAAATGTATTAACGTTTTTTAAAGTGTTATTGTCATATTTCTGGAGCCTTTTATTTGGTCACTGATGGAACTCAATGTAGTCTCCAATATGCTTGTGACTATTAAACCTATTTTATGTGAAGGCAAGCCTTGCAGCACAGGAGCCCCATGTCTCAGGAACTGACAGTGAGCTGTTTACTATTAATAAGGAGCTAAATATTTCACCGAGTATCACTCACTTGCCTCAGTAAGTGCACTGCATTGCAACCAGGTCACAATGTACTTACAAACCAGGTCCCTGATATACTTGTCAAAACACAGGAAGTAGGAACAAAGCAAAACAACAACTCACATCAGATACTGAACACTACAGAATGTGTGCAACTCGGCCTCCGATAATTATCATTTATTTTTCTCCCCCTTCACATCCGTCCTAACGTCACTGATTCACTCTAGAACACAGATGTTGGCCTCCTCTGAACCTAATTCCAGATTCTCATATATGTGTCTGGGTAGTGTCATCAGCTAATCATTTGTGTGGCACGAAAACTGAGTGCGCAATCACCCACTTACATGCACTTCCCCATGGTGATAAACAATTGATTACGTCTGTTTCTTTCTCCATCTTACGTTGCATACTTCCATACCCAGGCAAAAAACAAGAGGAGGAAGCAAAACGTAAAATATTGGCGATCTGAAATAAACACAGGAACTGCCACAGGGTACAAAATACGTTTGTCAGATATGTAACAGGTCCCTCCTCAGATGCAGACAGGTATTCAATGTATTTCGAGTATTTCCTGTTTTTCATCATGACTGGACAACATATTTATTGGTTGAGAAGCATATACTTATGTGTTTAACAGCCATTTCCGACTGCTTAATTTTCCACTGCTTCAGTATGAAAGACTTACATTGTCCAAATATTTTGCAGATAAGCCATAATTAAGATTGATGTTTTGCATATGTGGATATCACATTAATCTCATTTCACTCCATCATTTAATAAAAACAAGGTTAATTAATGCCAGCTCATTCTGCATATTTTAAAGATTTAATTATGTTTGATATACAGTGCTATTTTATATGAAAGGTTTTGTTGATTGCTTTTTGAATTCATAACAATGACTTAAAACATTTGACACCAGAGGTTATAAAACAAAGAAAATAACCAGTCGACTATGCCAAATTTCCAAGTTAGGGAGACTAACCTGAGATGAAAATAGGTAGAAAGGAGCAGAAATAGGCAGTTGATAACCAACTGCAAACCATCTGCTAAACTGAGACTCTGCATCCTTTGGTTGGTGAATCTTTGGAATTTGCTACCTAAGAGGCTGTGGATGCTTAGTCACTGAATGTATTTAAGGCAGTAACCAATAGGTTTTAAGGATATCAAGGGAGATGGGATTACTGCAGGAAAATGGCTCGACTACCTTTTCCACTTTACATTTGATTCCTCTAAGGTTCACTGTACCACCACAACTTCAAATATAGTTAAATAACAACTTCCAAAGCTCTCTGGGATAGCGTATTCCAAATATTTATGAAGTCTTGAGAGAAGGTGTCTCCATTTTAAATGGACAACTGCTTATTCTGAAATAATTTTGAAGGTTTGATAAGGTAAATTTAAAAAATTATATTTTCTAGCTTGAGAAAAAGTGGCACTGCTACAATCGCCAGTAACTGATGGGGGAAAATCAGGGGAACTTCATTTGCATGGAAAAATATTGAAAATTGAATTGTTTTGCTTTGGGGAGTAGTTGAGGTGGAAAATATAGATCATTGAGTCATAGAGTGATACAGCGTGGAAACAGGCCCTTTGGCACAACTTGCCCACACCGGCCAACATATCCCAGCTACACTAGTCCCACCTGCCCGCACTCGGTCCATATCCCTCCAAACCTGTCCTATCCATGTACTTGTCTAACTGTTTCTTAAACATTGGGATAGTCCCAGCCTCAACTACCTCCTCTGGCTGCTTGCTCCATACACCCACCACCCTTTGTGTGAAAAGGTTACCCCTCAGATTCATATTAAATCTTTTCCCCTCACCTTAAACCTGTTCTCTGGTCCTTGATTCACCTACACTGGGCAAGAGACTGTGCATCTACCTGATCTATGATTTCATACACCTCTATAAGATCACCACTCATCCTCCTGCGCTCCAAGGAATAGAGTCCCAGCCTACTCAATCTCTTCCTATAGCTCAGACCCTCTAGTCCTGACAACATCCTCTTAAATCTTCTCTGTACCCTTTCCAGCTTGATAACATCTTTCCTATAACATGGTGCCCAGAACTGAACACAATATTCTAAATGCGGCCTCACCAACGTCTTATACAACTGCAACGTGACCTCCCAACTTCTACACTCAATACTCTGACTGATGAAGGCCAATGTGCCAAAAGCTTTTTGACCACCCTATCACCCTACCTATAATTCCAAGATAAACTGCATAATTACTTGAAGCAAAGGAGTGAGTGGGATTAGTTTTATATTGCATGTGTTTCAACTTCAGAACCTCTTTATCCTCCTATTTATGAAGCCCAATGAACTCAGAGCTGAGGTAATATACCCTTGCTGCCCAAAAGTCTTTCAGATGTTATTAATGCATGAATTAAGTTTTACCAACAGGGCCAACATTACCTGTCTCGTCGAAAGATGCGTGGTAGATATCGTCTGGGAAACCACATGGCCAAGGCACACATTAAAACCCAAAGAATCGCCAGTTCATCCAACATTTGACCAAGGAAGCTCAAAGTTGCATGAAAATAAACTGACCCTATACCTGAAAGGCAGAAAATTGATAGTTACAGGATCAATCATTTGGTGACTTGAAGGACTTCATTGGTTTGCAGACTACAATGGTTTGGAACAAAGTATTCCCCAGCCACATTAATAATAACTCCCTTTTTCATTCAATTACTTCTCTTGAAAACACAGCCACAGTCTATTTCAAGTCAATTTGTTTTGATTACCACTCTAGATTTAAGGGAGCATGTGGATGGTTTGAGAAGCCTCATAATGTCAAGGACACTAGGTTCAATCACCCATGCTCTCTTTTGAAACAAATGGGAAGTGAAGTTTATTTGATTTTGGTACGCTGCCATGCACATCACCATATGCAGAATTAAAAGCTGGGAGTGAATTACCAAAATACAATTTAATCACATACATCAGATGATGTCAAACAAAATCGGCAAATACAGGGGGGGGGGGGGGGGGATCATGCATACAGGAGTAGATTGACAACTATTATCATACATCCAGAAAAGTTGGATGGAATAATACATTTAGGACTTTAATCACAATGTGATCCAGTGAAAATCTATTAAGGTGTATTTAATTACCAAATAAAGGCTTCAGAGATACAGATTTGACTTTCATAGTGTTTGGTTTCCTCGTTTCTGCAAAAACATGTGGGGCACAAGAAATTTGCCAGTAAATGAGAAGATGCCTATGGCATATTCGAGTTAATGATAAAGGATATGGCAGGGAATTTCAATAATTTGTTGAGAGGTCTTAAGGCTCTAATGTAACTTTAAACATATTCTTTATAGCTTTGATTGATTCAGTCTCTATATATGACATGAATTTGGATATGTTAATAAATAATAGGCTGAATATTGCTGACAATGGTTTATTTCCTGGATTATAAGGTTCCAGGATTTAGGATCTGAAGTCCTTAAGTTGTTGGGAGCTGAAAGGTCACAAAGGTTTGGTATGGCAAACACTCTTTGAGTGTTTGAAAAGCGCTATATAAATGTAATGCATTATTATTATTATTATTATTATTATGGCTGTGGGATCACTTTTTGGTGAGAACAGAAAAGCAGAGGCAAGTAAGCAATCAAGACAATGAGGGAATACCACAGGCAAAATAAATTTGGATGGTATGGCCATGGAGAATGTTGTAGAGCAGATGGATCTAGGGGTACAGATTCGTAGTTCCATTAAAGTGACAACACCCATAGACAGAATTGTGAAGAATGCTTTTGGAAGGCTGACCTTCATCAATAAGGGATTTAAGTGTAGAAGTTGGGCCAGTTTGTTACAGTTGTACAAGATATTGGTGAGTCATAGAGTCATAGAGTGATACAGTGTGGAAACAGGCCCTTCATCCCAACCTGTCCTATCAATGTACTTGTCTAACTGTTTCTTAAATGTTTGGATAGTCCCAGCCTCAACTACCTCCTCTGGCAGCTTGTTCCATACACCCACCACCCTTTGTGTGAAAAAATTACCCCTCAGATTCCTATTAAATCTTTTCCCCTTCACCTTGAACCTATGTCCCTTAGTCCTCAATTCCCCTACTCTGGGCAAGAGATTCTGTGCATCTACCCGATCTATTCTTCTCATGATTTTCATATATAAAATCGCCCCTCATCCTCCTGCCTTCCAAGTAATAGAGACCCAGCCTACTCAACCTCTCCCTGCAGCTCAAACCCTCTAGTCCAAGCCATGCTTGAGATCACTATCACAGCAGCCTGAACACACAGCCATTCAAGTGGCTCAGCAGTTATCTAATGAATATTTAAGTTCTGAGGATCTAGCATAAAGCATTTTTGCATGAAAGCAGGAACATGAAGAGAGTGGTGAAGGTGTGGAATTCTCTGCCTCAGAAGGCAGTGGAGGCCAGTTCGTTGGATGCTTTCAAGAGAGAGCTGGATAGAGCTCTTAAGGATAGCGGAGTGAGGGGGTATGGGGAGAAGGCAGGAACGGGGTACTGATTGAGAGTGATCAGCCATGATCGCATTGAATGGCGGTGCTGGCTCGAAGGGCTGAATGGCCTACTCCTGCACCTATTGCCTATTGTCTATTGTCTATTGTCTATTGAAGGTCTTGCTGAAATTAGCAGCGGGACTTCAGATTAACTAGTGTAACTTCAGATTTACACCCAGTGTAAACTATTTCCCACCCAGAATTTACAGCTGACCAGATGCTGGTATGGATGGCTCAATTGAGCTTTGATGGGGGAATCAAGCTGGCAACTGGAGTAGAAGTTGGACCACCAAACATAGCAAGGCTGTGGTTTTTACAATATCATTTAGATGCCATGGAGATACAAGGAAATGCAGATGGTGGAATCTTAAGCAAAACACAAAGTGCTGGAGTAACTCAACGGATCAGGCAGCCTCTGTGTAGAGAATGAATACACAACATTTCAGGTAAGGGCCCTTCCTCAGATACTGGGTTCCTATTCAGAAATTAATAGGAGGCCATTTTGACCCATCAACTCCATGCGAGCACAAAGAGCAATCCCATTCCCTTATTAATTTCTGCCGTAACCTATTCTCCCCATATATTCCATCAACACCCTCTGCCACTTACCAATTTACAATGGCCTATTAATCTACCACCCACATGTCTTTGGGACATGGAAACAACTTGGTCAAAGGGAGAATGTGCTAACTCCACACAGACAGGACTGAAGGTCAGGAGCTGGTAGCACATTGCATTTCATAAGGGCTGTGGTGAGTTATAGGGTGGGGAGGGCTGATTGCAGAAGGATCCTCTTGCTTCTTCTGATTCACCAGTGGTCAGGTGCTCACACTTTTAACCTGTCCAAATGCCTTTTGAATGCTTTAAATGTATTTGCCTCCACCGCTTCCTCTCGCAACATGTTCCAGATAATCATCTGCCTCTGTGTGAAGAACTTGCCCCTCAAACCTCCTTTAAATTTCTGCCCCCTCGCCTCAAACCTATGCACTCTACTGCTAGGAACTCCATCCTAACTAAAAGACTCTGGCTATCTACCCTGAGAATGCCCCAAAATTTTTATAAACCTCTTTAAGGCCATCCCCCAACCTCCTAATATTATATTGAGAATCTCTGCCATTTACTCTATGTCCTAAATGTGAAAATATGGGTCAGCTAGTGTTGAATTTAAATTGCTTCCAAAGTTCAGAACTGAAATTTCATTTACACATTATGCCCAGTAGTCTTTCTCTCAGGAGGGAGTGAATCAGATGCTTCTAAAAGTCATTTCTGGTTTTGTTCCGGTTTCGTATATTGGACCATAATACCAAACAACGTCAACTTTGATTTACACACGGTTAATTTCCCTCAGTTGTGCTAACACTACAAATGTGACAATTAAATGCCTCATCCCACAAAACCCTGGGTCAAGATAAATGAAGGCATTTTTCATGTTTGTAAACACTATCCTGTAATATTTACTGAAAAAATTAGCTGGTATAATACATTTATTACAAAAATCCACATAATGTGCTGTGCTGTGCTGGGACTGAGGGCAGCAAGGTGGCGCAGGGGTAGAATTGCTGCCTGACAGCGCCAGAGACCAGGGTTCGATCTTGACTACGGTGCTGTCTGTATGGAGTTTGTATGCTCTCCCTGTAACCTGTGTGGGTTTCTATGCAAGCTCCGATTTCCTCCCACACTTCAAAGACGTACAGGTTTGTAGGTTAATTGGCTTGATAAAATTGTAAATTGTCCCTAGTACATGTAGGATAGTGTTAATGTGCAGTGAACATGGTCATTGCGGACTGGGTGGGCCATATTTCCGCACTGTATCTCTAAACTAAAAAAAAACTAAACTTGGCCTCGACTATAGAAACCATTGATTAGATATTACAACTACACTTAACCTCAAGGCTGGAGTAGAAAACATTCAAAGGAGACACAAGAGACTGCAGATGCTGGAATCTGGAATATAAACAAGCTGCTGGAGGAACTCAGCTGGTGACTAAGCCCTTTTACATGAGTAAGATGCAAAAAAACATGATATTAAAAACAATTAAAGTGCAAATTAGTTCATCATGTAGTTTGTAACTATTTTGTCACATACTTCAAATGTTATTTGACCAACCCAATTCAATTTACAGGCAGAAAACAGTAACGTCAATTGTTCACAATACCACACATTCATTGATTCATGAAGTAAACAGTTCCTGGCCTTTAAAATATTTCATATTTTTAAAGGAACACATTTTTGTAAAATGGCTGAAGCCAGACAACTTACCTACAACAACAAGCAAAGTCCAAATTAGATATATTCCACTGTTGAAGCATATTGCATACTGCCGAAATAAGTACATGCATATTGGTGGCAACACAAAAAATAGAACATTGCTAATCTGCAAAATAGAAGTTAAAATAGATTCATATTATACAAACTATGCAAATACAATTAAATCAATATAATAATACAACAAACAGTACTTCAGCAAGAGCTTGCTGCAGTCAGAAAGTTGTCAGACAATTTTAACAAGAGCAAACTTTATTGGAGAACAGAAAATTGTAAAATGAATGCTTACAAACTAAGATTATGGGAGCTTGCTGTGTAAAATTTGATTGTCACATTTTCTCTCTTACAAAATTGTCAACTTCTCAAAATCATTTAACTGCCTGTAAAATATTTTGGGATATCCTAAAAGGACATAAGAAGTTTATATTAATCAAAACCTTTTTGTTCTTACAATTGTATAGATCCTCTGACTTTAACTTAAAAATAAAGCACTTTACAGTCTCGCTTTGGAGACGAAATAAGAATGTGTGAAAAGATGATAAACATTAATACTAGGAAAGTTTTTTTGAGGAAGGCAGTGAGCAAAGACCTAAACAACAGTTGAAGTTGCAAACTGAGTTAGACGGAGGGCCCTCCATGTGCTATCAGTCTTCAACATGACTGAACTCGCTGAGCAGGACAACCCGTACTTCCGCAAACAGTCGCAAGGCGGCACCCCGGAGTAATTTTTAGGAAAACGCAACATAAAGTTTATTTTATAAGGGCTTACAGCAAAAGGACACAATTCTGGTACACGTTAAGGTTGTCCACGTGAAGAGATGCCCATAGCCTGTTTAGTAAATGCCTCCGCCAGGGAAAAGCGACTTACAGCCCAAACTGTTTACTGAAGCGGACTCACAATCCATCCCTTCTGCATTAACCAAGACAACAAACATTCCTCTCCAGCAACTTTCCTGACCCATCCGCCTCATTCCCTTGGGGAAACTCACAAGCACTCTGTCCTCAAACATTTCAACTTAATGAGAATATCTTTTTTTCAATGCAATCCCCATTTTTTTAAAATAAAGAAATCTAATACAGACCGTGTTGTAAAATTCAGCAATGTTTGAGACAATCATGTAATTCCCCTCACACCAATCCACTTCAGAGCTCCCAGCCTGCAGTTGGTTCCAAAATCTGCTCATAATTGTACTTTATTTCTTTGTACAGACGTGCGCCAAGTTAACTCCCGAGCGGCGGCGATCTCTTCAGCCGTCTCCCCCCTGCGATGAGCTGGTTCTCCCTTTTCCTGCAAAGTCACACATGGTTCTCCCACTTTGTGGTGCTGTCTTCCTGATGCCTGGGTTTCCCTTGGCGTGAACTGCTGTGTGCCGGGGCAATGTGACGCCTTCTGTCTCCCTGACATCGCAGGTTCAGCGGGCTCGCCCATCCCCTAATCTCAATCCTGCCAGAAAGTCAGCCGTCCGCACACTCTCCTAATCTTCTTGGCCACAATGGAGATAGCAATGTAGAGTAATATGTTCATAACAATGCAGCAGCGATCTAGGAGGTTACTTCCACAACTATAGCAGATACAGAGAGTATCATTGGCACGCGACAATTTCTGTTTCATGACAATACTGGTGTGTCTGTGTTCTGGATAAAAGGGTGACACTTTATCTAATCTGTAGTAATGATGATTTTACTCTCTATAGCTATTTTACGGTTATGATGACATTGCGCCTTAATGGTAATATGTGGCCATTACTACATAATTACATTATTAAGAAATCGGCCAGACGAAATAACAGTATAATTGATATACAATTTCTTTGGAACACAGGGGTGATCTGATAGAAGTATATAAAATTATAAAACGCATGGAAAGGGTGGACAGTCAGAACCCTTTTTCCCAGGCAGGAAATGTCAAAGACTAGAAGGCATAGGTTTAAGATGAGAGGGACAAAGTTTAAAGGAGATGTGTCAGGCAGTTTTCTTTTAACAGAGCCAAACACAATAGTGGCACTTAGGTTTTTAGACAGACACATTGTCATGCAGGTAATGGAGGGATATGGATTATGTCTAGGCAAGTGAGATTGGTTTATTTTGGGGCCATATTCGGCATGGATATTGGGAACCGAAAATGATCCAGTTTAAGACTGAGGAGGACTGTCTTCTCACAAAAGCTTGTGCATCATTGGAATTTTCTAACCTGGTGTCTTGCAGTAGTTGAGTCCATTAAACATATTCCAAAACTGAGATATATATTTTCGGAGCCGCCGGTCATGGGGATCAGGAAGAAAAGTAGAATTGAAAGGTGCAGTCAGATCAGCCATGTTATTGAAAGATGATAGGGAAACATTTTTTTTTAAAGACTGCTGATGGAACTCAGTGGGTCAAGCAGCATCTGTGGAGGCAAAGGGATGGTCCACGTTTCAGGTTGAGACCCTGCTTCAGGACTGAGAGTGTAAAGAGAGGATTGCTGGTGTAATGAAATACGAGGGAGGGTGAGAGAAGGGTTGATATGTAATAGACAGAAACGTGAGGTGGGCGGAGGGGTGCGGATGGGCAGAGGGAGCTAGGTGGAGGAGAAGGTTTTAAAGCTCTTTATCTTTCATGAAGTTCTTTAGGAAGTGTTTCTGTTACATTGTAGTAAAAGCAATAGCCAATTTACATGCATGAACCTCTCACAAACAATAATTCTCCAGTGGCCAAATAATTTATTTTAGTGATGTCTTCTGAGAGGACAGGCAGGGTTTAATATCACAACTGGTGGACAGTACTGTATCCCCATAGTGGGGATACACTAGGTTAATCTGCACCATGTTATCGATCTGCAATGAGACTTTATGTGCAACCTACTGACTTGGAGGCAAGAGTGCTGCTAACCAGGGCACTCCTACTGCACTTGGTCTTAGGACAACACCCTCAAAGATACTATGCAAGAAGGAACTGCAGATGCTGGTTTAAACCGAAGATAGGCACAAAAAGCTGAAGTAACTCAGCGGGACAGGTAGCATCTCTGGAGAGAAGGAATGGGTGACGTTTCCAGTCGAGACGTCTGAAGAAGGGTCTGGACCCGAAACGTCACCCATTCTTTCTCTCCAGAGATGCTGCCTGTCCCGCTGAGTTACTCCAGCTTTTTGTGTCTACCCTCAAAGATACTCTTCATCTTCTGTTTTATATTTAATATCTACTTTTTCTCATTGCACAAACAAAAACTTAAGATAAGTCTTCCATGTCATGCCAATGGGTATTTTTAAATACTGCTGAGAGGACATGTGACATGTTTATTACAACCAGAAACAATGCTGAAAAATATCAATGTTTAAAAGGTTAAAACTTGAAATGGTAATGTAATAAAACTATAATCAATACAATGCGAGGACACGATTTAAAAGTTAAAAGGAAGATGTAAGGAACTCCCTGTTCTGAGGAAGAAAAGTACCTCTAAGTTGTATTTTACCCAACCGGTGTGACATCCTGCACCAAATGTATACAAGGCTTCGTGAGTTGTTGTATTTAATAGAACAGGCTTTGCGGTTGTGGTGTACAAAGGACTTTTCCTCTGTGAGTTCTCGCCTTTAAGGAGGTCGGGATGGGGGTCAGTTGCAGTATCGTGTAGTGGAGAAGTAGATGAATCGGGGGAAAGTCAATGAAACTTGAGCAGAAGGAGGATCGCGAAACGAATGTACTTAAATTCGGGAAATGCTGGAGTAACTCAGCAGGTCAGGCAGCATCTCCTGAGATGCTGCCTGACCTGCTGAGTTACTCCAGCATTTTGTGAATAAATACCTTCGATTTGTACCAGCATCTGCAGTTATTTTCTTATACAAATTCGGGAGTAGCGGGGCGTGGCTGGCGGCGGAGATATCGGATAGATTCAGGGCCAATCGCAGGAGTCGGTGCATAACGTTGAAATACACACACTCCCCCAAATGTTACAGATATGACATAATATGGTTTATTTTTAAAATATATAACCTCGTATTTCATTAACTTTTCACTTGTTTTAAACTATTTGTTTCCTCAGCTGATAAACAATTGGTTGGACAGAAGAAACTGCGGACTCTAAAATCTTGAGCAAAGTGCTGAAGTAATTCACCGGGTTCGGCAGCATCCAAAACGTCACCGATCTCCCGAGATGCTGCCTGATCTGCTGTTACTCCAGCACTTTGGATCATTTTAAGTAATCGGTGGATTCTTGTGAAGGGGTGATTGGCAGATGGGTGGAGTAGGTGACAAATGTCAGAAGTGGAAAGGAGAAATTGAAGAAAAACAGAATTTGAAACAAAACATAAAGTATAGTGAGAACACTCAGCAGTCAAGTAGCATTTCATAGAATCAGAGCAATATAGCACCAAACAGGCCCTTTGGCCCATCATGTCCTGCCGATCATTAACATCCTAGCTATATTAATCTCATCTACAGTACCTCACTTATAGTCTTTTATGCCTTGGCAATTCAAATGTTCATCCAGCCCTGTCTAATGTCTCTCTGACAATGACCAACATTGTATCCTCCATGGGGGTCAGGCCCTGCAGGAAAGTCTCTCCCATTTTCATTAGTTCTTGCTACCTCTAATTGCATTAACTTGTCTTCTACAAGAATGAGGAAGTGTTGTGGATTATACTGGGGTGGTGAGATTGACATGGTTCAACAGGCAGTGTAGGCATGTTGTGGTATGTAGCGTGAGGTTTGCAGCTGTACTAAGTTTATTGGGATCAAGTTAAGCAGCCTGATGTGATTAAGCACTGTAATTATGTGGTGCCATTCATAAAGATTCTTGGTTGGGACTGAGGTGTTGCAAGTTTAGTGGCGAATTTGGCTTGTCTCTGGCGGAATTCTGGCAAAAAAACTGCGACAATTCAACGGCTGCTGGGACCGAAGACGGTCCCACTGTACTGGCAGCCCCTAGTAAGTGCTTGCCTCCAGTACACCGCTTGTACTCCAGAAGGTGTTTTGTGGCAACAGTACGGGTCAGGGGTCGTGACCTCACCTGCCATGCAGTGCCCTATATGCAGCAAGGGAAAGGAGTAGGGCGATGTCGTGGGGGGAGAGATGATGGGAATAATGATGGTGGGGAGAATCACTCAAGCGAGAGGGATGATAACTAGTCGAGATCACATCGTATGGAGAGGTTAGGACTCCATGATCGTCAGGTCAGGTCAAGGGCAGTCCCAGAGTCTCTGGGAAAAAAAGGTTCAAGCAGCAGGAAGGATTCGGATGCGTGTGGAATTGGATGCCACCTGGTGTGAGGAACTGTAAGTGCAGAAGGAGAGGCTTCAAAATCTTGGGCTGTTTTTGCAAGGGCACTGGATCGTTAAAAGAGCAGTGATAGTTACAACAGACTACTTCTACCCACACAAAGCAACACACCCATCATTCTAAACATTCATTCACTCCACCACCAGCACACAGTGGCTGTTGTAGTTACCTGATTGAGAATGATCAGCCATGATCACATTGAATGGCGGTGCTGGCTCGAAGGGCCGAATGGCCTACTCCTGCACCTATTGTCTATTGTCTATTGTCATCTACCAAATACATTCCGGGCAACTCCGACAGCACCTCCCAATCTCAGCATCTCTACTAGCAAGAAGGGAAAAGGAAGCAATAGCAGGACACCACCACCTGCGGGTTCCCCTTCAAGTCTCCTACCACTCTGACTTGGAAATATATCACCAGCCCTTCATCGTTGCCGAGTCTAAAACATTGAACACTCCTCCCAACAGTTCTGTGGAAGTACCAGCACTAGAAGGACTGTAAAGGTTCAAGGAGCTCACTGCCACATCCTAAAGGAGATGGGCAATAAATCCTGGTCTTGCCAGTGACACTCAGAACCTGAAAATAATTTATTTTTAAATTATGTAAAGAATCTAAAGCAAACAGACATAGATATGAGATTAAGTACAAAAGATTCGTGGAGGAGTGCAGAAGATTTTTAGCAGTTAGTGAGGCTGCGATCGGACCTGCCAAATATCTTTTGCTTCAGTGTCCCCTCAGGTTTGAGGATGACTTGCTTTCACGCCAGTTGTGGTTTCTATGTTATTGGTATTGTTTTATTATTGTCACGTGTATCTAAATACATTGAAAAACATGTGTGCCACCAAGATAAAATATCCACATATGAATACAATCAAACCTTGCACAATGTACTGTAAACCTAGTCTTAGAATCAATTTTTACAAAGGGTGGAATAATTGCAGTGGATGAGAGTGGATCCTTTTCTTGGATCAACATGTAGACTCACCTCATTCTAGCACCATCTTGCAGTAATCCAAGATACTGTGTGAAGTTCCAGCTCTCTGCCTCAGCTATACTTTCACAAGGTATAGCTGCACACAACATTGTTCAGGTTTTGTTTACAGCCCATCTTCTCTTCGCCTGGATCTCTCAACAGATCCCCTACATCTCTGGGCCTTACCAAACCACCTCATGAACCCAATGTAGGACCTGCAGAGTTGGCCACAGGTGACGATTGCCAGGGCATGCATGCGCGTGGTAAGGGAGGTGGTCACCCGTCATTTACACTGTACGTGCAAATTCATGTACACTCATGAGGTACAGAATCATTCTCCTTAGTGCCTTCCTGATTGCTCTTTCCCCACTTTGAGCAGACATTGCCAAGGATTCCCATGAGGCAGCGAGGTGATGCACTTTTCCAAGGAGGCTTTGAGAACATATTTGAATCTTTTCTTCTGTAACAGAGCTCCAAATAGAATGTCTGAAGACAGGCATGTGAATGATATGACCTAGGTTTAGCTTTAGGTTTATTATTATTGTCACATGTACCAAGGGACAGTGAAAAACTTTGTTTTGCATGCTGTCCAATCAAGTCAGATGATACAATCAAGCCAAACTCAAGTACAATAGATGGAGCAAAGGAAAAGATGCATAGTGTATGTAAGATACGTAGGAGTATGTAGGAAAGAACTGCAGAAGCAGGTTTAAATCGAAGGTAGACACAAAACGCTGGAGTAACTCAGCAGGACAGGCAGCTTCTCTGGAGAGAAGGAATGGGTGACGTTTTGGGGTCGAGACCCTTCTTCAGACTGATGAAAAGATACAGATTTCTGAGTATAGTTCTCAACAACTAGCATAGTTGCTGGTGTTCGGTCTACCAGCATTACTCATCTTGATGGGCACTGAACTTCCCTATCCAGGTGCATTCTGGGCCTTTGCTTCTCCTGGGGGTGTCCACCATCAAATGTGTTACACTGAGGGAAATGTGTTATACTGAGGGAAATCAGCAAGAGGTTGCGTGGAGCCACAATAAACTGCAGATGTTGCAATCGTGAGCTATAACAAAGTGCTGGAGAAACTCTGTGGGTCAGGCAGCATTTGCATAGGGAACAGACAGATGATGTTCCACCTCTGTACCATTCTTCAGACTGGAGTGGGAGAATGCTGGAAAAGAGAGCTGGGGATTGGACAAAGCCTGGCAGGTGATAGGTAGATGGAGGTGAAGGGAGTTCGATTGGCAGATGGGTGGAGTAAGTGACAAAGGCTAGAAATGAAACGGAGGCACAATGGTGTCAGATAAGGAAAGAAGTGGAGGAGTGAACTGTAACGGCAGAGGGAGGGATATGGGTGAAAGAGGACAATGGGGAGTGGGGAAAAAGGGGGTTTATAAGGGAAATCGTGGACCAACGGATGGGAGATGAGCACACGAAGGATGGGAAAGGAGCAGGGTGATCTGGGTAGTGGAAGATAGTGGGAGAAATGTGTGCATACTGGGTGGGTGGGGAGGGTGGAGGGGCAGGGGAAAGAGAGGGATGGGGGGTTGTACCTGAAATTGGAGAATTCATATCATTGGATTGTCAGCTACCCAAGTGGAATATGAGGCGCTTTTTCCCAGTTTGCGGTGACTGCACTCTGTCAATGGACAGGAAGGTTGGTACCTTGAATCTTAAATCTTGAATAAGTTTATTGGCCAAGTATGTGCATATACAATGAATGTGCCTTGGTGCTCCGCTCATAATGACAACACAAACATACAGTTAACAATTAAGAATAAAGCATAAACACATCAAAACAATAAGGATACAACATTACGGTCTAAACATGTGGGTGAAAATAAACCAGAGCAAAAAAGAGACTACAGACTTTGGTTGTTGAGTAGAACTACTACTCGTGGAAAAAAAGCTGTTTTTATGTCTGGCTGTAGCTGCTCTGACAGTCCGGAGTTGCCTTCCAGAGGGAAGTGCTTCAAAGATTTTGTGGCCACTGTGAGAGGGGTCAGAGATGATCTTGCCTGCTCGCTTCCTGGCCCTTGCAGTGTATAGTTCGTCAATGGGGGGAAGGTTGCAGCCAACAACCTTCTCAGCTGATCAAACGATCCGTTGCAGCCTCCGGTTGTCGTGCTTGGTGGCTGAGCCAAACCAGACCATGATGGAGAAGGTGAGGACGGACTTAATGATAGCAGTATAGAATTGGACCATCATTGCCTGTGGCAGATTGTGTTTCCTCAGTTGCCACAGGAAGTACATCCTCTGTTGGGCCTTTTTGACTGTGGAGTCAATGGTGGCCCCCCATTTAAGGTCCCTGGAGATGATAGTTCCAAAGAACTTAAATGACTCCACAGATGTGACTGTGGTATTGTTGATGGTGAATGGGGGTAGGGGAGGGGGAGCTCTTCGAAAGTCTACAATTAGTTCCACTGTCTTAAGAGCATTGAGCTCTAAGTTGTTTTGGATTTGGAATTCGAATGTGAATTGGAAATGGTTCTCAACCAGATCCAGCAAGCCTTTGCAGACAGAATGAACCTGTTTGGTGAAGCGGTCACCTAGTCTACACTTGGTATTGCCAGAGTAAAGGAGGCCACTTCAGGAGCACCAGGTGCAATAATGAAATCCCCAATCAATTTCTCTCTACTAACACTCTCCTCCATCTACGGAACTTATTCTCACTATTAACAATTTCTTGTTTGACTCCTCTCACTTTCTTGAAGTCAAAGGTATACTTACCTAGGTCCGGGCTATGCCTGTCTTTTTGTCAGTTATGTTGAACAGTCCTTGTTCCAAACATATTCTGGCACTTTCTCCCAACTATTTCTCCACATCTACATCTGGGGTTGCCTCCTGTGGTCATGCTGAAGTTGTTGATTTTTACAAACTTCTGTCACCAACGTCTGTCCTGCCTTCAAAAAAGACTCCTACAGCTCCTTGACTACACTTCCTCCCACCCTGCCCCTTGAAAGACGTCATCACTTCCTCTCAATTTCTCCATCTCTGCTCCATCTGAACCCAAGATGAGACTTTCCACTCTGGGCATAGCTTCCTCCCAGATATTGTGGATGCAGCCCTCCACCCGTGTCTCCACTGTATTGCCCAGTTCTGCTCTAACTACCTCTTCCCCCGGAGGGAGCAAGAATAAAGTTACCTTGGTCTTCATCTTCCACCCCACCAGCCTCCACATCCGTCATCATTATCTAACATTTCCGCCGGCTTCATTGTGATTCCACCACCACTCACATCTTCCTTTCCCATATTTCTGTGCTTTCGTGGACTCCACTACCTCTGCAACTGCTTGGTTCGTTCATCCCTTCCCACAAACCCCACCCTCTACCCTAGGTACTTTCTTCTGCAACCAGTTTCAAATGCATCTCTTCCAACCTTGTCTACTGCATCTGGTTCCTTGTGGCAACAAAAGGTTGGAGATTATAATCTTTGAGGTCCTTCTCTAAACGGTTACCTAGCTCCTAAACTCATGTTGCACGATCTCATCCCTTCTATCTACATGGCTGTTCCCCATCCCCTTTCAGAATGTCCTGCAGCTTTTCTGAGACAAGTGCTGGAATGTAGATTTGGTCTGGATGGGTATTGGATGGTCAGCATGAGCATCTTGGGCTGAAGGGCCTTTTCCTGTGCTGCATAATTGTACGAGTCTAAATGCAAAAAGTGCCACATATAAGGCGCCTGAGTTACAGATACAAAAGGTTTCATCTATTAGGTTAGAGCAAAGAAAAGAGGGAAAAACACAATTACTTTTTTGACAGGCATTTACCTTGGTATTGTTTAAGGAATCGTTTGAGCAAAATCAATCTGGGATGGATGAAACTAAATCCGGACCAACAGTGGCCCAGCACGCCGCATACACAGTGGGCCAGCGGTAGACTTGCTGCCTTCCAACGCCAGAGACCCGGGTTCGATCCTGACCACGGATACTGTCTGGACGGAGTTGTCCGATCTCCCTGTAACTGCGTGGGTTTTCTCCGGGATCTCCAGTTTACTCCCAATTGGGTTTGTGGATTAATTGGTTTGGTATGGATTGTAAATTGTCCCTAGTGTGTATGTGGTAGTGCTAGTGTGTGGGGATCGCTGTGATGTCTCGACCCGCAGCATCACCTACTCTCCTCCACCGACGCTGCCAAACCCGCTGAGTTACTGCGGCGCTTGGTGCCGGTCAGTGTCACTGTCCTCGGCTGAGGGAAGTGCGCATGCGCCGGGCTGTCAGTGCGGCGCGACCACGGGCCTCGGCACGTGCGCGGTGCGCGGGGCGGGGCGGTTGGGGGGCCGGGATCTCGCGAGAGTTGGCAGAATGTGCCCGCGCGGGCCCGAGGCGCCGCCTCTTTCGTGACGCGACCGCGGACGTGGTGTCGTTGCTCCGGCATGAAGGTGAGTGCGGGTCCCCGGGGTCACCGCTCCCTACCGGTCCCCACTCATACCCGCGCCACTCCGCACCCGATCCCCCTCTGCGCCGTCTGCACACCCGGGCGCGGTGTCCGGTGGCGGCTGCGGCGCGGATGGCGGCGGATTGCAAGGAGCCGCCATCCCCGGGCCTGGAGACAGGAGGAGGAGGAGGAGGCAGTGTTACGGGGCCTGGCGCCGGCCTCGGACTGACTGGCGGCCGGGCGGGCGGGGAGGCCGGGCGGACGCTGCTCTCCCGCAGAGCCCCGGCCGTGGGCGAGGGACGTAGAGTAAAACGGTGCGTGCCAGGTAGTGGCCATCACGGCACTGACATTGCCAGCCAGGGGCTGAACTCGTTGAGTGTCCGCCTCCATCTCTCGCTCAGACAGCTTTATGTTAACTGCTCACATCCCCTGCAAACCTGCACGTTAAGCTCTTGACTGTGCCTCTCCATCTATGCCTCATAATTTCCACACCTTTATCAAGTCCTCTGCTTCAAGAGAAACAAACCCAGCCTATCCAGTTTCACAACTGAAACGGTACATCTCAGGTGGTCTCCACACCCGTTCCTCTGCAATCATGTCATGCGAGCAATGAGTTAATCTGAACTGCACTAGTTGTGATAAAACCAATGATTTACAGCGTTTTCTCTTACCTTTGCAATAGTTCTACACCCTGGCCAATGAAAGTTTACGTCTTCAGCTTTTCACTGTGCCTCAGTAGATGCGACAATAGTAGTAAAGCTAAACCTCTACCTGTACTACATTTTTTAGGGATGGTTGGACTAGTATTTCTTAGGGCCTTGATAGACATAGCCTACCTATTTGTTGTATATTCACTGTATTAGTTCTAAAGTCGATCTGCAATTTCTTTACACATCTTGTCAACTGATTTGTATTGTCCTGTAGCTTATGATTATCCTCATTGTTAGCAAAATCAACCATGAGTTACAAATACCATATCTGTAAATTGTTAATGCATATAATAAATAGAAAGGTCCCAGTTCTGGTCCTTGTAATACAACATTGGTCTCAAACATTCAAACACAAAAACAACTGCCAACAACCATCTAACTGAAGAAGGGTATCAATCCGAAATATCCCCTTTCCTTCTCTCCAGAGATGCTGCCTGTCCCGCTGAGTTACTCCAGCTTTTTGTGTCTATCTTTGGTTTAAACCAACATCTGAAGTTCCTTCTTACACGCCCAGCAGAGATTAGCCAAATAATCGTAGGTCCAGGAATGGTAGGAAAGTCCTTAGAAGAATTCTGAGCCACAGGTTTAAACAACATATGGAATGGCAGCGATTAAGATAATATCCCTCTTTTAGGGGTAGACCCTGTCTAAAACAAATGACAATGGTATGGTTCTCAGAGGTAACAAAATATATTTGTTAAGTCAGTGCAGTTGTCATCTATATGCACTTCTGTAAGGCATAGAACAAAGCCCCACATAAGAAACAAATCAGACCGAAGAAGGGTCTCGACCGGAAACATCACACATTCCTTCTCCCCAGAGATGCTGCCTGTCCTGCTGAGTTGCTCCAGCTTTTTTGTCTCTATCTGCTGGGTGTGTATGGTTTGCACAAACTACAGTAGTAACAATTTTTTTTGCAGCTAAACATCTCTTTCCCGGCCACTGGCTGCCAGAAACTGATTGAGGTGGACGATGAGCGTAAACTGCGCACCTTTTACGAGAAGCGTATGGCGACTGAGGTTGCCGCTGACTGCTTGGGTGACGAATGGAAGGTGAGTCTCAGTAATGTGCCCGCTTGTTTAAAGGGCAACAAATCTGCTTGTCTAAAATAATCATCAGAGTGTCCACTTTTTAAAGGTTTCAAAGGTCTTTTATTGTCACAGGTACCAATTAAAGTACAGTGATTTGCGAATTACCATACACCCATACGAAAAGAAAAGCATCACTACATAAAAGTTAACATAAACATCCACCATAGCGGATTCCCCATATTCCATACTGTGATGGAAGGCAAAAAAGTCCAATCTTCCTCTTTATTCTCCCGCGGTCGGGGCAGTCGAACCATCCGCAGCCGATGGTTGAAGCTCCCGCGATGGGGAGATCGAAGCTCCTGCGGCCTGGTGTTCCCGATGTGGGTCTCTAACCAGAGACCGCGGGCTTGGTGATGTTAAGTCCGTAGGCGACTGCGGTGGCGCTCTCAAAATCAGCCTCCAGCAAAGGCCGCCAACTCATCGCGGGCGGAGATACGATACGGGGAAAAAAAGCATCTCCGTCGAGGTAAGAGATTAGAAAAAGTCCCGTCCCCCCAATAAAACAAGCTAAAGAACATTAAAAACATACATATAACACCTACTATTTAAATACAAAGAAGGAAGTGACAGACAGACTGTTGGCGAAGCAGCCATTGCTGGCGCCACCCGCTTAAAATACCTTAGTGCTGAATATTCTTATTTGAAAAGTTGTGAAGAGGGAAATATTCTTGGTGCCACCTTTAGAGTAGTGCTCTGATGCTGAAGCTTCCCTTTTGCCTTCTCACCTATTAACTAAAAAGAGGTACTCTTAGTTTCTCTTCAATTACTGTAATGGTCTGATGAACATTAATGCTGATGTTTATTGGAACTGTATAACTTTCAGGAAAGGTAAATGCAGGTGGATTCTGCGGTAGTGAATAAATGTGTTGTAAGTGAGAGCCATGCAGATCAAGTATGCCTTATACTTTATTTTATCTATGTGTGATTTATATTATCTGATGGTTTTTAACATATTTCAGTTGTAGAATGGCATGGCTTCAATGAGAAAATAGTATTGATTGGTCTGCCGCCCTACAGTGGCAACAAATTATAATCTACACAATTTGTTCCATCAATTAGATTAGAGTTTATCCTGAATTTTAATTTGCATTCTGCTGTGTTTACATTGCCGAGAGGAGACATTTGTTTTGTTTAGTTTAGAGCTACAGCATGGAAAGTGGGCCCTTTGGCCCACCAAGATAATTCTGACCATTAATCATCTGTTCATACTAGTTCTGCATTGTCCCACATTCTCATCCACCCCTTATATACTAGGGGCATATACCAAGGCCAGTTAACCTACAAACCTGTGCGTCTTTGGGATGTGGAAGGGAACCACAGGGTTTTGAAAGAGCTGGTTTTAGAGATTGTGGAGGCATTGACAGTGCTATTTCAAGAATCACTAAAGACAGGATTGGTCCCAGATGATTGGATACTTGCCAGTATTACCCCGCTGCACAAGAAGGGAGCAAAGCAGAATAGAGGGAATTGTGGGCCAGTTAGTCTGACTTCGGTGGTTGGTAAGATTTTAGAGCCCATTATGAAGGGTGAGGTTACGGAGTACTTGGAAGTTCACAATAATGTAGGCTGAAGTCAGCATAGCTTTGTGAAGTGGAGGCCTTGACAATTTTGATGGAATTCTTTGAAGAAGTAAGTAGCAGGACAGACAGGACAGACAAAGGTGAGTCCGTCCGTACAAAGATTCCACACGTGAAGTTGCTAATGAATGGTATCAAAGGGCAGATACTAACATGGATAGGTTGGCTGAACGGCAGATGGCAAAGAGTGACAATATAGGGGGCCTTTTCTGGTTGGCTGCCAGTGACTAGTGGATGAGGGGATTGAAGGCTTTGTGGCCAAGTTTGTGGATGATACGAAAATGGGTGGAAGGGCAGGTAGTGTAGAGAAAGCAGGGACTCTGTAGAAGAACTTGGAGAGTTTGGGAGAGTGGGCAGAGAAGTAGCAACATGTGGAGTTATGCATTTTGGTAGAAGAAATAAAAGCATAGACTTTTCTAAATGGGGAGAGAATCCAGAAATCGGAGGTGCAACGGGACTTGGCAGCGCTGGTGCAGGATTCCCAAAAAGTTAATCTGCAAGTTGAATCGGTAGTAAAGAAGGCAAACTCAATGCTAGCATTTATTTCAAGACGGCTTGTATACAAAATCAGGGATGTTATTCCGAGGCTCTATAAGGCGCTGGTGAGGCCGCATTTGGAATATTGTGAGCAATTTTGTGCACCATATCTGAGGAAGGATGTGCTGGCTCTGGAGAGGGTCCAGAGGAGGTTTACAAAAATGATCCCAGGAATGAGTAGGTTAACCTACGATGAGCGTTTGTCGGCACTGGGCCTGTACTTGCTGGAGTTTAGAAGGGACTTCCATTATAACATACAGAATAGTGAAAGGCTTGGATAGAATGAATGTGAAAAGGATGTTTCCACTAGTGGGAGAGTCTAGGATGAGAGGTCGTCGCCTCAGAATTAAAGAATGTTCTTTTAGGAAGGAGATAAGGAGAAAATGTCTAGTCAGAAGGTGGTGAATCTGGAATTCTTTGCCACGGAAGGCTGCAGAGGCCAAATCACTGGATATATTTAAGGCAGAGATAGATATATTCTTGATTAGTACAGGTGTCAGAGGTTATGTGGAGAATGCAGGAGAATGGGGTTAGGAGGGGGAGAGAGATCAGCCATGGTTGAATGGTGTAGTAGATTTGATGGGCCGAATGGCCAAATCCTATCATTTTTCGGCCTATATTATCGTGAACTAAGTACTCTGTAACCTCATCCTTTATAATCTACTCCAATCACTTATGGCCTTTACCAATAAGGTCATGGAGAACATGCAAACTGCATGCAGACAGCACCCGGGATCAGGATTGAACCCAGGTCTCTGGTGCTGTGAGGCAGCGGCTCCACAAGATGAGCCATCAGGTGCAAACTGGTGCGGTGTTGGATGTAAAAGTTCCCTTGACAGTGTATTGCAAGGCATTTTCTGGTCATTATCACATTACTGTTTGGGAGTTGTTTCCTTGGGCACATTTGGGTCTACACCAGGGGTCTCCAAACTGGCCCGTGGGCCACATCCAGCCCGCCAAGAGATTGTATCTGGCCCGCCAAGCGATTTTAACACGTTCCATGCTGCAGCTCGGCTTCCCCCGTCTTCTCCCATCAGCGCTCCAAGTGTCCCGACACCTCCCCGTTCCTGCGCTCCTCGCTCCTCCAGGCTCGGCGCCCCTGCTCCGTGTCTCGCTGCTTCTGTGGACCCTTCTCCCCGCTCGCCATCTCCGTCAGCCGTGCTCTGTTTCCACTTGCCCTCAGGTGGGCCCCTCGGCTCGGGTTCTTCCCGCTGCTCCTCTCCCAGCTCACACAACCCCGTCCTTTCCTCCTCCTCCACTTCTTCTCCCCCTGGTCGGCGGCTCTCTGCTTCTTGGCCTTGCTCTCCTGCCTCCCTCCCCGGCCGCGTTTCCCCTTCTCCCGCCAGCTGGCCAGACGTCTTCCCAGTTGCTTCTTGGCTTGCGCTTTGCAGCCCTTCTCCTGGTTCCTCTTCCTCCGCCGGTTCCTCCAGCTTTTCCCCCATTTCTTACGGAACAAAAATTGACCATTTTGGCGATTTTTTCAAGGTAAGAACGTGCGTGTTGCATGTGTTACTAGTGTATGCCGGAAGCTGCCATGTACTCCAGATGGCTTGAATTTCTTTCGTTTGTTTTACTTTAGTTCTTTTTTGAGTTCATTAAATTTATAAAACTGACATTTCTTTGTTTTTTCCTACGGCTCACAAAAATGTGCCAAATATATAATGTGGCCCTCAAGCTGAAAAGTTTGGGGGGCCCTGGTCTACTCTTTAAAAAAAATTAAATGGCTCTGCAAACATGGTAAAATGGCCCATTTAAATACTGCGCTATGTCTCCAAGGTGCAAGTCTAATGGGATATTTTCTTTCTTTGCTTGGTCGAGTGTAACTTCTCCACAGTCGGAAATTAAACACCATCCAGGGCAAGGTAGCTTGTTTGAGAGCTGTCCCATCTACCATTCAGTATGCTCGTTCTCTCCACCACTGGTACGCAATGGCTGCAGCTTCTCTAGACCATGTATGGCAGTTACTGACTAGATTACTCTGATAACACCTCACTGACTTGCTATCTATGCCACCAAGAAAGACAAGGGCTTCGGATACATGTGGACACTGCCTGTGTCTTCCCCTCCAAGCCAGGCTCTATCCTGATTTGGAAATATATTAATATTCCTTCACTGCTGGGTCCAAATCCTGGAGCGTAACAGCACTCTGGCGTATCTTCACCAGTTTGAATGCAGTTCAATCAGGGCGCTCCAGCGCCGCTTTATCCTGGGTAATAAATGCTGGCAATATTCGGGTGTCCAAAATTAATAAATAAAATATCTAACCACATTCCTTCCATTTTCTGTATTTCCACAGGGGTATGTTGTGCGGATCAGTGGTGGCAATGACAAGCAGGGCTTCCCCATGAAACAGGGTATCTTGACTAATGGCCGTGTTCGTCTGCTGCTCAGCAAGGGTCATTCCTGCTATCGCCCAAGGAGGACTGGTGAGCGTAAACGCAAGTCTGTCCGTGGGTGCATCGTTGATGCCAATCTCAGTGTTCTGAATTTGGTTATTATTAAAAAAGGTGAGAGTAATTTACATTTTCCTATAGATTGAAGAGATTAATTTCAATTATAGATGTCACATTTGCAACTGTTTTATGCTGAGATATTGCTGCATTTTTCTTTGCAGTAAAACTTGGCATTCTTTCTTATCAACCGAGCAAAAAGTGTTCTTATCAGTTTTAATTTTGCAAATATTGTCAAGCTAATGTGTGTAGCACAGCAAGCACCACAGGCTATACAATCCAAGATTGGATTAGCAACTTTAGAAAAGCTGAGAGGTTTTTTGGAGGGTGATGTTGTCACAAAGGCAAAGGTGTGATAAGATCAGGTGCAAATTTAACTTCTGGCCTTTATGCATGGTGTGCAATGAAATACGCTGGTATAAAATGTTATTTCTAAACTTTAATGAACTTCAAACTTAATTGCTCTATGGGAGTGATAATTTTGTTCATACATTAGCATGTTGGTTATTAAATGTTGACACCAGTTTATTTTGCTTCATACATTGATACTATTACGTACCTGTTAAACTGCTTTTGTATCTTTTTTGAAAAACCACTCATAAATATGTTGTAAACCTCAAAGATTCTGCTGTATTGGCTAGCCAGCATAGTGAGCTAGTTCGTATGAGTATGAGCGATAAACTTCAGTGTGGGCACTGATTGGTCCACTATATGTGATATTGTAAAGTGGTAACATGAGATGACATCAATAAATTAAAAATTTTAAACCAGTTCTTTTTTTAATGTCCAGGTGTGTGGTAGGTTTTGAACATGAATACATTAAGCTGTGAACTCGTTAAACTGGACAAAAGGTGTATTTCCTAAATGTAGCAAACCAGCATGCTTCTTATATGAGAATCGCTTGCATTTAATTGTAGCCGGTTAAAATTCAGGTTTTTGCGGCAAGCCGGTTCAGTAACAAAGCAGAGTCATTCTGTATGTAGATATAAGGCGCTGCAGATGCTGGTTTACAACAAAAAAAAGACAAAAGTGCAGGAGTAACAGCGGGTCAGGCAGCATCTCTGGAGAACATGGGCAGGTGATGTTTTGGGGCGGGGGCCTTATTCAGATGGTGGTGGGGTGGGGAAAGTGAAACCGGGAAGAGAGGAGAGGCGGAGTGATTACGTTGTATCCCCCACATTTGTTTCCACCTATCACTCGCCAGGCTTTGTTCTGTCCCTCTTCTCTTCCAGGTATAATGGGTCTGAAGAAGGGTCCTAACCCAAAACATCACCTATCCATGTTCTCCGGAGCTTAAAGCTTTTCACTGTACCTCGGTACATGTGACAATAAATGAAACTCACACTCAGATACATTGCCTAACCTGCTGAGTTACTTCAGCACTTTCTCTTTTTTAATCATTCTGTTATGCTTAGTGCAGGTGGCCTTACAAAGTGGGGTGCGAAGGATTGTGGTGTTGTCATTGTGACCAATTACTGGTGAATTATGTTGGTGTTATGGTTTGAGAAGCATCACTCTTTCAGGGCAATCTTCTGCTGGGCTCTTTTCCTTCCTTCTGCGTCTCCCTCCCTAGAGCATAGCCACCTTCTTTATAGACAATAGAAAATAGGTGCAGGAGAAGGCCATTCGGCCCTTCGAGCCAGCACTGCCATTCAATGTGATCATGGCTGATCATTCTCAATCAGTACCCCGTTCCTGCCTTCTCCCCATACCCCCTGACTCCGCTATCCTTAAGAGCTCTATCCAGCTCTCTCTTGAATGTATTCAGAGAATTGGCCTCCACTGCCCTCGGAGGCAGAGAATTCCACAGATTCACAACTCTCTGACTAAAAAAGTTTTTCCTCATCTCTGTTCTAAATGGCCTACCCCTTATTCTTAAACTGTGGCCCCTGGTTCTGGACTCCCCCAACATTGGGAACATGTTTCCTGCCTCTAACGTGTCCAACCCCTTAATAATTTTATACGTTTCGATAAGATCCCCTTTCATCTTTCTCTTGGTTTTGTTTGAGCTGAGTCAAGTTGAGTTTATTGTCATACATAAGTACAGGAGGGTACAGGTACAATGAAAATCTAGCTTGCAGCAGCATCACAGGCATGTGGACTCAGACAATCACACAAAAAATATAAATCATACATTACACAAAATTGTGAAAAGAAATACAGCAAGAAAATCCAAAACGGTAGTGCAAAACACAATTAGAGGAAAAAAAAGTCCATGGCAGTGCATGGGGTGGTCCGTTGTGTTCTGTTATGAAGTAGGATTATGGTTGTGCAGATTGGTTCAAGAACCTGAACATTGTAGGAAAGTCACTAAACCTGGTGGTGTGGGACATCAAGCTTCTGTAGCTTGTGGCCAATGGTAACATTAGAAGAGAACATGGCCTGGTTGATGAAAATCCATGATGATAGATGCCACCTTCTTGTGGCAACACCTTACATAGATGCTTTTGAGGGAGGTGATATCTGCCTGTGATGGACTGGGCTGACTGAGTCCACCATACTGCAGCCTCTTGTGTTCCTGTGCATTGAATTTGACGTACGAGTCTATGATGCAACCAGTCAGGATACTTTCTACAGTAGATCAATAGACAATAGGTGCAGGAGTAGGCCATTTGGCCCTTCAAGCCAGCACCACCATTCAATGTGATCATGGCTGATCATTCTCAATCAGTACCCCGTTCCTGCCTTCTCCCCATACCTCCTGATTCCGCTATCCTTAAGAGCTCTATCTAGCTCTCTTGAATGCATTCAGAGAATTGGCCTCCACTGCCCTCTGAGGCAGTAAATTCCACAGATTTACAACTCTGACTGAAAAAGTTTGTCCTCATCTCCGTTCTAAATGGCCTACCCCTTATTCTGAAACTGGCCCCTGGTTCTGGACTCCCCCAACATTGGGAACATGTTTCCTGCCTCTAACGTGTCCAACCCCTTAATAATCTGTTGAAGTTGCTGGAATATTTAGAGACGTACTGAATTGATTTAACCGTTGTATTCCTCTAGCTCCAGGGCTGCTCAAAGCCACGTAGGAAGAGTCAGAAATGTATTTTTTCTTGGTCATACATTTGCTGTTTTTATCTCAATGTGTTGGCGGTTCAGAGCATGCAACAGCAACATTTGTACCTGCTGGGCATACACTGCAAGGCATATGCGTGCAGTAAAATTTCATTTCAAGATGATGGACGGTGTTTCTGGTACATGGCTGGTGTAATAATGATCAGCAGCCGTGGTAGGGTTGTGATTGGCGTCAGAAGTGTGGCTCACGTCACTGAAGATGTGCGCGCTTTCTGGAACATACTTAACCCAGCGCGGTAAGACATTGTTTATGTACACAATTCAGTCAATTGTAACAGTTGTAAGATGCTTGCTGGAAATCCACGCTGCATAAATGGTTGGAGGGATGTCAGGTGATCTTAGATTGTGCATTTATTGAGCTAGGTTTGCAATGTCCACACCAATCATGGTGGCAGCAAATTCTTATGAGTTATGTTTTTTGGGAGATAAAAACAGAACTCAAGCAAGATGAACAATAAAGTTTGCTTTAAATAATTGTTGATACTACAGTTTTATATAGGCGTGTTTGACAAACAACATAATATTTTTCTGAATAGGCGAGAAGGACATCCCTGGGCTAACAGACAATACAGTTCCCCGCCGTCTTGGGCCTAAAAGAGCTAGCAAAATTCGCAAGCTGTTCAACCTGTCCAAGGAGGATGATGTGCGCCAGTATGTTGTGAGAAGACCCCTAACCAAAGAAGGTCAGTATATGGTTACGTTGCAATTTTCACATTACTGCTCTCAGTTACTTAACTATTATTATTATTATATAGAAAGGTTCTATGGAAGTCGATTTGCAACTTAAAAAAAAAAGATTTTGCTCACTTCAACAAATGATCATTGTGATAAAGGAAAGAATTTTGTAAACTATTTAAAATGGTAAATGGCTATTCAGAAAGTTAAAGGGTAACAAGAGAACTGTGTAAATGGCAAAACACAAAAGCCAACAATTTCTCTACCCTTGTTTCATGTAAGATCTTCTGCCACTGCTACCTCTCTCCCTTCCTCTTGAATGCATTCTCCTTGGGTGTCTCCCAGTTCTTCTATGATCTCCCTTCCATCTTCACTTCCTTGAGCCTTGCATGGAAGCAGCCAGTGCAAAAATGATGTTGCCTTACTGGTAAATCTACTTTTCTCACGCATGTTTCATCCATATCAAAAGTGGCAATATCGCCTCCTCCAATTCCTGTGCATATTGTGCTGCCTGGCCTGCCTTTTTGATGTTGATAGGAGGCTCAGCAATGGTAATACCATTGACTATCAAAAATAGACACAAAGTGCAGGAAAAACCCAGGTCGGGCATGCATAGGTAATGTTTTGGGTCGACACCCTTCAGACTGGTTGTGGGGAGGGGAGAAAGCTAGAAGAGAGGTAAGGAGCAGGTCAAAGTCTGGCAAGTGATGGTTGGAAACAAATGAGAGGGGCTTTGATTGACAGATGGTTAGACAGTGGCCAGAGATAAGATAGGAGGGGTGCGAATTGTGATTCCAGAGGAAAGAATATAGGTGGAAAGGGATGGGAGGGTCGGGTATGTTAGTTACCTAAAATTGAAGAATTCAATGTTCAAGCCAAAGGTTGCAGGCTACCCAAGTGGGATATGAGATGCTGCTCCTCCAGTTTGCTTGTGGCCTCACTCCCGTTAACATTTCTGGTATGTGCCACATGTCTTTCCGTAGTCCCCTGTACTTATTTTTCTACTGTCCATTCAGTGCCATGGAATGCTTATGGTTATTACATCTACCTCACTGCAATCTTTCTCATCCCTGTTGCACTGAAGTCACAAACTCCCTCCTATAATGTTGGCTACTTTTTAACTGACTTCTGTATCTCATGCTAAATCGGACAATTTGTAAACTTGGTGTACAGTCAGAACTGAGATGAGAGTGTTGTAATCCGCGGCCTATTAGAAGAAACAGGTAGACAACCGAATTCGTTTAACCTCTTTATTCTACTCACCCAGGTGGGAGAGAGCCTAGGCACCGGAGCGTTCAGAAACGCTCAGGAAGCTAGTGTAGTCTCTCACCGAATGCTAACAATTGCACACATTTTATACCCATAATACATGTGCCAGTACATTTCCGTTGCTACCTTATATGGCAAGTTTTACAATGTCCTATAAATCTTTGTGCCCTTTGGGTCCTCCGTGTCCTATGTGACCTACATGTCCTCGATATTCTCAGGACCAAAGAGCAGTCCATATGGCCAAATGTTCCCCTTAACCGTCAAAGCCTTAAAGCCAGTTGCTCATATCAAAGGATACACTTAGCCATAAACCGCGCTTCCATGCTGACAACAGGATGTCCTGGCAACATAATCGAGCTGGAGCTTTTACACCCCTGCAATAGAACCCACATGGCTGCATGCCGAATGTTAACCCCTTACAAGAGCCTGATGGTATCTGCTCTATCAGAGGCCAGCTGCCTCCCAGCACCTGACCCTACCCTGGCTTTAGTTGTTTTGCTGCTGAAACATTGACATCTTTGTCACCCGGTGAGCATTCTGGTGCTCTCCTGATTACTTCCAGTCCTCTGTCCTTGTACACTTAAACCCTTGGGTTCCCAGTCTGCCAGTATCTTGAGTTTTGAGGTTATTGTCTTTGGTTTCTGCTTTTAAAGCCACATCTCTTTCTTTCCATAATCTTCCCCTTCCCTGTATGTTACCGTCCTCTGTGTTTACTTTTCTGGACTCTCCCAGTTTTAAATATTCCACCATTGGCGGGTGTATCTTGCAACCTTTCCTCTGCCTCGTTCCTTTAAACACAGCTACTTAGGTATGCTGTTATTTTTGCACCATCATCAGTTTTGGTCCGATTGCAATTTAAATCAGAAACTTTGGACAATCGAATTGAATTGAGGAACTTTTCAAAATCCTTCTCACCTTTGAAGGAGGGGAAGCAGATTTTCTGGAACACTAAATGAGATTAATATTTAAAAACTCTTTCTATTTCAATTTTCTTTCTGTATTAAATTTGCAATGCCTTTTAATTTCCAGGTAAAAAGCCCAGAACCAAAGCTCCCAAGATTCAGCGCTTGGTAACTCCCCGGGTTCTGCAGCACAAACGTAGACGCATTGCCCTGAAGAAACATCGTACCCAGAAAAACAAGGAGGCTGCAGCAGATTATGCCAAACTTCTGGCCAAGAGGATGAAGGTTGGTTGGGATTTATTTGAGAATTTGCTTGTTTCTCTGCATCTTGCTAATCCACATTCCAATTTGTCAGTGAATGAGAACCCGACTAGTAGTCCTAAGTAATAGTGTTTATGCTGGGATTCTCCTCCACAGCACTCAGTTAAAACCTGTACAAACAACTGCATCCCTGACCCGTTATCATTTAAAAGCAAAAAAGGCAGATCCTGGAATTCTATAACAAAAGAAATGGAAATTGCAGGCAGGCTACTATTATACAAAGAAATTATTTGTAGGAAAATAACTGCAGATGCTGGTTCAAATTGAAGGTAGACACAAAATGCTGGAGTAACTCAGCGGGTCAGGCAGCATCTCAGGAGAGAAGGAATGGGTGACATTTCGGGTCGAGACCCTTCTTCAGACTGATGTCAGTGGAGGGGGCGGGACAAAGTTAGGATGTAGTAGGAGACAGGAAGACTGGGAGAACTGGGAAGGGGAGGGGAAAGAGGGACAGAGGAACTATCTGAAGTTGGCAGGTTAATGTTCATACCGCTGGGGTGTAGACTGCCCAAGCAAAATATGAGATGCTATTCCTCCAATTTGCGCTGGGCCTCACTATGATAATGGAGGAGGCCCATGATAGAAAGGTAAGACTGGGAGGGGGAGTTGAAGGTTGGTAAAGCGGACTGAGCAAAGGTGTTGAGTGAAACGATCACCGAGCCTGCGTTTGGTCTCGCCGATGTAGAGAGGTTGACATCTGGAACAGTGGATGCAATGGATGAGGTTGGAGGAGATGCAGGTGAACCTCTGCCTCACCTGGAAAGACTGTTCGGGTCCCTGGATGGAGTCGAAGGGGGAGGTAAACAGATAGGTGTTGCATCTCCTGTGGTTGCAGGAGAAAGCACCTGGGGAGTGGGTGGTTTGGGTGGGAACGAGCGGACCAGGGAGTTACGGAGGGAACGGTCTCTGCGGAAAGCAGAAAGGGGTGGAGATGGGAAGATGTGAAGATGTGGCCAGTAGTGGGATCCCGTTGGATGTGACAGAAATGCTGGAGGATAATTTGTTGTATATGACGGCTGATGGGGTGGAGGGTGAAGACAAAGGGGACTCTATCCTTGTTACGAATGGGGGGAGGGGGAGCAAGAGCGGAGCTGCGGGATAGTGAGGAGACCCTAGTGAGAGCCTCATCTATAATGGAAGAGGGGAACCCTCGTTTCCTAAAGAATGAGGACATCTCTGAAGCCCTAGTGTGAAACACCTCACCCTGGACGTAGATGTGGCGTAAATGGAGGAATTGGGAGTAGGGGATAGAGTTTTTACAGGAAACAAGGTGGGAAGAAGTGGTGTCAAGATAGCTGTGGGAGGCGGTTGGTTTGTAGTAGATGTCGGTTACTAGTCTGTCTCCTATGATGGAGTTGGTGAGATCCAGAAACGGTAGGGAGATGTCAGAGATGGTCCAAGTCTATTTAAGAGCACGGTGGAAATTAGTGGTGAAATTTATGAAGTCAGTGCGTTCTGCATGGGTACAAGAGGTAGCACCAATGCAGTTGTCAATGTAGCAGAGTTAGAGGATGGGGCCAGTGTATGCCTGGAGCAGGGATTGTTCGACGTACCCTACAAAGAGGCAGGCATAGTTAGGGCCCATGTGAGTGCCAATAGCTACCTATCGGATTTGGAGGAAGTGGGAGGAGTCAAAGGAAAAGTTGTTGAGGTTAAGAACCAGCTCTGCTAGGCGGAGGAGAGTATTGGTAGATGGAAATTGGATGATTCTGTGGTCGAGGAAGAAACGGAGAGCTTCAAGACCATCCTGGTGGGGGATGGAGGTGTAGAGTGACTGGACATCCATGGTAAAGATGAGGGAGTCGGGGCCTGGAAACCGAAGGTTATTGAGGGGATGGAGAGCATTTGAGGTGTCTTGGACATGGGGGGGGTAGGATGGAGTCAAGGTAGGTGGAAATTAATTCGGTGGGACATGAAAAGGCAGAAACAATGGGTCTGCCAGGACAGTTCTGTTTGTGGATTTTAGGGAGAAGGTAGAATCGGGCCGTGGGGCTGGGGAACGATAAGGTTGGAGGCATGAGAGTGTTAGTGATTAAGGTCTGGTGCTCGTCAGTGGGGTCATGGTCCAAGGATAAGTAGGAGGTGTCTGAGAGTTGTTGTCTGGCCTCAAAGGTAGAGGTCAGCGCGCCAGACTACCTCGGCACCTCCCTTGTCAGCGGGTTTGATAACTAAGTTGGGGTTGCTGCAGAGTAAGTGGAGGGCTGTACGTTCAGGAGGGGAGAGGTTAGAGTAAGTCAGGGGAGTGGAAAATTTGAGCCGGTTGATGTCACGCCGGCAGTTAGAAATGTGAAGGTAGATGGGCAGCTGGGGGAGTCCAAGAGGAGGGGTTCCGCTGGAGACGGGAGAAGGGGTCATCACTGGATGGTGAGGACTCATTCCCATGGAAAAAGGCTCGGATTTGTCAGCCAGGGGAAATTATTTGGGACATTTCACCTTTCATTTATCTTGTGTTAATTCTATTTCATTACTGATGCTGTCTGCCCTAAGTATTTCCCGCTTGGTCATTTGCTGTTTGTCTATTAACATAACAACACTTTATTGTCACTCGGCTTTTTACACCGAACGAAATTTCAGCAGTCACACAAAACATAGCAAAAAAGAAAAGAACACAGGACACCCGACCCCAACACAAACATCCATCACAGTGACTCCAAACACCCCCTCACTGTGATGGAGGCAACAAAACTTCCCCTCTCTTCCCCCCGCACCCACGGACAGGCAGCTCGACCCCTACCGAAGCAAACGACACGCACAGCCCCCCGCAAGGCCCCGTGGCCGAGCCGCCCTGGGCACCGAAACGTCCCGCGGCCGCACCGGGCGATGTTAAGTCCAGCGGCCGAGCCGCACCGGGCACCAAAACGTCCCGCGGCCGAGCCGCACCGGGCACTGAAACGTCCCGCGGCCGAGCCGCACCGGGCGATGTTAAGTCCAACGAAGATTCTTGGCATCTTCGTGCTGAGCTGTCGACCAGCCATTTCATTGGCTTCAATCCTGGCTACAACTTTTACTCATTGTCCCTGTGCCTGAGATCTGCTTGTGTGGGCCTTGGTCTTCAGCTCTGACAATCCAACAAATTAGTTGGTGGATCCAGGATTGGCAATTGTTTACTTTATAATTCTTTGGCTGTATTTATTTTGTTAAATTACTAAAAATTGGAGAGCTGTGAGGGGGAACAGTAATTATTGTCAATTATAATCATATGGGGATAGAGAATACTGTTGTCAAAAATCTGACTTTTTAACATTTCATTGCAGGAAGCTAAAGAGAAACGCCAGGAGCAAATTGCAAAGAGGCGACGTCTTTCTTCACTGAGGGCCTCAACGTCTAAATCTGAATCTAGTCAAAAGTAAAATGTATTTGTTTGCTTAAACAAATTAAAGCTTTTGTTGAAACCTCTTGCTTAGTTTCTTTGTACATTGAAATCAACGTTTTGAACAGTACCATGGTCAACGGCTGGTCTTTCCCTTGTGAAAGGCAGAATTGCATAACTTGATGGCCTTAGTTACCACAAACATGTCATTTTCTATTTACCAATTTTGTTGGGGGAAGAAATAGTGTTGCATAGAAGCACTGAGCAAAATGGAGGTGGTTATTTATATTGGTTCTTGTTTAGCCATGTTCTGGTTTCTGGGTCCAATCCTTCAAATTTAACTTCCTGTGGGAATCCCTTTTAAAATTATTTATACAATCCACCCCCAGTCATTGGACAGAATATTTCCACCCCAGAAAGGCACGGGTTCCATCTTGTTGAAAGTCTCCTTTGGGGCACTTCATCTCTCAAAAAAATATTCTGCCTTTTCCAGCCTTTCTTCATAAACCTACTCAGAAATCAATCCGTGACGATAGGTGACAATACCTCCTTCACAATAACACTCACCACTGGTGCCATGCAATTTTGTGCTCAGGGCTATACAGCCAAATTCAGCTCTAATTCCATCTGTAAGTTTGCAGACAATGCCACTGTCAGGCTGAATCACAAACAACTAGGTAGTACAGGAAGGCAATAGGTAACTTAGTGAATGGTGTCAGGACAATAACCTCTCCCTCAATGTCAGCAAGATGAAGGAGATAGTTATTGACTGCAAGAAGCATGGTGGGAGAGTGCATGCTCCAGTCAGTATCAACGATGTGGAAATGGTTGAAGGCTACAAGTTCTTGGCATTAATATTAGCAATGATCAGTCGTGGACCAAGCACATTGATGTGACGGCCAAAAGAGCATACCAATGCCTCTCCCTCCTGAGGTAATTTGGCATGTCTTCAGTGATTTGCAAACTACAGATGTACCACAGAAAGCTTACTGGAGGGTTGCATCACAGCTTGGTATGTGAGCAACTGCCCAAGTCCTCAAGAAATTGCAGTTGTGAATCCATTACATAGACCAGACTTCCCACCACAGAATCCATCTACACTGCCTTATAAAAGCAGTCAACATAATCAAAGATTTGTCCCACTCCAGTAATTCCTGCTCCTGTCCAGCAGAAGACACAGAAGCTTGAAAGTGTGCACTGAGATTCAGGAACAGTCCCCCCCCCCCCCCCCCTATCAGGCTTCTGAATGGTCCTTGAGCTAGGGCACTGTTCAGTTTGCCTTTACCCCATTGAGAACATTGGACTTTTGTCTAAGCAACTGATACACTACAATGAGAGCTGTAATCTGCATCTCCCCTTTTGCTGTATGCATTGTACTTGAGTTTGAAATGATACCATGTAGAACAAAGCTTTTGTTCTCGGTATATGTGACAATAAACCTAAACCATTCATCCCTGATAAATTGCAGTTATAACTTTTAAGGCCTTCAGCTTTATTGAAGATTGGTTGGTAGATTTGTACACATTACTCTTGCTAAGGCCTTCATGGAATTCCAGTGTGATGTCTGGTTTAATTTGTTTATTTGTAGGATACCTTATTAATGTATCTGTATATCATGTAGAACTGAGAAAACTTCCATCATTTTTAGGAAATATCTTTATAAGCGTGGTAGCTAACATACTGGGTGTTTTTCCTAAAGCAACTTGCAGCACAAAATAGGTTTAAACAAAGATCTTGTATGCAGCAGTGACCCTTTAGACCACCGCAACTATGTATAAACCTATGTTTAACCAAATGACAAACAGCAATTGTACATATGCCCCCATGCCCTGGCACCAGATATCAACCACTCTAACAAATGTCCCTTTACACCTTTGCTCTCTTTTTGATGTCCATGTGTGGGACCATCTAAACCTCTTGTAATTTTATCACACTTAGCTCAGCTTCCTTTGGAACAGGCAAAACAAAGCCAGCCTATCCAATCTCTCCCCATAATGTGACCAGGTGGGTTTTCATCAGGTCCTCCAGTTTCCTCCCACTCCAAAGACGTACAAGTTAGTAGGTCAATTGGCTTCAGTAAAATTGTAAATAATCCCTTGGGTGTAGGATAGTGTGAGTGTAAGGGGCGATCGCTGATCAGTGTGGATTTGATGTGTCAAAGGGCCTGTTTCTGTGCTGTATCTCAAGTCTAAACTAAAGCCCTTTAAACCAGGCAACATCCTGGTGAATGTACACTGAAGCATAATCTAATCCTATAGTCTGGCAATTGTAATTGCACACACTAATGATAACCAGTCTATCCAGAGATTTGTGAAGTCCAAAATGTTTTGCACTATATGCCCCAAGTATGTTATATGCTGCCTTCACCCTACTGTTCCCACTTTCAGGGAAATGTGAATTTAAATCTCCTGTTCATCAACATTCCTTCGGGCCTTACTGAATATGTCCAATCCCTGTTTGACTTCCCAAAGTGCATTGCCTTACACGTCAGGATTAAACCCCACCTACCAATACTCTTTCCAAATGATCTTTACTCATAATCACAACACAGAATTTATGTGTGTCAGACATAAAAACTAATATCTCCTACATTCATATCTAAGTCATTAAATATATATCACAAACAATACACGTCAAAATACCCTTAACAACTTCCAAATTAAAGGTGTAGTTATGGGCACTAGTATGGGCCCCAGCTATGCCTGCATCTTTGTAGGGTGCGTCGAGCAATTCCTGCTCCAGGCGTACACTGGCCCTATCTCCATTACATTGACGACTGTGTCGATGCTACCTCCTGCACCCATGCAGAACTCATGGACTTTATTAACCACCAATTTCCATCCTGCACTCAAATTCACTTGGATCATTTCTGACACCTCCCCCTCCTTTCTTGATCTCACCGTCTCCATTACAGGAGATAGACTATTGCCTGACGTCTATTACAAACACACCGACTCCCAACAACTATCTCGGCCTCACTTCCCACCCTGCTTCATGCAAAGACTATCCCCTACCCCCAATTCCTCCATCTGTGCCCAAGATGAGGTGTTCCATACCAGGACATCCAAGATGTCCTCATTCTTTAGGGAACATGGGTTCCCCTCTTCCATCATTGATGAGGCCCTCACACATGTCTCCACGGTACCCTGGCTCCCCTCATCTCAACAGGGTCCCCCTAGTCCTTACCTTTCACCCCATCAGCTGCAATACATAATCCTCCAACATTTTTGCCACCAACAGGATCCTACGAGTCACATCTTCCCAACTCCACCCCTTTCTGCCTACTGCAGAGACCGTTCCCTCCGCAACTCCCTGGTTAACTCATCCCTAACCACCCCCTCCCCACGTACCTTCCCCTGCAACCGCAGGAGATGCAACACCTGTCCCTATACCTCCTCCCTTGACTGTCCAGAGACCCCGACAGTCCTTTCAGGTTGGGCAGAGGTTCACTTGCACCTCCTCCAACCTCATCTTCAAGATGTTGTCTCTTATACATCAGCTAGACCAAACATAGACTCAGCAATTGTTTCACTGAAGACCTTGGTAGGTCTGGACCTACCTGATTAGCCTGGTCCTTGAATTGCATGAATGCTGATTTAAAGTGTTTGAATTAAATTACTTGAAGATCTGAGACCTGTAGGGCTATAAACCAAGTGCTAATGAGGGACAAAACTACAAAGTCCTTTCAACAGTTAGCAGTAGTCAGAAAGCTGGTCAAAGTAAAGTGTTTTAAGATTGTAGCATAGAATATTAGAGACCGGAATTGGGGTTTAAAATGTGCATTTTCCTTGAGCAAAAAGGCTAAGAGAAGATTTGCCATGAATTCTAAAGACTACCAACTGTTTGGATAACATGGATGTAATATCAAGACATTCATTGAAAAGGTATAAAACAAAGTTTCTTCACAGTGGTTAAAATGTGAAACCTTTGACCTTGCAAAGGGGGTGTGGAAAAAAAATAGCATGGTGCTTTAAAAAAAAAAACTGCTCAGACTGAAGCAGGGTCCCTAACCTAAACATAGTCTGTTCTTTTCCCTCTATAGCCTGTCCTAATTACTCCAGCACTTTGTTTTGGGACTGTCTGGGCTAAATATTCTGAGCTTGTCTTTCTGGCAAAAGAATACATTTCATACAAGTATCTTTTAATGAATAAGTATTTTTATTTAAACTACCACACTTAGAGAATTGTACTGACCGCTGTCATATAAAGCAACTATGCAGCTGTACAAGATTTGAACCATTGATGCAATCTGCATTAAAATATAAAAATCAATTCTTTTACAGCTCAATGGGTTGGGGAATTTAATATAATCAAATTTTTGTCCTTCAATACATTTGTACTGCCATGATTCACCCAGCGCGCTTACAATATCTCGGTTAAAATCCTGAAGAAACAAGGTGTCAGCAATATGTCATATTTTTCATTAAATTACTCTGATTTCACTATGTGAACAGAAATGAAATTGATAGCTCCAACCGTGCTTCTACTAGAAAATATCAAAAATACCACCATAAAATTATAGATCCCTTTATATATGGAGCACTAAGGAACAAAACTGTCAGATATTAGGATAGATTTTCTATATCACCACCAAAGCATAAAGCATGAGCTACCTTAGCATAAAGAGAGAATTCAAATGGATTGTTAATTATGTGTGCAATCCTTTCCAATTGCTTTTCTTCTCTGCAGTCCAATCGGGTGTTGTTTTATGGCTTGATGGGACATATATATATCACATATATATTTTTTATATATATATTTATCATTCTGAATTGTAGAATCTCAACACATCATTTACACGATAAGGAAATCATCCAACACAAAATCCAGTTACAGTTGCTAAAAAAATACAATATGGTCAGAACCATCCTTTGTGATATTTGTACAAAACACTGCACTACTACACCATAGATTTAAAAAACGGCAAAACTGCCTTAAGACATTTAGTGCTTAGCAGTTACATTCTATTAAATCCCCCTTCCACAGAAGCATAGAAAATTACTGGACACTTCTTTCATTATTCACAAAGCCACAGCACTTGTGCATCATATTTTATGTGAATTCTAACCCTCTAGGCACATGTAGTTTGAAATGTTTACAATCATACTTTGGACATCATAGTGGTTCGATTCCGTAGAGATGTTACATTTTTTTAGATGAAGGGAGGCTCAAAACACTTGCGACATAACTCAATCCTGTTGCAGGGTGGTAAATCAATCGGTTGTGCTACCTTCAACTGTTCTTCTGTCAACCGCTCGTATGCAGATCTGTATTCTCTATCAAAAGCATCTGTTTTCACACAATTTAAATTGGATTAGGATACAGTTAAACATTACAATCTTCCATTTTGTTTTTGAAGTTATTAATACCTCCTGAAATCAGAGCGCTATACTGGAACAGTATTGGGAGGTGGTATTCAACCTCCAGGCTGATGCCAAGTCGCTCAGAGTCACCCAGATGATAAAGCAACCCTTTTCCACCAATATATATCCCCTTAGGCCAGCCCTTCCCCACCAATATATGTGGCCTTTAATAAGTTGCCACATGGGAGGCGGCTAAGGAAGATGAGAGCCCATGGTATCAAAGGGCAGATACTAGCATGGATATTAGGTTGGCTGGACGGCAGGGGAGTGGCAATAAAGGGGGCTTTTTCCTGGTTGGCTGCCAGTGACTAGTGGAGTTCCGCAGGGCTCGGTGCTGGGGCCACTGGTCTTCACGTTGTATATTAATGATTTGGACGAGGTTGCGGTTGACACGAAAATAGGTGGAGGGCAGGTAGTGTAGAGAAAGCAGGAACTCTGCAGAACGACTTGGACAGGTTGGGAGAGTGGGCAGAGAAGTAGCAGATGGAATATAGTGTAGCAAAGTGTGGAGTTATGCATTTTGGTAGTAGGAATAAAGGCGTAGATTATTTTCTAAAAAGGGAGGGAATCCAGAAATCGGAGATGCAAAGGGAGTTGGGAGTGCTGGTGCAGGATTCTCAAAAGGTTAATCTGCAAGTTGAATCAGTAGTAAAGAAAGCAAACGCAATGCTAGCATTTATTTAGGCCTTACATACAAAAACAGGAATGTAATGCTGAGGCTCCAAGGCGCTGGTGAGGCCGGAATATTGTGAGCAATTTTGTGCAACATATCTGAGGAAGGATGTGCTGGCTCTGGAGAGGGTCCAGAGGAGATTTACAAGAATGATTCCAGGAATGAGTAGGTTAACATATGGTTAGCGTTTGTCGGCACTGGGTCTGTACTTGCTGGAGTTTAGAAGAATTAGGGGGGATCTCATTGAAGCATACAGAATAGTGAAAGGCTTGGATAGAGTGGACGTGGAGAGGGTTTCCACTAGTGGGAGAGTCTAGGACTAGAGGTCATAGCCTCAGAATTAAAGGACATTCTTTCAGGAAGATGAGGAGGAATTTCTTTTGTGGAATCTGTGGAATTATTTGCCACAGAAGGCTGTGAAGGCAAAGTCAGTGGATATATTTAAGGCATAGATAGTTTCTTGATTAGTAGGGGCATTATGAGGTTATGGGGAGAAGGCAGGAGAATGGGGTTAAGAGGGAGAGATCAGCCATGATTGAATGGCAGAGTAGACTTGATGGTCCGAGTGGCCTAATTCTACTCCTATCACTTATGATATTGGCTGTCTCATAACAAACACAATCTTAATTTTGCAGACAGAGGGTGGTGCATACATGGACCGAGCTGCCAGAGGAAATGTTAGATGGTAGGTACTATTTGAAATTTAAAAGACATTTAGACAGAGACATAGATGGAAGTATGTAGGCCAGGCACAAGATAAGCGGACCAGTGTGGTTAGGAAACTAGGTTGGCATGGATACATTAATTCAGAAACACATCTATCCTTCGCTCCATACGATTTTCTACTTCAAAATTAATAATGCCTTCATTCACTCCATTGAACTGAAGACCATTCTTCCCACTACTGAAAGGCTGTCACGTCCTAATATGTGGTGCCTAATTTGAACACCACCTCTGAAGAGGTAGATCTTTATACTCAGCACAACTCCCTTGCATTTGCTATTCCAATTTTGCATTCAATAATATTATTCCACTTTTTAAAAAGTTATAGACCAGCTCAGCCACATTTTATATCCATGCTATCATTCCCATCTGTTTCAATTTTTCAAACTAATCTATAGTGCCGTTCTTGAATGAAACTTAAAAAGTCCACTTGCAGAATATTCTACACTACTACTGTCACTAATTTCACAAAGAATCCACCCAATTACAATGATTTATTTAAAAAAAATCTTAGACGACTTTCATTTATTATCCCATACTGTTAAAAAGTTTGTTTTGAGTATTACAAGAAAATTGTTCAAGCATAACATCCCCACAAATTTCACAAAGGATTTCTTACTCAAATGTGGGAATGTAGACCAAGGAGTTTGTTTTCATTATTCTCCTTGAACATTTTATGTACCCTACATAATCTGGGTGGTCGAATGGCACAGCTGATAAAGCTGCTGTCTCATAGCTCCAGTGACTTGTGTTCAATCTTCACCTCTGGTGCTGCTTGTGTGGAATTTGCAGGTTGTGTGTGACCATGTAAGTCCCCCTTCCCAACCCCCTGTAGCCCAAAGATGTGCAAGCTGACAGATTAATTGGTTACTGTAAATTGCCCCTAATATTTTGGCAATTGGTAGAATCTAAAGAATTGATGGCAGTATGGAGGAGTTAAAATGGAATTAAGAGTGAATGGATGCTTTGATATCAGCGTGTTTCTATGTGTTTCTATGACTCCATGGTTCTATAATTTATGAAAAAGGCTTTGAAAGCAATCCAAACAATATGATAAATGTCTAGGAAACTGGCTGGCTTGGAATGTTGCAAATTGCCAAAAGATTGCTCAGTTTATGTGGAAAGTGGTAAAGGGTGGGGACAAGATGATGTGACCAGCAATGATATCACACTGAAAGTGGCAGAAATGCCAGAGAATGATGTGCTGGCTGTGGCATTTCCCTGACAATCAACATGGTTCCACCACTAGTCACATCTTCCCATCCCCACCCCTTTCAGGTTTCCGTTCAGCCCACTCTATCCGCAACTCATTGGTTCATTCATTCCTTTGCAACCAACCTGCTCCCTCCCAGGTACTTTCCCCTGCAATTGCAGGAGCTGTATCACCTGTCCCTATATCTCCTCTCTCACTTCCATCCAATGACCCCAGCAGCCATTCAGGTAAGACATGTGAACTTCACTTCCCATTCCATCCTTTCTGTCCTCCTCATATTCGGGTCGGATAGCTGACAACCCAATGGTATGACCACTGAACACTTCAATTTCAATTAATACCCCCTATCCCCCTCGCTTTCCTGTGCCCTTTCTCCCTCCCCCCTGGTTCGTGCCCATTTCTCGCACTCCCTCCAGTCACCCTGCTTCTTTCCCCTTCTTCATGCACTCATCTCCCATCCTTGGGTCCCAAATTTCCCTTTTATCCTCCCCTTCTCCCTGTCCTTTTCCACCCTCCAGTATTACATTTCACTCCATCTCCTCTTCCTTTATCTGACACCCTTTAGTCTCCTTTTCACCGCTAGCCTTTGTCATTTACTCCATCCATTTGGAATCATACCTCCTTACCTCCATCCACTTATCACTTGCCAGGTTCTGTCCCGCCCCTACCTCTCTTTTCCAGCATTCAAATCTGAAACACCGCCTGTCCATTTCCTCCCCAGATGCTGCCTGACCTGCTGAGTTCTTTCAGCACTTCTTTTTTGCTAGAATCCTGAGCAAAGATTCTAGCAAAACGATTTGGTCAAGATTCTAGCATCTGCAGTTTGTGTCCCCAGCTCTTCTCATATGTGAGTCATGGAATTCAGTCCTACTTACCAATATCAATATTTTCTCTCCCAAGGGCCACGAGGGAAAGAAAAAGAATTTCCCTATACATACTCCTGTGGATAAAGAAAAGAACTCCAATGAGTTTCCCATTACTTTTGTGTATATCCTAATGTCATCAACATGAAGTTCCAAACCTGAGGCAACATCTGCTTTCATCACAAGTTACTCACAGGTACTGTCAAAGAACATGATGCATTGGACTAATAGTGACCTGTACTTGGAGATTAGATAGCAATACTAAATGCAGATAAGACAGACAACATTTGCTCCAAAACTTTCCACGCCGCAAACAATTTTCTCATGAATTTCTGACCTTTGTCGTTTGTTTTCAGGGTGTTTGCTGGTCTCCTTCAGGAGCAGGCACATGGGCCCAAACACGTCATTGGTCTGGATACTTCTCACAATAATGTGCAGAGGACTCTTCTCGACCTGACTATCAGGGGTTAATCCACCAACCAAATTTTTATCTGCGGATACAGAAGATTAATTTGAAACATTAGAAAATATTACTTTTTATGACACCATATTTTGTGTTTTGTGCTCAGGTATTGCACATTAACAAAAAATAATCACACAAGTGAATTTTAAGATTGAGGTGCATCATTTTTAGAACGGAGATGAGGAATAACTTTTTCACTCAGAGTTGTAAATCTGTGGAATTCTCTGCCTCATAAGGCAATAGAGGCCAATTCTCTGGATGCTTTCAAGAGAGAGTTTGATAGAGCTCTTAATGATAGCGGAGTCAGGGGATATGGGGAGAAGGCAGGAATGCGGTACTGATTGTGAATGATCAGCCATGATCACATTGAATGGCGGTGCTGGCTCGAAGGCCCGAATGGCCTACACCTGCACCTATTGTCTATTGACGTTAATGAAAACTCTCTATCTTCCCAAAAGTGCCAGAATGCACAGTGAAGTTTAAGAGCATAGACAATTGAAGCAAATGCATCAGCATTTAATTGAATAAAATTATATTCTGGGCTGCAACTATCACATACACCCAATTTACATGAAACCATTCTAGGGGTTAGTTCTTGGGATTTCTGACTTTTCTTGTTTAAAAAAAACTTGACACGGAATTCTTAGAGTTGAATTCTTTCCATTCAATTAATCATCTACGTTTATATTGAATTTTTTGTACTGCAATGACTCATTCAATGTAATGATTTTTTGCTGTTCTGTTCACAGTACCTTACTGAATATGTTCATTAGCACCAACAGTTAAATTCAGGTGAGGTTGGGGTGGAGAGGAGAAAGTGAGGGAAGCGGGTTTAGTGAGCAAGTCAGTTAATGAGTCTGTCACTTACTCCTGTTTCTCCAACGTAGGTACAGGGGTTCACCAGGCTCTTGATGAAGATTAATGTTATCCCAAAGAAGCTGTATGTACACCAACTTGCTGTCCTGTGAAAGATTTGATAGAGACATCTGGAATGGAAAAAATATGAAAGTTTTAATAACCAAGCGAATTAAACTATTTCCCAATGTAAAAATACACATTTGCTTCTATTCCATTTATTTTTAGAGAGCATTCAATAAAATTGAAGTTACATAGCAGAACACATAAATTTAAGATATAGGAATTAATAATTTTATAGTATTAAAAACTATTTTTAAACAAATTATTTAAAAACCGAGAGTTCAATACTGAGGAGTATTTAATCGGTAATGGAACAATGAAATTCTTACTTGGGCACAGCTTTATGGGACTATTAACAATGTCACACCAAGAAATATGCAATAATCAATAATACAATCAATTTAAAACCAGTAATCCAGCTAACCATACTATGATAATAGTGCAACACCACAGTCCCTAGTGCAACCAAAACATTGTCTCTAGCAGATCATAATTGCTGAGGTGGGGTTGAGTTTAGAGTGTGCAGTTTTCAGGAGCTTGATGATTGCTGGAAAGAAGCTTGTTCTTGAACTCCCAGTTCATGGTTTTAGGATCCTGTATCTTCTTCCCGATGGTAATAGTGAGATGATTGTGGCCAGGGTGATGTGGGTCTTTGATGATATTCGCTGCCTTCGAGGCAGTGCCTTCTATAAATCCATTCAACGGTAGGGAGGTTAGTACTGGTGATAGACCAAGCAATGTCCACCGCTACTTCATTCGTGCATGCTCAAGTTGAACCGGGTTGTGATGTAACCAATCAGTAGGTTCTCTACCAGACACCTGTAAACGTTTGAGAGTATTCAACGACATACTGAATCTTTTAAGGAAGTAGAAGCATGTTGAGCTTTCTTTGTGATTGCATCAATGTGTTGGGCCCAGGACATATCTTCAGAGATATGTACACACAGGAACCTGAAGCTGTTGGCTCACTCCACCACCACCACTGTCAATGAAGACAGGGTCATGGACACCCAGCTTTCCCTTCCTCAAGTCAACAATCAGATAATACAGGTGGGGGTACTGTAGAGTGGGAAGACAGCCAACCCTTGGGATGTGTTCAATGTTTCATTTAATACAAGGAAGAAACATCATTAACCTAATGACTTATAGGAAATTATCAATTAGTTCACAAAAGCAGCATATTCAGTCCATTTTTCTGGTTTTCAAGTTATTTCAGTTTAGCTAAATTAATTAAACGGATGAGTCCACTATTTGAGTGATCATACACTCAATGAAACCTTCTGTAACACATTATTCCCGATTTTACCAATGAACCAGGGAGAGGTGCTATCTTTACATACCCTAAAATCACTTTAATTACACTGCAGGCTTCAATATCAAGTGATGGTACGTGCTGGTCTGAGCACAAAATGTTGTGTGCCGAGCAACTGTGTTCGGTCATGGAGCAATGCATGTAATTACCTATTCGCATACTGTTGCCATTAATCTTCTACATACCTGTATTCCTTTATTACAATGCTCAGAAGTCAGAATGAGTCCAGGAAGATAGCTTTGCACATCCAGCCTTCTGAAATACCAGACGAGGTTCCAAAAAAGAATTGGGTGCTGGTTGATAAATTTGGAACTGTGTATCACCTGATCTCCCTCATTCTCCAGCAGAGATTCCAATTCCTTGCGCAACACCAATGGACTCAGATATGGTACTGACACAGGCTTTGGATTTGGTCTACTCTGGAGACCCACTGGATCCTAGAACACAAATGCAAATATATATATATATATATATATATATATATATATGGTCAATCCATACATTCATACAAATATCATTCTATTATTATTTTGTGTCATCATACAACTGTTTGCCAATAGCGAGCAAATTTTAGTGCCACGTCGTTGGCCTCTGCTAGATCCTTTACAGTGCATGTGTCATGCAGCATGTCACAGCTCAGGAGATGTTCCAGACATTCTCAAAAATCATATTTCCTGATTTGAGTATCTCCCATCAGTGGGGATATTTTGCAAATCAATTTCTTCATTTCGTGTACCAACAATGAAAATAGTTTGTTACATAGCACCAACAGAAGTCATTTCAATGGAAGATTTCAATTGACACTTCTGAATTGCACATTTCTTACATTTTGAAATTAAAATATTATAAATTACATTTTAAATTTTATTTCAACGCAATTCAGTGCATCGAGTGCACAAGCCTTAATCAGTTCTACTGAACATTTTATTTTCAAGGAAAATATTCCATAACATCAATTCATTTCCCATCTAGCAGCATTATTTCCTTACCACACTTTCATGCAGACTGTTTGGGAGACTGATTGTTGAAATACCATGTGTTGGCCGCTGAGTCACATCCAAGTTTTGCAATGGACCACCTACACTGTAACTTCGGATCAAAGAGGATGTCCGTTTAGGAGCTTCATTATTTCCACTGTCCAGTAGTTCCTGAGACCCCTTTGACAAAGCACTGATCCAAAAAGATAAAGAAAACATAAATACTGTTTAAAAAATAATTGAACCAGAGTACAGAAGGCCGTCATTCAGCTCATCAAAACTAAGCCACTTCATTTCAATTGGCAATTTCACTTTCCCCATACGCTCAATTCTCCACCTCTCCCTTTTTTAAACTGAATGTTCCCACCATCCTTTCTGAAAAGGCAAGCCATATCCTAAACACTCAAAGGCAAATACATGACGGAACCAGAGTACACCTGATTTTAATTGCCATGCATCTACTTTCCATATACTGGTTCAAGCCCTTTGTGTACAACCATTATTAAAACTTTCAGATGAGTGTCTCTGTACCTTTCCATGCCTTAAAATAAACATTTATCAGAGACCATAAAACTGGCCATTGATAAATTAATCCTGAGAGAGGCATATTTGAAACATGAAACACTCAACAGCTGAGAGTGAAAGGAAACAGGTTTGCGCTCTTAAAAGTTTACCAGGTGATTACTGAAAGTATTGGGAACTAAATGTTTCCTCTGGGCTACTCTCATGCACCAACTTCAAAAGGTATATTAGAAATAAAAACACTTGCTTCACACAAGAAAACGACTTGAGAAATACTTTTTATAAAAAAACATTATCAGACAAAAAAAGGAGATGTTTGCATTTTACAGTAACTACCTTTTATCTGCAGAAGTAGATTCCTCCTGTGCTCTCGCAGGCACTGGTGAGTCTTCCACATTTATTAGATCTGATGTATCAGAAGCAGAGTCAGTGTTTTGCATAACAGGTTCTGCTGTAGTGGTGACATGGTGGTTGTGTAAACTGTCGCCGGAAACACTTGACTTCAAATAAAAACTGAGGAAAATAAAAATCATTGATCTTTAGCCTGGTATCAAATGATAAAAATCTACGCCGATTATGTAATTTTATCGGAAAAAAAGCATTTTTTTTCTCCCAGAATTATTAGCAAAATAAAAGATGCTTCACTGAGTTAAATATTAATTTTGCATTGCAATGTTTCAGTGCCATGAACAGAAAAAAACTAATATGCACACCATTAGTTAGAAAATGTCATCAGTTATATTTCAAAAGCAATAGTGTAGCCAATTTTTACCACTTCCTTCCACACATATTCAGGACTGCAAAGCACTGAAAACTTCTGCTGGTAATAGTCTTGCCTCCTGCACTGAATAAAGGCTTGAAAAGAAATTTAAAGAATTTTCAATACCAAATAAAAGTAAAAAAATAACAGTGCTGTACCTTCTAGTATCTCGTAAGTCCTTAAACTCAATGTTTAGTACTGGCAAGAAAGCATTCTTACAAAATGGGCATGTGGTGTTTAGGTTAGAATCATCTGCACTCCAACCAGACATAATCTCCTCATCATAAACCAAAGCTTCACAGACATGACACTGAGAACAGCTGGACATCAACACCTTTGGAAAGAAAGAAAATTGCACGATGATGGATTATTCAAATACTTTCAAAATGTCTATTTGAACAATTTCTGCAAGAAAGAATTTTTAAAAATTGATTTAATCAAGAACAGAAATTCATTAAGGTGTTTAAATTTGAATCTACTAAATGCTATTTAAAACTACAGCTAATGCTTTCCAGTATAAAATTCACACTACATGAGGTTAATATGGAAGGAATGACTGATGGCAACAGATAATTTTGAATGGCTGGATATTCAATCAATACTCGAAATGCGCAATGTTGCAGTAATTACTCAATTTAAAGTCACGTATTGTTAGAATTTCTAGTTAGCAATGGTGTTATATTCCGAATAGAGTCATAAATTGATAGTGTGGAAACAGGCCCTTCAGCCCAACTCGCCCACACTGGCCAACAATGTCTCACCTACCCTAGTCCCACTTGCCTGCGCTTGGTCCATAACGCTCCAAACCTGTCCTATCCATGTACCTGTCTAACTGTTTCTTAAAGAATGGGATAGTCCCAGTCACAACTTCCTCCTCTGGCAGCTTGTTCCATACACCCACCACCCTCTATGTGAAAAAGTTACCCCTCGGATTCCTATTAAATCTTTTCCCCTTCACCTTGAACCTATGTCCTCTGGTCCTCCATTCCCCTACTCTGAGTAAAAGACTCTGTGCATCTACCCAATCTATTCCTCTCATGATTTTGTATACATCTACAAGATCTCCCCTCATCCTCCCACGCTCCATTGGATAGAGACCCAGCCTACTTAGCTCACACCCTCGTAAATCTTTTCTGAACCTTTTCAAGCTTGACAATATCTTTCCTATAACATGGTGCCCAGAACTGAACACAATATTCTAAATATGGTCTCACCAACGTCTTATACAACTGCAACATGGCCTCCCAACTTCTATACTCAATACTCTGACTGATGAAGGCCAAAGTGCCAAAAGATTTTTTAACCACCTTATCTACCTGCGACTCGACCTTCAAGGAACCTTGCACTTGTACTCCTAGATCCCTCACTACCCAGAGGCCTACCATTTACCGGGTAGGTCCTGCCCTGGTTCGACGTCCCAAAATGCAACACCTCACACTTCTCTGTATTAAATTCCATCAACCATTCCTCCGCCCACCTGGCCAATCAATCCAGATCCTGCTGCAATCGTTCACAACCATCTTCACTCTCTGCAAAACCACTAACTTTTGTATCATCAGCAAACTTGCTAATCTTGCCCTGTATGTTCTCATCCAAATCATTGATGTAGATGACAAACAGTAACGGGCCCAGCACCGAACCGTGTGGCACACCATTAGTCACAGACCTCCTTTCTGAGAAGCAATCTTCCACCATCACCCTCTGCTTCCTTCCTTACCAACTACAGATGTTAAGCTCACCTGCCTCATCGGTCCCAGCATTTTCCCTACAGCTGTTCTTGAAAAGAGACACAACTTTTGCCACCCTCCAATCCTCTGGCACCTCTCCTATATTTAAGGACGACTCATAAATTTCAACCAGGGCTCCTGCAATTTCCTCTCTAGTTTCCCGCAATGTCCTCGGATATATCTGATCAGGCCCCAGAGATTTGTCTACCTTCAAACATGACAGTACCTTCAGTACTTCCTCGACGGTAACCCTGACTGCTCTCATGACACTTCACCAATTTCCTCCGTCCTACTGTCTTTTTCCTTGGTAAATACAGGTAGAAATACTCATTGATGACCTTGCCCATCTCTTGTGGCTCCACACAGAGGTGACCGCTTTTATTCCTGGGAGGTCCCACTCTCTCTCTAGTTACTCTTTTCCCCCCCTTATGTATTTATAAAATCTTTTGGGATTGTCTTTTATGCTACCCGCCAGAGCTATCTCCTGGCCCCTTTTTGCCCTTCTGATCTCCTTTTTTAGTTTGCTCCTTTGTTCTTGAAACTCCTCCAGGGATGCACTTGATCCCAGCTGCTCATACCTGTCTCATGCATCCTTCTTGTTTTTGACTAACGTCTCAATTTCCCTCGTCAGCCAAGCTTCCTTACGTTTGCCTGCTTTGCCTTTCACTCAAACGGGGACGTACACATCCTGAGCTCTCTTCAGTACATGAAAAACATCCCACTTGGCCGATGTTCCTTTCCCCACAAATAACCTGCTCCTGTCAACTTGAGAGAGACCTTCTCTCATACCCTCAAAGTTGGCCTTACCCCAATTGAGCATTTGAACAAGTAGACCCTCTCCATCCCGATCCATAACTATCTTAAACCTAATCGAACTGTGGTCACTGGTCCCAAAAGGCTCCTCCACACTCACTTCATTAACTTGCCCGTCCCAATTTCCCAATGCTAGATCCAGCGCTGCCCTATCACATGTGGGGGCCTCCACATACTGTTTAAGAAAACTCTCCTGAACACTTTTGAGGAATTGCACCCAATCTAAACCCTTCACGCTATGATTTTCCAAGTCTATGTTGGGAAAGTTGAAATCTCCTACTAGCCAGCCCTTCACAGGTACTGACCTTCACACCATCAAAGAGATAGGAAGCGTTGCCTCAAAAGGGAAGCCCATATCATCGAGGATCCAAACCACCCTGGTCATGCTCTCAATTCGCTCCTATCGTTGGGATGATGATTTAGGAGACTGAAAACTGTGACCACCAGGTTCAAGGATAGTTTCTTCCAAGCAACCATCAGGCACTTGAACAGCACGCAACACTAACTTAACAACTATGAACTTCCTTGGATTGTGTCTTTGGTTGCACTACAGATTTGGCGGTTTTTTGCACTACTATTATGGTTATTGATTTATTGAAACTTTTGATTATCATGTTTATCTGTGTGCATTGCATTTATGGGCCTGCTAACAAGCTGCTACTAGTAAGAAGTTCCCATGTCAGCACATGACAATTAAACACTCGAGAGCCAATTGGGTATGATCAAAAACTCGATGCCATAGATTATGGCTGAGAGAACACAGGTTCATTGCCGATTTGCAGAAACTGGTGGTCCAGCACCTGCTTTAATGCATGCTTTAATTTCCTCCCGGAAGTCCCCCTGAAAATGTGGCACCGAGAATGGGTGAGGCTGCCGATCTCAACCTCATTGGGACTTCCGCGGCGGATCAAATTTTCCCCGAGACCGAGGCTCTGGAACTCCGGCCCGGCAGGTGCGTTCCCATTGCCGACTTCTGCGGCCGACTTTGCTGGCTAGTATCTTGGCTCCTCGGCTGACCGTTCTGGTACCATTGGACCTCTTGGAGGCTGTGGCCTCTGTTGGTCCAGCAAAAAGGATAATCAAGAATGGTTCTGGAACCAAGGATGCTGGAAAAACGGCGGTGGACCTGATAAATATGGAAGATTTTAGACAGGCAGTACTGATCACACTTTGCCAGTGCTTTGAAGTGCCCAATGCACGTTGTCTGTCTCTCATGCAGACAAGAGGGCAGGGATCAGGAGACCATGAGCTTGATGCTGGGTTGAGATCATAGCCTTCCCAAGATATGTTCAAGCAGAAGTGAATTTTGACTTTATCATCGACAACTGGCCTTGCTGAGAAGCAGCTGTCGAGACGTGGAATTGATATACATTGATTGTGGTCTCAATATGGATGGAGTGATTATATTGAAACCCCCTGTCCCGCTGTTATTCCAGTTTTTTGTTTCTATCCCCAGGATGAGGATGTGTCCAGACCAGCAGTTTTGCCACTTAACACAATCGTAGTCATGGTCATGTTTGTCAATCAATATTTGGGATGTTTGTATATCTAAAGAACCATCCCTCAATGTTGTGGCAAAATAGAGTGTTTTGTTGGTCTGGGTGCAAACAAAGGTGTCTGCACATTCAGAATTAGTCAAGAAGTGTAAGAAAATAACTGCAGATGCTGGTACAAATCGAAGGTATTTATTTCACAAAATGCTGGAATAACTCAGCAGGTCAGGCAGCATCTCAGGAGAGAAGGAATGGTTGATGTTTCGGGTCGAGACCCTTCTTCAGACTGATGTCAGGGGGGTGGGACAAAGGAAGGATATACGTGGAGACACGAAGATAGAGGGAGAATTGGGAAGGGGGAGGGGAAGAGAGGGACAGAGGAACTATCTAAAGTTGGAGGTCAATGTTCATACCACTGGGTTGCAAGCTGCCCAAGCGAAATGAGGGCGGCACGGTAGCGCAGCGGTAGAGTTTCTGCTTTACAGCGAATGCAGCGCCGGAGACTCAGGTTCGATCCTGACTACGGGTGCTGCACTGTAAGGAGTTTGTACGTTCTCCCCGTGACCTGCGTGGGTTTTCTCCGAGATCTTCGGAATCCTCCCACACTCCAAAGACGTACAGGTATGTAGGTTAATTGGCTGGGTAAAATGTAAAAATTGTCCCTAGTGGGTGTAGGATAGTGTTAATGTACGGGGATCACTGGGCGGCACGGACTTGGAGGGCCGAAAAGGCCTGTTTCCGGCTGTATATATATGATATGATATGAGGTGCTGTTCCTCCAATTTCCGGTGGGCCTCACTATGGCACTGGAGGAGGCCCATGACAGAAAAGTCAGACTGGGAGGGGGAGTTGAAGTGCTCAGCCACCGGGAGATCAGGTAGGTTAAGTCGGACTGAGCGAAGGTGTTGAACGAAGCGATCACCGAGCCTGCGTTTGGTTTCGCCGATGTAGAGAAGTTGACATCTAGAGCAGCGGATACAATAGATGAGGTTGGAGGAGGTGCAGGTGAACCTCTGTCTCACCTGGAAAGACTGTTTGGGTCCTTGGATGGAGTTGAGGGGGGAGGTAAAGGGACAGGTGTTGCATCTCCTGCGGTTGCAGGGGAAAGTGCCCGGGGATGGGGTGGTTTGGGTTGGAAGGGACGAGTGGACCAGGGAGTTACGGAGGGAATGGTCTCTGCAGAACGCAGAAAGGGGAGGGGATGGGAAGATGTGGCCAGTAGTGAGGTCCCGTTGTAGGTGAAGGAAATGTTGATGATTTGTTGGATACGCTGGCTGATGGGGTGGAAGGTGAGAACGAGGGGGTTTCTATCCTTGTTACAAATTGGGGGAGGGGGAGCAAGAGCGCAGCTGCGGGATGTAGAAGAGGCCCTCGAGAGAGAGCCTCATCTATAATGGAAGAGGGGAAGCCCCGTTTCCTGAAGAATGAGGACATCTCTGATGCCCTAGTGTGAAACACCTCATCCCGGGCGCAGATGTGGCGTAGACGGAGGAATTGGGAATAGGATTCATACATTTCACTTCATACACTTCACTTCCAATTTCCATCCTGCTCTTAAATATACTTGGACTATCTCCGACATCTCCCTCCCTTTTCTGGACCTCACCATCTCCATCACAGGAGACAGACCAGTGACTGACATCTACTATAAACCCACTGACTCGCACAGCTATCTGGACTACACTTCTTCCCACCCTGTCTCCTGCAAAAAGTCTATCCCCTACTCCCAATTCCTCCGTCTAAGCCGCATCTGCGCCCGGGATGAGGTGTTTCACACTAGGGGCTGATGGAGATAGAGGCTTTCATGACATTTCAGTATCTCGACAAGCACTTGTATTACCAAGCTTCTGATGACTATAGACTAAGTGCTGAAAAATGGGTTTAGTATAAATAGGTGCTTGATGGTCAGCATGAATGTGATGAGCTGAATGATTGTACGACTCACTGAGGAACTCATCATGGTATGAAGCTACATTTTCCAAGTGTGTACATACACAAGCTTCGTTTCTTTCTTTTAATTCAATGACCAAGACTGGAATGACCTTCATTCCACAGACAGCAGAGGTGGTCAGCTAATTTCCCAATTGTCCTATAGATAAAATCCACTCCAGCAGACATAACACAGCAAGGATGATCGAGAAGATTGTTACCACAAGGGGACAGCCTTCCATGAACCCCATCTGCATTGAAATCGGATCAGTGGTGGATCCACAAAGACCCCTGTTGCATGTCATTATGGAGCAGATGGAGGATGATTTTTTGAGGATATTTTGAGAAGGGTCCTCCTTAATTTCCCTTAGTTGATAAGTCAAAGACTTTTGAGGTCCACAATTCCGATAAATTTTTCTTGGCTTTGTAACACAAGATCAGGTCTATTGTGCCTCAATGGATGCAATATAAAATTCAACTGGAGAAGCACTTCAACCATTGTTGAGAAGGATTCTTGCAAAGACTGTGGCAGATAGCAGGAAGATTTATTTGATTATCACAATTAAGAGAGGTATCCTTTCTTGAAAATGATCATGACGGCGGCATCTGTGATTCTCTGGTATGTTCTTTTTCCAATTGAAAGCAATGAAGTCATAAATTTGCATTCAAAGTATTAATGTTTTAATGCTCCAATAAGACTTACTACAAAGAGTTTGCTTTTCAGCTGCTGGGCTGCGATAATGCTGCAGAATAGAGTCTTGCTTACTTTGATCTTCAAAGTGCTCCTTCCATCCTCTTTTATTGGTTATGAACAGTAGGCTAGATCCTGACTGGGAGAAATATCCATCCATGAAACGTTTGTTGCCATTTGCAAGAAAAGATTATCGGGTATAATCTTATTGAAACAAAATCCTCATGGGGCATGACAACATTGACGTTGAGATGAATTTACAAGCACGACTGAAAAGATGCGGCCTGGGGCAAATCAGCTGAGACTGCATTCATTGGCAAGGCAAGCTTGAGGGGCAGAGTGGCCTGTTCAAGCTTCTATTTTCTTATTGTCTTGCTGGTTCTCTGCTCTCTTTCCATCTACCATCTGTTTTTCAGAATTTTTGTCAGGCCTAGGTCTTAAGTTTCCTGTGTATTTTTAAGTGTTTTCAGTTCACAAACACAATGCATTTATGACATAAATTAATCTGGCAACCATTGCCATTTGTAGTTCAGCATGACATTAACCAACATTCACAGTGCAAAGACAAAAACTTTTAAAAGTCTCTGCATCGGTCCTCCCAAACGGATGGCCGATGCAAAGGGACGATTTTAAGAATATGATATGTAGAGCAGAGTTTTGAACAGAAATGATATTAAAGCACTCAGGTTTCATTCTTCTGTTTTCCTTCAATGTCATATGACCACATCTTCAAAGGTCTACACCCTGTTTCCAAGACAGCATCAGGTCTCTTGGCACAATTCTTCGTCCTTTAAACTTCCTTGTTGCAGTGAGATGCTTATGTCAGCTCAGTGCTGCATTAATTCTTAACTAAGCTTGCCACTTCCATGCCAGGGCACTCCCACCCACCAAATCCTCCCACTCATTTTAATAAAGTAAACTGGAGGCTATAGTGATGTCATAAACAAACATGATACAGAAATGACTGCTTAAATAAAGATATTGCTGTAATCTTGCTGACTGAGTGATGTTAGTTGTGAAGAGATCTGCAGGCTATTAGTTTAAGAAGGTATTTATTCACAAAATGCTGGAGTAACTCAGCAGGTGCAGGCTATTAGTTGTTTGACTCACTCCACTAATCAGAAGTCTGAATTTTTAAATGATGTCTGTTAATTTCACACCATTTGGTCAGTATGCATAAAATATCGTGGTCTAAGCAAATTATAAACATAGCACAAAAAGTAAGGAAATTTGTGTTTGGTAGATTATTTCTTTGTTGTAACAATGCTTCTTGGCAATAAATCTTATACCGTTGGAAAGCCTGTTTATTTCCCTTTTAAATGGTGCCACATTTGTAAGGAACATGCATTTGTGGGATGAGCAGCAGAGCTGAGTATATGGGTTGCGCCCATGAAAAATTTGCCAAATCTCTGCCAATGCCAAACAGCTTATTCTGCCATTGACTCTTGTTCGGTGTTGTTTGGTGGATTGGATGATTGAAGTCTGAAGAAACAAGACATATTGGCAATTTAACAATTTATTCATTTAATAAACAGGAGCCACAGTAGCGTGTGGAAGAACCATACACAGCCATAACAGCTTGGCACCTCCTCCTCATGCTGGTCACCAGCCTGGTCACACACTGTTGTGGGATGGCATCCCATTCTTGTCAGCACCTGGGGGTACCAGAAGCTCAAAACAAGAGTCAATAGCAACAGCAGAATAAGCTGTTTGGCATTGGCAGAGAAGATTTGGCAAATTTTTCATGGGCGCAACCCATATACTCAGCTCTGCTGCTCATCCCACAAATGCATGTTCCTTACAAATGTGGCACCATTTAAAAGGGAAATAAACAGGCTTTCCAACGGTATAAGATTTATTGCCAAGAAGCATTGTTACAACAAAGAAATAATCTACCAAACACAAATTTCCTTACTTTTTGTGCTATGTTTATGTACCTGGTCAACTAATTTTGAAATCAAAGCCTTCAGTATGATTTAGTATGCCAGTATAATTCAGTATAGTGCCACCAAGATTCAGTGGTGATAACTCCACTTGGATCAACATTTGCAAGGTCAAATACAAAATGCAAAAACAACATCCAGGATAATATTTCATTGCGACAGCGAGTAAATGCTGCACAGCTGAAAATTACATTTTTGAATGAATCTTAAACCCTGGCCCCATCTAACTGTCCTGGCAAATGCAAGAAGGGAATATCTACTACTGCATCAAAATGTGTTTCAGATGGCAAAATTGAGATTAGTTTGAAGAATGGTCCCCATGCACTTCACAAGAGCCTTCAGTTTTCCTACCTCCAAGGCACAATTCTGGAAGATACTTGATGTACTGACACATTGGAAGGATCCAAGATCTGATTTCTCAGGGTCATTTTCCTTTCCTACTTTAGATGAATGTGCAGCACCTGGTTGAGCATACAACATGAATAGATTAAAATATATATTTAAACTTTATATTTCAAATTAACATTACTCTGTAGCTAGGTGCAACTGTTTTTTCCCCCCAAAAGCTAAATATTTATATACTTAGCTATTTTTCACAAATAAATGATTCGGTACTGTCTCAGACATATCATACCATATTATGTTCATTAGTTTCCCAGGCACATGACACTGGTTTAATGAATTCCATTACAACTCTCAAGAAGTGAAATGAGTTGTGGGAACCATTGCTCAGATTTTAGCAAACACACGATACAAAGATCTCCTTCATCTAGAGTTTTATAAAGATAGATTTATCAGATGTTAAATGGAAACACAATCTATTAGTACATTAACAAAGGAGGGTTTCATATTAGGATGCTGGGTATTATGTAAAAGCATGGAACATTAGAGACACAAGCTATGTTTTGATTAACAAGATCATCACAGTAATTATGGTTGAGAATTTTTTTAAATTGCAGTCCAAACTTGCTACTAAAAATAAAATGTTAACATTCAATGTCTTTGTTAAACACAAGATAAGCTCAATCAAGCCAGTATACAGCCACTCTGAACCTAGGATTAGGAAAAATCAACACATAAAACTAACGTAACAACACTGCCAGATACTTAGAGAAATTCACCCACTTGTCACTCACCCTAGTTAATGAATTGTCCAAAGAAGCCTGAACAAGGAGGGGATAAAACAGGGCAATAATATAATGGACTACATAATCTCGCCTAATTACGCCACAGAGTGAATAAACAGGTTTCGACATTGCCGCGCTTAAGTCTAAAGCAAATTGTGGTCGAGCTGTGATGTTCTGCTAAGGATGTGTTAATCAATGATAACAGAATTGATCTCAGATAGCAAGGTAGAAAGTATGCTGCAAGGTAGAAAGTAAGCATATTAAGACATGGAATCCAAATGTCTGACACGCACAAAAATCATTGGGGAATTATTTGACAGTCTAGAAATGGGTAAGAAGGTAGAGAATTCTAAAAAGACCATTTGTGATCCAAATTTCAAGCAGAAGCAATTCACAAGTCCAAAATTACCTGTTTTACAATAGATAATCTGCATGGTTTCCTTAGAAAACATTTAAGGTAGTATTTTTAAAAGGTTAATCACTAATTTTAACTAACCAGTCAGAGGATGTTTGCCAGTATCACTGCTGGTGCTGCTGCCAAGACTAGTGCTGCTTTGATTAAGGTCATTTGTAGCCATTGTGGGTAGACCTATTCTTTCAGTTGGACTGCCGCTATAATGATAATCCAGACCACCAGGAAGAAATTTGCATTTTGAATCATCAAACTGTTCATCCTTAAAAAAAAAAGCAAACAATTCCCGTTAATACAAATCAGCTAAATATTCATTTCAAAGGCAATTCCAAACACAACCAGCACCAACTATATTACAGCTAATAAAATTTAGAAATAGTACTTAAATTGCTCCATGTATCCAGAGAACAGTAATATTGAAGTTTGTACCTTCAACTCAACTTTTCACCTTACTGGAAAAGACTGTGGATATTTAAGACTTTTGCACGTGATCAAAGAAGAATTGCATCACTATTATCCAAGAATGCACCATCACACTGAATCTTTGCATTGGCTAATATCTTGTTTCGACCAAGTTAAAATGAATTCAGCAAATATATTGCAACTACAGCTTTCTATTCCATAAGTAGGAATTTTAAATGCACATCTTCATTTGGAAAATTATTAGCTGGCCAGATTAGATTCAAACAAAAAGGCTCAAGACTAACTCATAACAATTCACAGCATCTGCATTGACTTCATGCTGAGCAAATCCACGATGCTCTTTTTTGCATTGACTATCAAATATTGTTCGAACGTGCAACTGCAAGTAGTAAAAATTTAATTTAACAATAGACAATAGACAATAGGTGCAGGAGTAGGCCATTCAGCCCTTCGAGCCAGCACCGCCATTCAATGCGATCATGGCTGATCACTCTCAATCAGTACCCCGTTCCTGCCTTCTCCCCATACTCCCTCACTCCGCTATCCTTAAGAGCTCTATCCAGCTCTCTTGAAAGCATCCAATGAACTGGCCTCCACTGCCTTCTGAGGCAGAGAATTCCACACCTTCACCACTCTGACTGAAAAAGTTCTTCCTCATCTCCGTTCTAAATGGCCTACCCCTTATTCTTAAACTGTGGCCCCTTGTTCTGGACTCCCCCAACATTGGGAACATGTTTCCTGCCTCTAATGTGTCCAATCCCCTAATTATCTTATATGTTTCAATAAGATCCCCCCTCATCCTTCTAAATTCCAGTGTATACAAGCCTAATTGCTCCAGCCTTTCAACATACGCCAGTCCCGCCATTCCGGGAATTAACCTAGTGAACCTACGCTGCACGCCCTCAATAGCAAGAATATCCTTCCTCAAATTTGGAGACCAAAACTGCACAAAGTACTCCAGGTGCGGTCTCACCAGGGCACGGTACAACTGTAGAAGGACCTCTTTGCTCCTATACTCAACTCCTCTTGTTATGAAGGCCAACATTCCATTGGCTTTCTTCACTGCCTGCTGTACCTGCATGCTTCCTTTCATTGACTGATGCACTAGGACACCCAGATCTTGTTGAACATCCCCTCTTCCTAACTTGACACCATTCAGATAATAATCTGCCTTTCTATTCTTACTTCCAAAGTGAATAACCTCACACTTATCTACATTAAACTGCATCTGCCATGTATCCGCCCACTCACACAACCTGTCCAAGTCACCCTGCAGCCTTATTGCATCTTCCTCACAATTCACACTACCCCCCCAGCTTAGTATCATCTGCAAATTTGCTAATGGTACTTTTAATCCCTTCATCTAAGTCATTAATGTATATCGTAAATAGCTGGGGTCCCAGCACCGAACCTTGCGGTACCCCACTGGTCTGCCTGCCATTCCGAAAGGGACCATTTATCCCCACTCTTTGCTTTCTGTCTGTCAACCAATTGTCTATCCATGTCAGTACCCTACCCCCAATACCATGTGCTCTAATTTTGCCCACTAATCTCCTATGTGGGACCTTGTCGAAGGCTTTCTGAAAGTCGAGGTACACCACATCCACTGACTCTCCCCTGTCAATTTTCCTAGTTACATCCTCAAAAAATTCCAGTAGATTTGTCAAGCATGATTTCCCCTTCGTAAATCCATGCTGACTCGGAATGATCCTGTTACTGCTATCCAAATGCTCAGCAATTTCATCTTTTATAATTGACTCCAGCATCTTCCCCACCCCTGATGTCAGACTAACTGGTCTATAATTACCCGTTTTCTCTCTCCCTCCTTTCTTAAAAAGTGGGATAACATTTGCTATCCTCCAATCCACAGGAACTGATCCTGAATCTATAGAACATTGAAAAATGATCTCCAATGCTTCCACTATTTCTAGAGCCACCTCCTTAAGTACCCTGGGATGCAGACCATCAGGCCCTGGGGATTTATCAGCCTTCAGTCCCATCAGTCTACCCAAAACCATTTCCTGCCTAATGTGGATTTCCTTCAGTTCCTCCATCACCCTAGGTTCTCCGGCCCCTAGAACATTTGGGAGATTGTGTGTATCTTCCTCAGTGAAGACAGATCCAAAGTAACGGTTTAACTCGTCTGCCATTTCTTTGTTCCCCATAATAAATTCCCCTGCTTCTGTCTTCAAGGGACCCACATTTGCCTTGACTATTTTTTTCCTCTTCACGTACCTAAAAAAACTTTTGCTATCCTCCTTTATATTATTGGCTAGTTTACCCTCGTACCCCATCTTTTCTCCCCGTATTGCCTTTTTAGTTTAACTTTTGTTGCTCTTTAAAAGAGTCCCAATCCTCTGTCTTCCCACTCTTCTTTGCTATGTTATACTTCCTCTCCTTAATTTTTATGCTGTCCTTGACTTCCCTTGTCAGCCACAGGTGTCTCTTACTCCCCTTAGAGTCTTTCCGCCTCTTTGGGATAAATTGATCCTGCAACCTCAGCATTATTCCCGGGAATACCTGCCATTGCTGTTCTACCGTCTTCCCTGCTAGGGCCTCCTTCCAGTCAATTTTGGCCAGCTCCTGCCTCATGCCTCTGTAATCCCCTTTGCTATACTGTAATACTGACACTTCCGATTTTCCCTTCTGCCTTTCCATTTGCAGAGTAAATGTGGCCAGTGTGACACTTGGCCAGTTATCAATATGAGCATTATTTATCTTCTTCTTGTCCAATTAAATGGAATTGGCTGATCTTTTACATGGCATCCCTACAGCTCATGCAATAGTAATTGCATCCTACTTTCTTTCTGAACCCTAACTGGTTATCCTTGATGCTTTACATACAAGCTGATACACTGGCCCTATGTTTTCACCATTTGGCTCAATCAGATCTGCTATTTATGAGTCAAGAATGTTTTATGACCTATGTGACATATTATCATCTCTTTTACTTTAGTTTAGAGATACAATGCGGAAACAAACCGTTCGAACTAGCGATCCCCATACACCAGCACTACCCTACACACAAGGAACAACTTACAATCAAAGCCAATTAACCTACAAACCTGTAAGTCTTTGGAGTGTGGAAGGAAATCAGAGCACCTGAGGAATACCCACGCGGTCACAGGGAGAACGTACAAACTTCATACAGACAGCACCCATAGTCAGGATTGAACCTGTGACTCGGGCGCTGTAAGGCAGCAACTCTACTGCTGCATCACCATGCCAAAACAGAGTAATTAACTTCTTACAACAGCACAACATATATGTAAACATATTACAGTAAAATCCATAATAAACAAGAGTTCAGTATATAATATAAATATATATACATATACATACACACACATGTATGTGTGTGTATATATATATATGTGTGTGTGTGTGTGTATAACATAAATAAATAACATATATATATATTATATATATACATGTATAAATAACATGTATATATATAAATAACATGTATATATAAAAAAAGCAAACAGAAAAATAGATAGGCAATAGTAGTGCAAAGTCAAAATATGTCCCCAAGTCTATATAGTTCAGAGGCTATTTGAAGATTGTAGTGTTTAATAGCCTGATGGTTGTTGGGAAGAAGCTGTTCCTGGATCTGGACATTAGTTTCCAGGCTCCTATACCTTCTTCCTGATGGCAGAAATGAAATGAGAGCATGGCCAGGGCAGTGTGGGTCTCTGCTAATGCTGGCTGCCTTTTTGAGGCAGTGACACTTGCAGATCCCTTCAATGGTGGTGAGGTCAGTACCCCTGGTGATCTGGGCAATGTTCACCAATTTTTGCAATCTTCTTCGTTCCCGGACATTCGAGTTGCTGAACCAGTCCATGATGCAACCAGTCAATATGCTCTATTATATACGTGTCAAAGTTCAAGAGAGTATTTGTTGACTTACAGAATCTCCTCAATCTTCTAAGGAAGTAGATCATGGGCTTTCTTTATGATTGCATCAATGTCCTGGGTCTAGGACAGCTCTTCAAAGATAGTTTAGTTTAGAAATACAGAGCGGAAACAGGCCCTTCGGCCCGCCGAGTCCACACCGACCAGCGATCCCCACACATCAACACAAGCCTACACACACTAGGGACAATTTACACATACCAAGTATGCAAACCCAGCCAATTAACCTACAAACTTGTACGTCTTTGGAATGTGGGAGGAAACCGAAGATCTCAGAGAAAACCCACGCGGTCACGGGCAGAACGTACAAACTCCGTACAGACAACACCCGTAGTCAGGATGAAACTCTGGTCTCTGGCGCTGCAAGTGCTGTAAGGCAGCAACTCAACCGCCGCGTCACTGTGCCACCCGAAGCTTTTGATTAAGTCCACCACCGTCCCATCGATGACGACAGGTTTGTAGATCCTCGTTCTTCCTCTTCCAAAGTCCACAATCAGTTTCTTGCTCTTCCTATTGTGAGAATAAGGTTCTTGTTCTGGGACCATTTGATCAGTCGATCGATCTCCCTCCTATACTCTGACTTATCATCATTTACAATTCGTCTAACAACAGTTGTGTCATCGGCAAACTTGAAGATGGAGTTCAATCTGTGTTCGGCTACACAGTCACGAATATACAGTGAGTAGAGCAGGGGTGAGCTCGCTGCCTTGAGGTGCTCCCATGCTTATCAAGATTGATGATTAGAGGAGGAAGTGTTGCTGCCAATTCATACAGATTATGGTCTGTTGATGAGGACGTCCGGTTGCAGAGGGATGCACACTCAGTTCTGAGAGGTTGGAGGGGATGATGGTGTTAAACACAGAGCTGTCGTCTATGAACAACCACCTGATGTAGGTGCTTTTTATTGTCCAAGTGGTCCAGTGCAGAGTGGAGAGCCAGTGAGATTGCATCCTCTGTTGACCTGTTGTGGCGGTAGGTAAGTTATGGCGGGTCCAGGTTCTTGTTGAGGAAGGAGTTGACGTGCATCATAACCAACCTCTCAAAGTACTTCATCACCACGGACGTTAGTGCGCCGGTCAGTAGTCATTGAGGCACTTCACCTTACTCTGTTTGGGCACTATTAACGCCCTTTTAAAGCAGGTGGGAACCTCAGACCTCAGTGATAAGAGGTTGAAGATGTCCACAAAAGCACTAGCCAAGTAGTCTGCACAGGTTTTAAGAACACAGCTAGGTATACCATCAAGTCCAGACGCTTTTTGAGGGTTCACCCTCTGGAAGGATCTTCTACATCGGCCTCTATGATTGAGATTGTAATATCATCAAGGAGCTATGGGGTCCAGGGAAGGCACATCAGTGTTCAACATGCGTAGAAGGCATTGCACACATCTGGGAGTGATTCGAGCTGCCCACTTGCAGGAAGTGTTGGCACGCAAGCCCTGCCATGGCTGCCGAACATCCGCCCCATCCTCCACTTTGGAGCAAAAGTCCTTCTGGGCCTTTTTGATGGTCTTATTAGGTCATGTCTAGACTTGTAGAGCTGAGCAACGTCCGACTTGAATGCCCAAGATCTAGTCCTTAACAGAATGGGGATCTCCTGGTTCATCCAAGGCTTTAGGTTGGCAAACATTTGAATGGTTTCTGTGGAAACACACTCCCTCACTCGACAACTAGAGAGCAGTCCTGAGCTACTATGCAGCACCCACAAATGACCTTTAATTGGGCTTTATCTTGCACTAAACGTTATTCCCGTTATAATGTATCTAAACACTGTGGATAGTTTGATTGTAATCGCGTATAGTCTTCCTGCTGACTGGTTAGCACACAACAAAAGCTTTTCACTGTACCTCAGTTCACGTGACAATAAACTAAACTAAGCTAATTTTTTTATGAAGTCGGTAACAACTGTCGCATATTCATTCAGATCCGTTACCTAGTACTTGAACATCGCCCAGTCTACAAACTCCAAGTAGTCCCGCAGTTGTTCCTCTGCCTCCCATGATCAGCTCTGTGCAGTCTTCACTGCTGGGGGTATAATCTTCAGTTGCTGCCTATGTGCAGGGAGAAGGAGCACAGCCATGTGGTCGGATTTCCCAAAGTGAGGGCGAGGGATGGAACAATAGGCATCCTTGATACTGGTATAGCAGCGGTCGAGGGTGTTTACTCCTCTGGTGCTGCAGTACACGTGCTGGTGGGAGTTAGTTTGTTTCATGGCATACTGCACTTGAGGGGCGAAGTGTCTACTGCTGCTTCTAATTTACAGCTCACCCAATAGCTCAATATTCCATGTTGTACACTCTATCCGACATGTTTCCAATTCTTTTCTATGTACGTTTTCTCCAAAAAAATAAAATACACATACATCACAGTTCTCATTTGTATCCTATATATTCACTTATGGCTTTTCACGCTAAACTTTTCCCCCTTTGCCCCCCCCCGCCCCCAACTTAAATTATTTGCTTCTAGCTCTGTGCATCCACCCTTTTCCAAAATCATCAAAAGATCTCCAAAAAAGCATTAGAAAAAACAGCTTTAGTCATGATGACTGCTGTTTAAGAGAGCTTGAGATGCACAATTTGGCTGTACCATTTCCAATGTTATAAGTGACTACCCTTCAAAAATTACTTAATTCGCTGCAAAGATGGGACATCTTGAACAGGACATGGGAGTTTAACTACAATTCAGCCTGTCCTATTACTAAAATTCCAACAGGAGGATCGTTGAAAGAAATGACATATGTGCAGTCTTTCAATATCTATAATATTGCTGCTTGCATTAAAACATTTGTGCAGTAACTGTGAGCAGGTCACCATGCATTAACATCAGGTGTTAAGAAAGGTCTCACAATTGCCTTTTTAGTAATTAAAAATTAAAAGTGTCATTACAGGAAAATAGACATTTTAGCTGGGTTAGCTAGAATTTCTTGACATTCCTGAACTGTTCAGACTTCGACAGGGTTCCGAAATCAGTTTGTACATTTACAGACACTCTCTCGAAATGTTACCACAGAAAAAACTAATTAGAACCCCCACTCTCTGCATCAGCCACCATTCATCACGTTGACACAATTGCCATTGTACATAGTAATTACCGTTTTCCAGCCAAACCGTTATGTGCCCAATGACACTGCAAAGCTGAACCACAGGAAAAATGTGCAAGTCCTTGATAAACACTTGTATGCCAAATTATAACTAATCTGAGGTAATTACTAAATTAGAACAAATATTTGCTCCATTTCCCACTAATCAGGCACTAAAGAGTTATCCACTTTGCAGATGGAGGAGTTCAACTACAGTCTCATTGAACAACAGTGCAACAAGGGGCACTGTAATAAAAGCTAATTTTTTTAGTTCTGAAGATCGCAAAAGTAGGACATGCACATCTCTCACATCCCTTTCAAAATACCTGACAATAAAATAACTTCAAAGCATAGAAATTGTCATCATACAAGAAGCAAGACAGCACTCATGAATAGGAATGTGGTAACAACCAGACAATCTTTTAGTGAATTTGACAGGTCAAGACACATGGAAAACTCCTATATTCTTCAATTTGTGTAAAATAATGAACAAAGTTGAAGAGCTTAACATCTCTTCCAAAATTGAGAATCTGCCTGTGGAGATGCCACACACATTGCATTGGAATATCAGAGAGGGATGAGCCCAATCTTCTGACTCAGAGGTTAGAAAGCAGCTAACCAAGTCACAACTGACGTGAAAAACAATGTGATGCTATAATCGTCATAGGTAATTTAGGTAAAATATATTAGAGACAAATGAAGTAAGATAGTTTTGGCCAATGAGATAAATGAGAATTCAAAGAGATTCTACGTATATTAAGGTAGATTTGTAACTAGGGAGAGAACAGCCCCCCCCCCCCCCCCCCCCCCCTAGGAATCAATGAAAACAATGTATGGATTCAAAGGAGATAGACAAGAGGTTAAATTTCTCATCTGTATTTACTGTGGAGAAATTCATGGACATTAGGGAACTCGGGCTAGCTAACAGTGATGTCTTAAAGCGAGACCAGATTATAGAAGAGGAGATGCTGGAGGTCTTAAAAAGCAGGAAAGGCATGGATTGTAAAAAAAGCCAGTCTTTCTCCCAGCATAGGAGTCTTAAACAAGAAAGCACAGGATTAATGTGGGAGAGAGAGAATTTAAAAAGTAAGCCAAGGGGACAAGTTTATCCACAGAGAACCAAACTCCTTTCCATTGACTCCATTTACATCTCATGCTGCTTCAGCAAGGCCACCATCATAATCAGGGACAAGTCTCCCTGCTCTTCCATCAGGCAGCCTGAGGTCAAGCACCACCCGACTAAAGAACAGTTTTTTCCACCAGGCTGTCAGGATGCTGAACTCTCTCCCCTCCCTTCCTCCTCTCTCCCCTGCCCCTATGGGACCTGGACTTTAACACCCCACACACGCGCACATCCAGCACCAGACACTTTTTTTAAAAAAAATTTGAAGTGACTATATTTTATATTTTATGTTTTATGTTGATTGTTGTTTGCTGTGCCTTTTGTTTTATGCACTTTGTTCCTCGGGATTGTGGGAAACGGTATTTCGATTTTCTGTCTGTGTGAACTGGCTGAGGATTGACAATAAAAAAATTGACTTTGAGGCACGAGGAATAGTAGTGTGAAGATTCAGGAATAGTTTCTTCCCAGCAGTTACCAGGCAACTGCACCATTCTACCAAAAGCTGGTGAGCAGTCCTGAGCTACTATTTACATAATTGAAGACCTGGCCTACCTTAATCAGACTACTGGACTTTATTTTGCATGTTATTCCTTTTATTATACATCTGTACATTATGGATGGCTCAATTGTAATCATGTATTGTCTTTCGGCTGACTGGTTCGCACGCAACAAAAGCTTTTCACTGTCCCTTGGTACACGTGACAATAAACTAAACTCAACTAAACTAGAGTAGGTGTGCACATGAAATGAGCTGCCAGAGGAAGTGGTAAAGGCAGATTCATTTGAGACATTTAAAAAGTTACTTAGATAGGTATATGGATATGAAAGGTTTGGAGGAATCGGGACCAGAACTAGGTTAGGCCATTTGATCGGCATGGATGAGTTGGGCCAATGTTTCTGTGCTGCATAGCTCTATGGGTCTGTGACTATGTACAGAATTACTTTTATAACATTTTCTTTTTCATGCAATATATTTGTACCCACATGAAAGCTACAACAGCAGTAAAAATAGCTTAACACTACATACTTGACTTTATCCTTCATTCTGCATAATGTTCAGTCCTTCAGGTACTAATTAATTACACAAATTGCTGTTATCTTACATATACACGTGTCTGGTCAAAGTTCAAACTTGCTGTTAAAAGGAATAATAAATTTCCAATCCCATGAGGCAGCATTGTGGTGCAGCGGTAGACTTGCTTCTTTACAGCGCCAGAGACCCGGATTCGATCCTGACTACGGGTACTTGTCTGTACGGAGTTTGTATGTTCTCCCCGTGACCTCCGTGGGTTTTCCCCCGGGATCTCCGGTTTCCTCTCACACTCCAAGATGTACAGGGTTGTAGGTTAATTGGCTTGGTAAAATTGTAAACTGTCCCTAAGTGTGTGTAGTGTAGTGTTAATTTTTTTTAAAATTTCAGATACAGCGCGGAAACAGGCCTTTTCAGCCCACCAAGTCCACGCCGCCCAGCGATCCCCACACACTAACACTATTAACACCATTCTACACACACTAGGGAACATTTTTACATTTACCCAGTCAATTAACCTACAAACCTGTAGGTCTTTGGAGTGTGGGAGGAAACCGAAGATCTCGGAGAAAACCCACGCAGGTCACGGGGAGAACGTACAAACTCCTTACAGTACAGCACCCGTAGTCAGGATCGAACCCGAGTCTCCGGCGCTGCATTCGCTGTAAAGCAGCAACTCTACCGCTGCGCTACCGTGCTACTGGTCGGTGTGGACTCCATGGGCTGAAGGGCCTGCTTCCACACTGCATCTCTAAACTAAACTAAACACTGCCCCCCAAAACAAATATATAATACAAAAGTAAAGTGCCAAACCTCATCATCAGAATAGGAGTATGCTGATGCCACAGCTCCCCACATCTTGCTGGCAACATTTGCTGCTTGTTTCATACCAGATTTAAGTACATCCATCTTAGGTCCTAAGAGAAGATTGTCAAGCTTAAATCCAGAAATTGCAGTGACCATGGATCCTAAGGAGCCATGCTGACTGTTCCTAACTAAGGCAGTTAATGAAGTTGAACGCATCTTCTGTGAAATGGCCTTCGGTACTTTAGGTTGTCCAGCAAACGTTTTTGATCTGGACACTGATACAGACATTGATTGTACATCTTCCGGTGGAACAGGACTAGATGGAAGACTTGATCTTCTTTCTGGTGCATGACAGTGTATGTCATCACTGCAGTCTGAGGACTTCTCTTCATTCTCTGCCTTGTGCAGTTCCATACTGGCTGATTTTCCCCCAAGAGGGCTCTTAAGATTCATATACATTTCAATCTCATCAGCAAGTTTTCGAGACACAACGGTAGGCACATTCGTTTCACCACTAGAAGGGATTTTCTTCTCGGTCTCCAAGGCCAGCAATGACAATGGGTCAAAACCTATCTTAACACCTTCTCTTTCCACAGGTTTAACTGCAGGACCCACAGAATCTTCAACTTCATGCTCTTCATCAATCCGAAGAAAAGCATTTGGCTCAATGTCTAGGTCATTAGTGTGTTTATCTGATGTTTTCATTTTTCTTAAGTCCATACCTTCCAAAATATCCGTGAATTTATCAAAGGTAATTGTGCAGTCTTCATCTTGACACATTCCTGTTTGGTTTGTTGAGTGATCCAAGGTTGGAAGGGTCTTAATGACTGAATCTGCTTCTTTTGCACTGCATAAAGCAGCAGCTAGGATCTTGGCATCGGCACCCATCATCACTGCTATTCCATTAGGATCAGTGTCAAGGCTTCCCGTTTTAAGTAACATATTAGACCGCGTATCAGAACTGAAGCTGCAGCTCCTTTCTGCCCAATGTTTTTGTCGTTGCTGACTTTTTTCACTGTTTTTCCGGTGCATTTGAGTACTGGTGTCACCAACACCAGCACCATCTTGACAATGATCATTTTTTACCATCAGCAAATTTTCTGCATTACCTATGTGAAACAGAAAGTAAAGAATTAATTTGACAAGTGCATGATTTATTGTTACTTTCGATCAGCTATTTTTTTTAAATTAGTTTGGATTTTGAGGAAAATCAATATAACCAAGAATTCTCAAATCTTGAATGGCTGTGACAGATTTCAATATAATGACTATTATGCAAACTAATATGTCAGCCAAGGGGATTAAAATTCTGTCTCATCTGTCATCGAGTCATACAGCATGGAACCAGGTCCCTGCCCATCCTATCACGATGCCCCATCTACACTAGTCCCACCCGCCCGTGTTTGGTCCATATCCCTCCAAACCTTTCCTATTCACGTACTGTCTAAATGTCTTTAAAATGCTGTTATAATACCTGCTTCAACTACCTCCTCTGGCAGCTCATTCCATATACCCACCACCCTTAAGCGAGCAATCCCTTATTTTAAAACGAGCGGCCCATAGTTCTAGATTCCCCAACACGAGGAAACATTTTCTTCATATCCACACCTTTAAGTTTGTATGTTTACTTGAATGCTAATCAAAGTGAATAGCAACCCAAGTCATCCAATATTTCATAAGACAACCCATATTCCAGATATTAGTCCACTAAGTCTTCTCTCAACTACTTTAAATGCATTTCCATCCTTTGTTAAAGTAGGGAGCTAATACTGTTACATGGTGCTCCACATGGTCTCAAGAATGCCTATGTAGCTGAAGTATAGTTTCCCATGTAGAAATTACATTTGATCCCACTTGTCCCATCCCTCCTCCTTTTTCCTGACCAGGACTTCAATTTCTCTCATCATCCAACCTTCCTTTCTCCCACTCGCCTTGCCGTTCACTCTAACAGGTACATGCACGCCCTGAACTCTTGTCATCACACCTTAATAAGTATCCCACTTTCTGGAGATTTATTCGTCCACAAACAACTTGCTCTAATCAACTTAGCACGTTCCTGTCTAATACAGTAAACCCTCATTATAACGGAACTTATGGGGGGGGGGGGGGGGGGGGGGAGGAGGAGAATGGTCTCCACTGTTGCCGATTGTCCGCTATACCCAAGAAAGATATTATCATTATATGTAATTGAAACAAAGAACTGCAGTTGCTGGTTAACACATACAAGGACACAAAGTGGTGGAGTAACTCAGTGGTCAGTCAGCATCCTTGGAGAACATGGATAGGTGACATTTCGGGTCGAGACCCTTCCCATGGTTTCCCACATTTTGTATTCAATTCCCACATAAATAAACATGGTTTTCCCCCAAATTATTTACTTATTTGCCTTTTGTAAATCCTATACTAGGACACCCAGATCCTGCATTATCTCACAATGCTTATCATCATTTTTCATGCCAAATGGAAATGTATACTTTTCCTTTTGTATTTTAAAACTGCTAGACCAATGGGAGACCAATCTCTCCTGCATTGTCCAGCACCCTCGCCTCCCCCACTCACCCACTTCCCCACTCCATCCCTCCTCAACCCCGCTTATGCCCCCCTCCCTCCTACTCACCCACTCGATCCCCCCTGAACCCCTCTTATCCCCCTCGCACTTACCCACTCCATCCCCCCTTAACCCACCCTCCCCTCACCCAGTCCATTCCTCCTCAAGTGGGCTTAACCCCCCCCTCCCCTGACGGCGCTGGCGACTGGCTAGCCATCGCCCAGCGCCCCAGACCATGACGGGACCCACACACCACATACACCCCACACACATCCCTCTTGGCAAACGGCAGCGAAGGGCGGGTAAACGGCCATCTTACTGGACCCTCTGCGCGGCGCTGTACCACAGGAGGAAGGTCAGGTGCGGGGCATGCCGGGACGGGTGCCGGTCCACCCGGCGGGGAGAAGGGGGAATGCATTTATGAAAGTCAGCGGCAGCTCGTCGACTCAGCAGACCCCCTCATTGACGGCCATTCCAGTCACTCTGGCGGGTCCCGCCACTGGCGGCCCATCGTGGCCCCCCCCCCCCCGCTGCTCATTGGCCGCCACTCCCGTCACTCGGGCAGGTCCCATTGTGACATGAATGCTGAAGACCGGAAAGGTAAGTTGGAAAGTGAATTTTTAAACTATTTAAAAACTTTAAAATGTCAATAACTTCAAAAAAATAAGACCAATTTGAATGAAATTGGGTAATACGGAGCCCAGGACAGTGGTGAGTTAGGTGTGTGTAAAAGTGTTGCGCTATCGTGTACTGCTTTTTTTCCCGAATGAAAACGACAAACAAATATACATGCGGGACAAGCATACGGGGGAACAAACAAACGGAACAAACAAGATGAGAGTTTTAGTAATAGATATATATCGATAAATAAGGATAGTTATTCGTCCCCTTGAGCCTGCTTTGCCTTTCAACACGATCATAACTGATTCAATAGTCCTCATGTCCACTTTCCCGCCCTTTTCCTCCATAACCCCTGATTCTCTCATCAATCAAAAATCCACATATTTATCTCAGCCTTGAATTTTCTTCTAAGGATTCAACCTCCATAGCTTTCTCAGGCAAGAAACCCAAGGAACCAACTCTGTGAGGAGAAACTTTTCCTTATCTCAATGTTAAATGACAGTATGTACTTTGTTCCTGGTCTGTCCCATGTATGGAAATATCCTCCCAGCTTTTAGCCTCTTAAAGAACCTTGTGCTTCAACAAGACCGCATTTCGCTTTTCTAACCTCCATTGAGTACAAGCTCAACCTGTTCAACCTTCTCTCCTAAAACAACCTCTCAGTTTGCAGAATCATCCAGGTAAACTTTTTCTGAGCTGCGACCAATATTCACGCATCCTTCCTGAAATAAGGGCACTAAAAATACACAATTGTCGAGATATGGTCTCACTTGTGCGTTGTGCCGCACAATTCACGGATATTGTGGCATGATTTGTTTTTTGGCCTTTTCCCAGCCTTTCTCTTTTTTCATCCTTGTTCCATTTTTGTTTCCCTCTCTTCTAAAGGTCTGCTCAGGTCTAATCTCCCTCCCAGTTTTAACCCCACCCAAACAGCATCAGCAAATGACCACAGGATGATACCAGATTCAGGTTCTATCTGTATCTGACCCATCCAGCTCATACAGATCCCACCTTCCCCAGAAATGGTCCCAATGCCCCAGGAATCTCTGCCACCTTTTTACACCATTTCTTTAAGCCACACATTCTATCTATCCTTCACTAGCAAAACGTTTACCCACTCACTTAACCTATCTATATCCTTCTGTAGCACCTTACAAACTTTACATTTTGTGTCTATCTTTGTTGCATCAGTAAACATAACAGCCATATTCAGTTGACTCCATCCAAACTATTTGTACAAACCATAAGTTGAAGCCCCAGTCCTTCTTCCTGTTACATATTGCAAACGAGAAAACATTCATGCCTTCTTAGCTTTCCTGAAAGCAACGAGTTAACTCTAAACTTACCTGTGCATTATAATTCTATTTTTTAAGCACAAGGTAACAAAGAATGTTGACAAGGGCAAGCCCATACATGTTGTCTATCTGGACTTGTCTAGCAAGACCTTTAATAAAGGTTCCACATAATTGCTGCCTCATGGGATCCAGGGAGAGCCGGCCGAATGGATAGAGAATTGGCTTCATGGAAGTAAGAGGATGGTGTTTTTCAGACTGGAGGACTGTGACTAATGCCATGCCTCAGGGGTCAGTGCTGGGCCCATTACTATTTGTCGCTTATATCAACAATTTAGATGAGAATGTACAAGGCATGGTAACTAAGTTTGCTGAACTTTCTTTTTGTTTATTATATTGTTTACTGAGTTTATATATTTTGTTGTGCTGCTGCAAGTAAGAATTTCATTGTTCTATTTGGGACATATGACAATAAACCACTCTTGACTCGTGAGGGGAAAGATTTAATAGGAACCATGGGGGAACTTTTTCACTCAAGGGCAGCATGGACGAGTGAGGCCGAAGGGCATGTTTCCGTGCTGTATGACGTTCTTTATAATTAGATTGGGTTCAAATCAGTGATTTTGTTTTTGGTTTTATTTACAGGAATCAATGAATTGTCACAGATTTAGCAAAGCTTAACTTTCTTGAAGATTATCCCGAAGCATGTTGGCCGTTTTCAATGCGCAAACTATTGTCGAGCCATAGAGTCATCGATCTAGACAGCAAGCAGCTCAACTCATCCATGCTGACTCGTGTGCCTAACAGAACTAGTCCAATTTGTCTTTGCTTGTCCCATATCCCTCAAAACTATTCATGTGAGGAAGGCTGTCAAAGGATACAAAGGGATGTAGATTAGCTACCGAAATAGGCGGAGAAATGGCAGATGAAATTTAATCCATTTGAGTGTGAAGTCTTGCACTATTGAAGATTCAATGCTGGGAGTGGTGGTGGAGGCAGATACAATAGCAGCATTTAAGACATTTTTAGTTAAGCACGTGGATAGAGAGGGAATGGGGGAATATGGATCATGTTCAGGCAGAGGAGGTTAGTTTAATGGCATCATGTTCGGCATGGACACTGGGCCAAAGGGCCTGCTCCTGTGCTGCAGCGTTCTATGAATCTATCTCATTTTTATTTTATCACCCACATTCTAAAAGCAGATAGAAATTGTCAAAACAAATACACTGAATAGAATTTATTGCAAAATACAAAATATAATTTAAAAATGTATGTGATAATAAAGCAGAATGCAATTCAATAAATTACAAACTACTGATGAAATTAAAATTACTTACCGCTGTTTCCATTGTTGCCAACATGAGCACATTGCAACTTCACAATGCTGCTACCCGAGTGTAGTCTTTCTGGGGAGTTGAGATTCTTAATTTCTTTACTCATTGCTGATGCCTCGCCAATGCCATCTGTGCTTTCTATCAATAAGGTGTAAAGAAGATTAATGTGGTATTTGTTTCAGATTCAAGAGATTTAAAGCTCAATAATCAAATTTGCATAGAAAAGTGATAATGAATGGTGAAGAAAAATCTAAAAAACATCCAAAGCAAGATTGGACTTGATAAATTACTGCCTTCTACAGATAAATAATATTAAATATTACTGGGGGAAATAATACACTACTGGGGGGCGGGGCGGGGGAGATTATTAGTATCAATTGACCAGGATTAAAAGGACACAAAATATTTAACAGAAGCTTGTAGATAAAATACTGCTCATACTGATTCGTACAGGGGAGTAGCTCTCCTACCGGGGAGCAGCTCTCGTATGGAGGGGAGCAGCTCTCGTATGGAGGGGAGCAGCTCTCATATGGGGGAGGCAGGCTACTCGTGGTGTTTATAAGAGTCCTTGTAAGCTATCCATGACAGCAAATCAGCGTTCAAAACAGTTGTTTGGAATGTATTAATGTGCTAATTAGGATCTATAATGAAGTACTCAGCAAAGTTAATGTCAAGTAAATAATTGGTGTCGCCATCATTCACTGTGAAAGAATTTTCTGATAAATTCTCTGATCTTTGCAGATTGTTTTGAAAGGGCAATGGAGGGTTCTACAGCCCTACATCTGCAACTTTTTACATGTCTTCTCTAATATTAACCCTTCCACTTTACAACTTAGTCAACATTAACCCTGACCTCACTCATTGCAGCTATTCCCTTTATTATTTCCACCCCTCCTCCAACTTCCCAACTTGTTTTCTCCGAAGAAGGGTCCCAAGCTGAAACTTTGCCTATCTATTTTCTTTGCAGATGCTGTCCGACCCATTGAGTTATTCTAGCACTTTGTGTTTTACTCAAGATTCCAGCATCTGCAGTTCATGTGTCTCTCTAGTTCTCTTTTTCACAATTCTGATGAAGAGTGTTCTACTTAAAATGAAAAGCTAGTTTCTCTTTCCATGGATGTTGCCAGACCTGCTGAGTGTTTTTACTGTAACTTGTTTTCCAAACCATGGAAGGGCATCCAACAGGATGATGAACTTCCTGGTAGATTCTGCAAATCCTGGAAACCCATTCAACAGCAAAAAGAATTGTCTCACACTCAAAATCCCAATATCACTTTGAAATGTATGTTTTTTGCAATATTTTAACATGAACAAAATCAGGATACTCAGGTCTGTATAAACTTGACCATCATTTTCAGATATAAACTACATATGCAAAAGAATTTGTCTTTTACTATCCTCCATAACAAACACTCATGCATCACGGTTTAAAGAATCTTTGTAACATCTTTTAGTGATGGGACTTTGCTCAAATTGAATATGAGCTACTGTAGGAATCGCTTGTCTCCTCTTTGTATGTTTTACCTTGCAAAAGGCAAATTCGTAACATGTGATTCCAACTTATCACAGCATGGCAACGAGCAAAACAGTTGATTAAAGTGAGCATTAATGTATTAATCAGGAGGCTAAAATAAAACACATTTATATTTCAAGGTTCTTCCCATCATATTCACCTTGTTGCTCTGCCATTGTACCGGATAAGCCAATTTCTACTAGTCTATCTTCATGGAGTTCAATGCCATCACGTCGAAGTTCATCTTTGGATCCATAACCTTGGTCTGATTGAGCACCTGTAAAGCAGCGACACACAATTTGAACACAAATGCCTTCTAATATGTGAGCCATCCAAGTACCAATTTTAAAAAAAAAATACCATCAATGCACTGGAAACTGAATATATTATAGTCTAGATAATAAGTTTTCCCTTGTGACATTCCTAATATAACTGCATTTTAAATTAGCTTAGTGGAATTGTTTAATATAAAACATTAACATATTACAAAACACTGGGTAGGCTGCACTTCAAGTTATATAGCATGGAAACAAGCCCTTCGGCTCAACTTGCCCAAGCCAACCAAGATGCCCCACATATACTAATCCTACCTTCCCGTGTTTGGCCCATATCCCTCTAAACCTTTCCCATTCATGAACCCGTCCAAATGTATTTTGAAATGTTATGGTACGTGCCTCAACTATCTGCTCTTGCAGCTCATTCCATATGCCCACCTCTCCCTGTGTGAACAAGTTGCCCCCAAGGTCCTATTAAATCTTTTCGCTCTCACCTTAAATCTATGTCCTCTGGTTCTTGAGTTACTGAACCAGTGTAAAAGGTATCACAAAATGCTGGAGTAGTTCAGCGGGTCAGGCAGCATCTCAGGAGAGAAGGAATGGGTGATGTTTCGGGTCGAGACCCTTCTTCAGACTGATGTCTGGGAAGGGGGCGGGACAAAGAAAGGATATAGTTGGAGACAGGAAGACAGTGGGAGAACTGGGAAGGGGGAGGATGAGGGGAAAGAGAGGGGCAGAGGAGCTATCTAAAGTTAGAGAAATCAATGTTCATACCACTGGGGTGTAAGCTGCCCAATCAAAATATGAGATGCTGTTCCTCCAATTTGCGGTGGGCCTCACTATGACAATGGAGGAGGCCCATGACAGAAAGGTCAGACTGGGAGTGGGAGGGGGAATTGAAGTGCTGAGCCACCGGGAGATCAGGTTGGTTAAGGCAGACTGAGCGAAGGTGTTAAGCGAAATGATCGCCAAGCGTTCGTAAATCTTATCTGCACTATTTCCCAGCTTGATTACACCTTTCCAATAGCAGGGTGACCACAACTGAATACAACAAATGAGGCCTCACCAACATCTTATACAACTGTAACATAATAGCTCAACTTCTAACTCAATACCCAGACTGATAAAGGCCAATGTACTGAAAGCCTTTTTGATCACTCTACCTACCTGTGACACCATGTTCAGGGAACTGTGTTCCTGCACTCCTACATCCCTCTGCTCTACAACATGTCCTGGAGCCCTGCCATTAACTGTGAAGACCCTGCCCTGCTTTGATTTCCCAAAATGCAACACCTCACACTCACCTGCATTAAATTCCATGAATTATTCCTCAGCTCACTTGTCCAACTGAACAAGATCTTGCTGCAATTTTTGATAACCATCTTCGCTCTCCATGGTGCCACTCACGTTAGTGTCAAATACAAATTTATTAATCATGCATTCTACATTCGTACCCAAATCATTGATACAAATCTCAAACAGAAATGTGCCCAGCACCAATCCCATAAGCACACTGTTATTCACTGGCCCCCAGTCCAAATAACAACCTTCCATCATCACCCTCTGCTTCCTTCCATGAAGCCAATTTGCTATCCAGTCAGCTATCTTTCCTCGGATACCATGTGACCTAAGCTTCCAGATCAGCCTACCGTGCAGAACCTTATCAAATGCCTTGCTGAAGTCCAAATAGACAATATCTACAGCTTTGCCCTCATCAAACGGTTTGGTTACTTCTTAAAAAACTCAGATTCATTTGACGCAGTATCTCACGTACAAAACCATGTTGATTATCCATAATCAGCCCCAATCTATCCAAATGAACATATATCTTATCCCTCAGAATACTATCCAGTAACTGGCCCACCACAGATGTTAGGCTTTTCCTTGCAGCCTTTCTTAAATAGAGGCACAACCTTGGCCCTGCAGTCTTCCGACACCTTGCTGATGTCTAATGATTCTTATATCTCATCCAGGGTGCCTGCAATTTTGTCTCTAGCTTCCCACAGTGTCCTCAGATCTATCTCATCAGGCCCAGGAGATTTATCTACCTTCATACTCCTTAGGACATCCAGCACCTCCTTGACCATAATACAGACAAGGAAGCAAACGGGTGACCTGTTCAAAATATATTAGATGAGGGGAACGAACAAGATAATCAAAATCCTTTCCCTCATGGTAAAGTTATGAAAATCAAGACAGTGTATGTTTATGGTGAGAGGAAGGAGATTTAAAGAGAATATGAGGTGAAAGCTTTTTTTTTTGCACAAACACACAGAGTGGGTTGATATGGTGTTGGATACAATCATCATCTTTAAGAAGTATTTAAACACTTTTAAATAGACAAGGTATAGAAATATATGGTCCTAAGCATGCAAATGAGATAAGTGTACACAGGCAAAACGGATGACATGGACACAGTGGGCTGAAGGCCCTGCATCTGTGCTGAATGATTGTTATAAATACACTGCAAAGCCAGTTTGTACAGTTTTTTTGCACTTGCACAAAGCTATTTACCTTGAACATAATTTTTTTAAACCAAGTCCAAACATAGTGAACAAAAATCCAACCAGCACAGTGGGAGAATAAAATAACTGAATATTTAACTTGCATTAAGACCATAAGAGATTAGAAAGTCACGCAGCCACTGGAGCCTGCTTCATATTCCAATATCATGGCCAATCTAAATGTCTCAACTACACTTCCCTACTTATTCCCTATAAGCATAGGCATTCTATTTTGAACACTGTGTAGGAAGGAACTGCAGATGCTGGTTTAAAATGAAAATTGAAACCAAAATAGATCTTCTATTTTGAATACTACTTTTGAAAGTAGAGTGAGGAAATATTACTTATTCACGCAAAACCTTTAAAATTTATTCATTTTTCAGGTTGGAGCATCGGTGGCAAGACTATTGAGGGCGTGCAGCGTAGGTTTACTAGGTTACTTCCCGGAATGGCAGGACTTTCATATGTTGAAAGACTGGAGCGACTAGGCTTGTATACACTGGAATTTAGAAGGATGAGAGGAGATCTTATCGAAACGTATAAGATTATTAAGAGGTTGGACACGTTAGAGGCAGGAAACATGTTCCCACTGTTGGGGGAGTCCAGAACAAGGGGCCACAGTTTAAGAATAAGGGGTAGGCCATTTAGAACTGAGATGAGGAAAAACTTTTTCAGTCAGAGAATTATGAATCTGTGGAATTCTCTGCCTCAGAAGGCAGTGGAGGCCAATTCTCTGAATGCATTCAAGAGAGAGCTGGATAGAGCTCTTAAGGATAGCGGAGTCAGGGGGTATGGGGAGAAGGCAGGAACGGGGTACTGATTGAGAATGATCAGCCATGATCACACTGAATGGCGGTGCTGGCTCGAAGGGCCGAATGGCCTCCTCCTGCACCTATTGTCTATTGTCTATTGTTAAAATATACGACCAATAGCTGCCCTCAGGATAGAGGTGCTAAGCCATCTTCTTGAACTGCATTCCAGGGTTAACTAAACTTTCCCAAAATTGACTGGGACTTAGTTCAAAATGTTTGGATGGGGCAGAATTTAGGTGTAGACACTAACAGGAACAACGATGTATTTTCATGTCAGTTTATGCATGACTTGGAGAGGAACCTGCAGGTGGTGTTGCTTTACGTGTCTGCCATTCATGTCTTTCTTAATGGATGGAAGGGGCTGCCAAGAGGAACGCAGGTAAAAGCAGTGCATTTTGCTGAATCAGAATAGTGAATTAAATATCAAATTTCACAAATAACTAAATGAAAAGGGAGTGAAGATGGAGAAATATGAAGTGAGAAACAAGTGCTTAACAATTAACTGTAAACTCAAGTGATAGAACTCAACATTCAAAATAAATGTTCTGTGTCTGAGAACCTGTTACTTTAGATCAGAAAAGGAACAACATTTACTGGAGAGTTTAGATCATATTCATGAGACTAGAAAAGGTAAGCATGCTCTTTCATGAAAAAAAAACAGGGTTGTATTGGTGCGCAATTTTAACTTCCCCAGTATTGACTAGGACTTACTCAGTGCAAAAGATTAAATGGGACAGAATGTGTCAGTTGTATCCAGGAGGGTTTCCTGAAATAGTATCTGGGTAAACCTTGTTTTGAGAAACAAACTTGGCCAGGTAACTGGTGTTCCAGTGGAAGAGTACTTTTGGAGCAGTGATCACAACTCCACAATTTTTAAGGAGACGTTTTGGGTCAGGATCCTTCTTCGAACTGAAACGTAACTGATCCATTTTCTCCAGAGATGCTGCCTGATCTGCTGAGTTGCTCCTGCATTTTGTGTCTATCTTTGGTATAAGTCAGCATCTGCAGTTCCTTTTTATTCCAGATTTTAAGATAGCTATGAATAAAGATAAGTCAGGACTTTGGGGAAGGTATTGAATTGGTATTTGTATATTGAAGGTATCAGGCACCGTACAATGGCTGCCTCACCAAGTCTGTCTCGTCCCTTTTCGTCTTTGTTTTTTTGTCTGTAGTTAAATGGTGTTTTAGTGTATCTTTAGTTCTGTATTATGTGGGGGGTGGGGGGTGGAGGGGGGAGAAACTTTTTTTATCTCTTTCCTCAATGGAGATGCGACATTTTCCTTATCGTATCTCTGTTTGCACTGCGGCCTAACATCGTGGAACTGGCAGCCTCTTGCTGGGTATCGGCCTTGGGAGCTCCAACTGCAGGAGCCAGTGGATTTAACTTCTCGGAGCTGGCGGTCCCTTTGCCAGGAATCGACCTCAGAAATTCCAACTGCAGGAGCCTGCAGACTTTAACATCGTGGAGCTTGCGGTCCATGGTTAGGGACCAGTTTCGGGAGTTCCAAACAGCAGGAGCTTCGACCGCCCCGATCACGGGATGCTTCGATCGCCGGCTGTAGGAGCTCCAATCACCCCAACTGCGGATGGTTTGACTCCCCCGACCGCGGGAGAAAAAGGAGGAAAGAAGATAGGACTTTATTGCCTTCCATCACAGTGAGGAATGTGGAGGAGCCGCTGTGATGGATGTTTATGTTAAATTTTTATGTGGTTGCGTGTTTTGTTGCTTTTTTGGTATGACTGTATGGCAAATAAATTCCTCATATGGAGGACATTGGACACAGATTAAGATTGAGAGTTGTTACTAGGCAAATCCACATCTGACATGTGGGAGTCGTTTAAAGGCCAGTAGATCAGAGTTAAGCATGTTCCAGCAAGGAGGAAGGGTAAAGATGGAAAGGAAAGGGAACCTTGAATGACCAATGGTCAAAAAGAATAAGGAAGCAGATGCAATGTTTAGAAAGATGAAATTAGACAAAGAGCCTGTGTGAAATACACAGCAAGTTAGAATGACTATGAAATGTAATTGGTGAGTTAGATTAAAGCAAACCCCAATGATTTTGACATATGTACTAGACCAAATGGACCCCGTTGGGCCCAAACCTCTCCTGCATTGGTGCAGCACCTTCCCCCCCCCCCCTTCCCCTGAACCCCCCATATCCCCCCTCCCCCCTCCCAGATAGATTTAAACTTTAAAATGTGAATAACGTTTAAAATATAACACCGATTTCAATGAAACTTCTTCCATTTGCACTAAAGGGACGACGGTGAGTAAGGTGGGCCTAAAATTGTCGTGCTATCATGTACCATTTTGGCTGTAGTTCAGGAACAAACAAACAAACGAGAGTTTTAGTATATAGATATTAAAAACAAAAGGGTAACCAAGGAGAAGATAGGATCACTCAAGAACAAAGGAGGGAATTCATACTTGGAGTCAGGGGATGGATGTGAGGCAGTGAACGAGCACTTTGCAAATGTATTCACCAAGGAGGACATTGAGATCAGTGTGGGGAATACTAATATGTTCGGGCTCTGAGATCAAGAATAACCCTGGTTTTAACAAAGACAAGAGAGGAGTTTGCAGGGGTTTGGCGAAAATCTCTGCATCTTCCCTAGCCACAGGCAAGGTGCAGAAGTACTGCAGAGTAGCCCATTTTTCTCGTTTGTTAAAGAAGGGAAGTGGATAATCCAGGAAATTATAGACCAGTGAGCTTCATGTATGTCAGGAAGCGATTGGAGAAGATTTCTCGGGATAGGATTTACTCGCATTTGGAAGGGAATAGACTAATTAGGGACAATCAGCATGGCTTTGTAGCAGGTCATGTTTATGAAATTGAATGAGTTTTTTTTGAGGAAGCGATGAAGATGTTCAATGAGGGTCAAGCAGGGGATGTTGTCTACATGGATTTTAGTAATACATTTGTTTGTCCCTCATAGTTTTTGTTTCTTGGTCCTCCAAAATATTCCAAATGGAATTTAAACTGGAGGTGGGTTCTCCATGAGGCTGATCATGGAACCCAGGGTGACTTGGTCATTTGGATCCAGAATTGGCTTTGCAAAATTTTTAAGGACTACACATTTTTACACGCAGTCCTTTTCAAAAGTTCACAATTCTACACAGTCTTAACCTGCTAATGAGATAGCCACAAATGTAATGACAAAATGGAAAGAGTCAGGAGGAGAGAGGGTAGTCAGCTAGAGGTTAAATAAGGTTTTTGACAACACAGACATTATATTAAGCTGCAAAATGAAACATTTTCAAATGCTCAGCCATTTGGTGAAATTTACCTCATAATTAACACAATGATAGTCACATCGGACATTTGTTTTTACTCAGTGGAAAATCTCAGTGATTTGCATTTTGTTCAATTGATTTTTCAAGTTGTCCATGCCACATAAACACCCATGAGGATTAACCAAAACAAAAGCTTGTTGATCTCTTGGGAATTTGCAAGCATGCTACAAGCTAACAAGAATAAAAACAGAAAAAGCTGGAAATCAGGTCAGGAAGATGCTGCTGACTTGTTTTATATGTTCAGCATGTTTCATTTCAGATTTCCACTTTTGTTTTGCACAAACTTGTTTGTAAACAATGGAGCTCCTGTTCTCAAAAGTCCCCAATTAGAATTCTAGACAAAACTACTGACAAAAGAAATTAATGAACTTGGTATTCGTATATTAGCAGGCACTGAGAGAAATGACAATCTTTTGTTCCCTTTCTCCATCTTTGAGGCTAGTTAACTAATTAATTAAGTAAATAGATGGTCAACATTGCATGTCAAAATCTTTCAACAGACCAATCTGCAGCATCAGCTTCCATTTTCGGTGAAGGAAACTATTTCTTGAAACAGTCATAAAGTGATACAATGTGGAAAAAGGCCCTATGGCCCAACTTGCCCACACAGACCAACATGTCCCATCTACACTAGTTCCCTGCCTGTGTTTGGCCCATAACCCTCTAAACCTTCCCTATCTATGTACCTGTCTAAATGTTTCTTAAAGGTTGCGATAATACCTGCATCAACTACCTCCTCTGGCAGCTTGTTCCATTCACCCACCACATTTTGTGGGAAAAAGTTACCCCTCAGGTTCCCATGAAATCCCTTCCCCCCCCTCACCTTAAACCTATGTCCTCTGGTCTCGATTCCACTACTCAGAGCCTCTGTGAATCAAACCCAATTTATTCCTCTTGTGGCGGCTCCCGAGGGTCGGGCCATACCACTCACGACCCCTCGGCACGGGAATGGGTCGAGCCAAGGAGGCGGACTTCGGCCGGGAGTATAAAGGTCAAGGACCGCATGACTCTCCTCCCCTTTTGGAGTTCCAGAGATACAGTAAACACGCTTTCGTTAACCTTGCCTACTTGTCGTTATTTTGGCCTACTTGGCCCACTACATTGGTGACCCCGAACGGTCCATTATAGAAAAATGGACAAGACATGGGGCTCAGCCTTCGCCTTGCTGTCCGAGGGCGCTACACCGGCTATCGAGGCAATTTCTGTAGCCCTCCCTACCTTTTGGACCCACCGACCCCACGTCTGGTTCCAGCAAGCTGAGGTATATTTCCAGCTCAAATCCATCCGGTCGGATGATACACGGTTTTTCTACCTGGTTGGAGCCCTGGACCAGGACACGGTCCAGCGGGTAACCGAGTTCCTCGCCGACCTACCGACCCAAGGTAAATACAAGGCGCTTAAAGATCTATTGCTGGAAACTTACCGGCTCCCGAGAATGGAGCGGGCTAAAAGAATCCTCCAAATGCCTCCCCTGGGCAACCGGCGCCCATCCGCGCTGCTTAGTGACATGCTCGCGTTGCTGGACGGTCACAAACCTTGCCTCCTTTTCGACTATGTATTTCTCCACTTACTGCCGTCCGACATTCGCATGCAGATCAGTGAAGGGCCTTCTGATGATCTCCAGGCCCTCGGCAGGCGTGCAGACGCCCTTTGGGCGGCGCGCAGTGATGACGTCATGACGCTGCGCGTCACTCCGGCAGCGCCCGAAATAGCCTGGTCGGGAGGGGCGGCTGTGGAAGGAGTCAAACCTGCGCCCCGGAGGCCTGCACGGGCTCCCCCGGCGGCAGCCGCAGGTACTGCACCTGCTTTTCAACGACAGCAGGCTTCAGACAACACCTTGGTTAAGAACTGGTGTTATTACCACCAGCGCTGGGGTGCTGCAGCCCGACGATGCCGCCTGCCATGCGCGTATCCGGGAAACGCTGTGGCCGGCTGCCAGTAGACCCCGCGGCGGCCGGCCAGATTCACCGCCTTTTTGCTTGGGATCGGGTTTCGGGTAATCGTTTTCTTGTGGATACCGGGGCAGAGTTGAGCGTGCTGCCTCCTTCGATGCAGGACATTCATTCTGGGAAGCGCGGTTCCGCCCTCACCGCTGCGAATGGAACCAGCATTCGCACCTATGGCGTGCGCACGGTGAAGATCACCTTCGGCTCTTGCCACTTTACTTGGCAGTTCACCGTGGCCGACGTCTCACAACCGTTGCTCGGGGCGGACTTTTTGCGGGCGCATTCCCTCCTGGTGGATGTCAGGAGGCAGCAATTGGTCCACAGTGCAACAATGCAGCCCATTACATTAGGGTTGGTCTGTCCTGTTGCTCGACCGCTGTCATCGGTCGAATCCACCTATGCTCGAATCCTGGCGGAATTCCCGGACATCACGGCGCCGCAATTTCGTACGTCAAACCCCAAGCATGGGGTGGTGCATTTCATCGTCACGACCGGCCCACCCCTCCACGCACGAGCGCGCCGACTTCCGCCGGATAAATTGCGTCTGGCGCGGCAGGAATTCCGCGACATGGAATCCTTGGGGATCGTTCGACCATCGAACAGTCCATGGGCGTCCCCACTTCACATGGTCCCCAAGGCAAGCGGTGGCTGGCGGCCTTGCGGGGATTATCGGCGACTGAACGCCGCTACCACGGCGGACCGATACCCCGTACCCCACATTCAGGATTTCAACGCCCACCTCGCCGGGGCTACTATATTCTCCAAAGTGGATCTGGTGCGGGGTTACAACCAGATCCCCGTCAATCCGGACGACGTACCAAAGACGGCGATCATCACACCGTTTGGCCTGTATGAGTTCGTGCGCATGCCATTCGGCCTCAAAAACGCGGCGCAGGCATTTCAGCGCCTGATGGATGGCGTGTGTCGTGGGCTGGACTTCATATTTGTGTACCTCGATGACATATTGATAGCCAGCCGCTCGCGGAAGCAGCACTGTGCCCACCTTCGACAGCTGTTTCAAAGGCTGAGTGAGCACGGCTTGGCTATCAACATCGCCAAGTGCCAGCTCGGCGTGGAAACCATCGATTTCCTCGGCCACCGCGTGGCTTCGCAGGGTGCGGTTCCTCTGCCGGACAAAGTTGAGGCCATCCGCCGGTTTCCCCGTCCCTTCTCGTTACGTGGCCTGCAGGAATTCGTGGGCATGGTGGCTTTTTACCACCGTTTTTTGCCATCTGCGGCCCACATCATGGAGCCGCTGTATCATCTTCTGGCAGGCGGACGTAAGGACATTGCGTGGACCGATGAGGCGGCGACGGCTTTCGATGGCGCAAAGGAGGCCCTGGCTCGGGCTGTGCTGCTCGTCCACCCACGGGAAAATGCCCCGACGGCCCTTACAGTGGACGCATCAGAGGTAGCTATCGGCGCCGTGCTGGAACAACTGACAGACAGGGGTTGGTGTCCCCTGGCCTTTTTCAGCCGACACCTTACCAGCGCCCAGAAGTATAGTGCGTTTGACCGCGAGCTCCTGGCCCTGTACCAGGCGGTACGTCACTTCCGCTACTTTCTGGAGGGACGTCCGTTCACAGCATTCACGGACCACAAGCCACTAACTTTCGCCTTCACGAAGGTTGCAGACCCGTGGTCCGCCCGACAACAGCGTCAGTTGGCGTACATTTCAGAGTACACAACCTCCATCCGTTTCGTGGAGGGGAAAGAAAACCGGGTGGCCGACGCGTTGTCGCGCCCCGCCGTCGAGGTGGTTTTGGATGTGGCGCCTGGCATTGACTATTCAGCCCTGGCGGTGGCTCAACTGGTGGACGACGAGATACCCGCCTACCGGACTGCCATCTCCGGCCTCCGCCTTGAGGATGTCCCTCTCGGCCCCAATGGAGCGACAATTTTGTGCGACGTGTCATTGGGCCAACCACGCCCCATCGTGCCTGCTGCCTGGCGCAGGCGGATTTTCGATGTAATCCACGGGTTGGCTCACCCATCCATCCGGACGACAGTCGCACTGGTGGCCACACGGTTCATGTGGCACGGTCTCCGCAAGCAGGTTGGCAATTGGGCCCGCACCTGCGTCGCGTGCCAGACGGCGAAGATCCAGCGCCACGTCCGGGCGCCTCTCCAGCAAATCGGTCTGCCAAACCGCCGATTTGACCACCTGCACGTGGACATTGTGGGTCCCCTCCCGACTTCGAGGGGCATTACTCACCTCCTCACGGTGGTTGACAGGTTCACCCGGTGGCCAGAGGCCATACCATTGACCGACACGTCCACGGCCACGTGTGCTCGAGCGTTGGCTGCAAATTGGATCGCACGCTTTGGGGTGCCGGTGGACCTTACATCAGACCGGGGACCACAGTTCACCTCTGAGTTGTGGTCAGCCATGGCTGAGCTGTTAGGGGTTCGGCTTCACCACACCACGGCCTACCATCCGCAGGCTAACGGCCTGGTGGAGAGGTTCCACCGGCAGCTCATGGCTGCGTTGAAGGCACGACTCTCCGGCCCCGATTGGATGGACGCACTGCCGTGGGTCTTATTAGGCATCCGGACGGCACCCAAGGAGGACCTCGCAACGTCATCAGCCGAGCTCGTCTACGGGTCGCCGCTCACCGTGCCCGGGGAGTTCGTGCCCTCATCGCCGGGGCAGCAGGAACCGTCCTCGTCCACCCTACAGCGCCTTCGTGAGCGAGTGGGAAAACTGGCACCCGTCCCTACGTCTCACCATGGGACGTTCCACCCGCACGTCCCATTGGCCCTTCGAGATTGTGCCTACGTTTTTCTCCGCCGCGACGCCCATCGAGCACAGCTTCAGAGACCTTATGAGGGCCCTTTCAAGGTGCTGAAGCACGGTGAGACAACTTTTGTGTTGGACATGGGGGGCCGACCGGAGGCCGTGTCAATTAATCGCCTCAAGCCAGCGCACTTGGACATTGACCAGCCGGTGCGGGTTGCACAGCCTCGGCCGCGCGGGCGCCCCCCTTTACAAGTGCCTCCAACACCGCACCCGCCGATCCCCTCATCTCGACCGGTATTTGTACCCCCTTCTCCGCCCCCGTTTGTCCCTCCAGCAGTGCCCCCGCCAGCCCCCCCGGTTGTCCCTTCAGCTGAGCCCCCGCCAGACCCCCCGTCGGACGGGTACCGTACACGGTTCGGTCGACTAGTGCGACCACCGGTGCGCTTCGTGCCTCTGGTTCTGGGGGGGGGTCCTGTGGCGGCTCCCGAGGGTCGGGCCATACCACTCACGACCCCTCGGCACGGGAATGGGTCGAGCCAAGGAGGCGGACTTCGGCCGGGAGTATAAAGGTCAAGGACCGCATGACTCTCCTCCCCTTTTGGAGTTCCAGAGATACAGTAAACACGCTTTCGTTAACCTTGCCTACTAGTCGTTATTTTGGCCTACTTGGCCCACTACACTCTCATGATTTTATACACCTCTGCAAGATCACCCCTTATCCTCCTGCTCTCCAATGAATAGAGTCCTAACCTGCTCAACCTCTCCCTATAGCTCAGGCCCTCTAGTCCTGGCAGCATCCTCATAAATTAACTCTGCACCCTTTCCAGCTTAACATCGTTTCAACGGTACCCAGAACTGAACACAATGCAGCCTCATCAACGTCTTATATAACTGCAACTTGACCTCCCAACTTCTACACTCAGTACTCTGACTGATCAAGGCCAATGTGCCAAAAGCCTTTTTGACCCCTTATCTACCCATAGTGCCACTTTCAACGAACTATGTACCTGCACTCCTAGATCCCTGTGCTCTACAACATTGCCCAGAGCCCTACCATTCACTGTGTAGGTCCTGCCCATGTTAGTCTTCCCAATATGCAACACCTTACATTTCTGTATTAAATTCCATCAACCATTCATTCCTCAGCCCACCTGCCCAACCAATCAAGACCCCACTGCAATTTTCCACGGCTATCTAGAATACCACACTACTTTTAGTGTCATCTACAAACTTGCTAATTATGCCATGTACGTTCTCATCCAAATCATTGGTATAGATTACAAACAGCAAAGGGCCCAGCACCAAACCCTGTGACACACCACTAATCGCAGGCCTCCAATCCGAGAAGCAAACGACCACCATCACCCTCTGTTTCCTTCCATGAATCCAATTTTCTATCCATTCAGCAATCTCTACGGATCCGATGGGATCTAATCTTCCAGAGCAGCCTGCCATGCAGAACCTTGTCCAATGCTTTGCTGAATCCAAATATACATCTACAGCTCTGCCTTCATCAACCTTTTTGGTCACATCAAAAAAACTCAGATTCATGAGACACGACCTCTCATGTACAAAACCATGCTGACTATCCCTATCAGCCCTTGTCCATCTAAATGCATTATATCCCTCAGAATATTCTCAAGTAACTTTCTGACCACAGATGTTAAGATCACTTGCCCATAGTTCCCAGCCTTTTTCCTGCAGCTCTTCTTGAATAGGGGCACAATATTTGCTACCCTCCAGTCCTCTGGTACCTTGCTTGCATTTAATGACGACTCGTAACTCTCAGCCAGGGCTCCTGCAATTTCCTCTCTAGCTTCCCAGTGTCCTCGGATATATCTGATCAGGTCCGAGAGATTTGTCTACCTTCAAACACGTCAGGACTTTCAGCACTTCCTCAACTGTTATGCCGACTGCTCTCAAGACACTTCGAGTGACTGCCACAAGTTCCTCAGTTCGGTCTTTCTCTATAGTAAAAATAGAGGAGAAAGGTCATTGGGGCCCTTGCCCATCTCCTGTGGCTCCATGCAGAGTTGATCGCTTTGATTCCTGTGGGGTCCCACTCTCTCTCTGGTTATCCGTTTTTTTCCTTTATGTACATAAAATCTCTTGAGATTTTCTGCAAAAACATTACTTCAGGGAAAGATGGTGATAGTTCTTCCACATAAAGTAATAATGGTTCAATTGTTCAAATCTGTGGCATATCATTTGATTATCGTCGATTAATGATTCTATTTACCATTAAATTCAATTATTAACTCGTCATCCCCAAACCTTCCCATTGAATCAGTTCCCCGGTGATTAACTACTTTTGATTTTGGTCATTCTTCACTGTGGTTTTCTTCCTGGCATCATACTAATAGCATTCTACACAAAGTTAAATTTAAATATACTTGAGTACTTCAAGCAATTGAACCTCGGTTTCATAACAGGCTTTTCAATTATAGTCCACTTGTGTATCCATTTTTACTAATTAAACCATGAGCTGAAATATAGTGCAGTCTTCAAACATTGATTTCATGGTAGAAAATATGTCTTCACCTGGTAATCAAACCAGCAGAGACATTTTTCATTGAAGAACATTAATGATGGTACAATTTTTTGTGAAGATATTACACCAACCAGCTCCTGCCCTGCTTGTTCCACATGTCTGTCACCCCTGTAGTGCTTTAGACATAGTAACATTACCCTTTTGTTCTTCAAACAAGCAAGGTAGAAAGCTGCATCAGAAACTTGGAAATTATACCTCAGCTGTCAGTTTTTCAAAGCCCAGGATCAACTGCTTAAAAACATCCACTAATTACATGAAATTAATTTTGCTTACCTGAGATCAGTGAAATTGGAGGATTTGAAGAGCTTGACTTTTTATAGATTTGGCGAAATTGTGCGACACTTCGAACCACATTCCGCACTTTTGTCCACAAAAAGCAACCACTGCGGTTACTGCTGGGCCAGGGACTCTCCAAAACAGCCTGCAATGAATTCCATCAACAGCACTCAGGAAGTGAATATTCTTATTATTTTACTTTTTTTCCATCATACTATTTTATTTTTTCTGCTTAACATGTGCTCAACTAGACTTGGCAATTAGACAGTCAAGTAAACTGAAGAAGGGTCTCAACCCGAAACGTCACCCAATCCTTCTCCAGAGATGCTGCCTGTCCCACTGAGTTACTCCAGCTTTTTGTGTCTATCTTCACTTTAAACTAGCATCTGCAGTTCCTTCCTACAGTCAAGTAAACAGATCTTTACCTTTAATGTATTCATTTTTCTGGATATGGCCAGCATATCTATGACCAGCATTTAGCTTTAGACTGTTAGTCAAGGAATTTGGATTATACTCCAATAAATTTAACCACTGTACCCACCGCAGCTAAATGACCATTCTTCCAATAATTCAATCTGTTATTTGTTCACGAGCACTGCGACATTTGAACATGGAAATTACTAATCTGAAGCCAAATGGAACATAGGTGCTGCCACTGCACAGTCCTCTCACGCATTACCACTTGTCGTGTAACTAATCTGAAAAGCCAACTTTAAAATCACTCGAGGCTCACGAAAATTTAACTCAGTTTAACATGCATCCAGAATTTGATCGCAAACATGGGCATACACAAATATAAACATATAACTAACCCATTTTCTAACTGCCAAATATATCAGGCACTTCAAACTACTCCTATCACTACAAGTAAAAACTGAACAGCTCGGAGAGCTCAGTGGATCAGGCAGAATCTGTGGAGGGAATGGATGGTTAGCGTTTTTAGAACCGTTCTTCAGCTGAATGTCAATTCCCTCCAGGATGCTGCCTGATCCACTGAGTTCCTCCAGCAGTCAGTTTATTTCTCAATATTCTAGCAGTTTCTTTGGAGTCCTATTGCTCTACTGTGGGTACCCATCTTTTGACACACTTTTGTCAACCTTTACTCCAATCAAGAATCAGCATGATGCATGAAACATGTTAAAAAGATGTACTGACTAACTTATCGTCCAAAAATTCATTTAAAATATCAAGTTGATCACTGTACGAAATAGAGAAATCATACATCCGTGGTGCACAACTTCTAAATATTTAATTAGAATGAGGGATTAATAATCTCTCATGCTATTAGATATATATAACTAAGTGATCAAAATAGGGGCTTATCAGATAGCAGTCTAAGTAGACCACAGAGCTCAGGCTCCTCCCTGACCACCACCCCTGATTAGAAATATTCCTGCAGGTCACAGAAAATCTACAAATATCACCTGCAGTTAGCTCAAAGTTGGACTATTGTTGTTAACGGCTTTGAACCAGCAGCTATTATACAAGTAGTTCAGAGATTCAAGAGACCACCCTTGGACAGTGAAAAGGGGAAAACATGAAGGTGGAAGAAACAAGGACTGTGTGGGAGGAAGCTAATCACGGGGCAAAATGAGTGTCAGTGGGAATTTTAATCTAACCAATAACTAACTGAAATTGCACCACTAATGTTGGTAGTACTAATTGAAGAAGAAAACAACTGTAACATAGTGACTCAATTATGCCCTATGTGTAACTCACAGTAATAGGTTTCACACCCCCAACATCCTTCAAATGGAAAGTAATAAGGTGTGTGCAGATTCAGGGCATTTTACTTGGGTTTAACTCTTATTTGTTACAAATATGTTCCACTTAATGTCCAAGTTTATCCCATTTCACAGCCAGTACAGGCATCTGACTGAAGAAGGGTCTCGACCCGAAACGTCACCCATTCTTTCCCTCCTGAGATGCTGCCTGACCTGCTGAGTTACTCCAGCATTGTGAATAAAACTAACAAGTAGTCATCTGTATCAATGCTCTAGTGATCCTTAGTTTACAATTCTCAATCTTGTTTTAAAGATGAAGAAAGCAATTTGCCCTTTATCTATCAACTTGATGTTGCTCTAATTGTTTTGAGCTTATAAAAAAATTACATCATATTCTTGATCCACAATGAAAATAGATCTTTAACTTACTTTGTTGTAGTAACCATAAGTAATGGCATTTGGTTGCACACCAGCACTTTTCATTTCAAACAGAACTCTAACAGCAAGTACGGGGTGTTCCAAGAGTCCACATAATTGCATCAAAACTCTGTAGCACACCTAAAATGGTAAGAAAAACAAAAAGATCCATCTGTGCTTTGAACAAAAAGTGAACGGAAACAAAATAAACACATCTCCATTCCATAACATTCCTTATTCCACCTCAAAATCACTGGAAAATATCTTAGAACATTTCCATTGGCAAGAACACTATTCACAAATTCTAACATATTAGATTTTCTTACATTTCATTTTAGCGAACAGGCAACCAACACTCAAGTCTAGAAATGATTACTAGAAATGATAGTTGCAGTACTTGCTTTAACTTAATCAGAATTTGTTTGGTGAAATGCGCACTTGCCTCATCCAATGGATCAACCTTCAAATTTCTCATTTTCACGAGGACACTATAAGCTAGCTGCAGTGCTCTGACCTTGGAATGAGAAACTCCAACATATGCAGGCAAGCAAATGAACCAAAGACTGCAACAATGGCTTAACAAGCACTTGAACCAAAGTGCAGGGATTGAGAAGTATTTCCTAGCAATTTTCTGAGCAGTTTTAATCTCCTGTAAGGCAAGATATTCATTATTTCTCATTTTCGGCAATACAAAAATGTAACAGTACAGATTTTTAAATTGTTTAACAACTGTTTGGTATTCACTCTCAATTTAAGTTAGTTGACATTTTCAGATGTAACCAAAATTTGGCACAAAATAATTTTGCTGTTACAGTTTCTACCAAATAGATTAGTATCTTTTTACAACTACAAACATTTGTGTAACTAGAAATTACGATGGAACATGACGCAATGCTAGATTCATTCAGTGCAATGCTAGATTCGTTCAGTGCAATGCTAGATTCATTCAGTACATTCAAATAGCACACACCTGTTTTGTTCGCTTCGCCATGAGGGCTGGACTACTGGGGACTGTACCTTCAATTAACAGCCCGACAGGCATTTTCATTTCCTGTGGTCTGTCAAAGAGCTCTGGTTTAAGCACTGGGAATGTTTTATAGCTAAAATAAAAATAACAAAAGCTCTACAAAACTGTTTTCTAATTCATTTATAATTTCAAACTACAATAAACATGTTCAACATGTGCTGAAAATTAATTTTAAGACAATTCCCAATTCCCTTGAAACTTTTCCAATCAACACGTTTCATTTAACACCCAATCAAATGGACCTGGTTCCTTTCTGCAATAAACACAGTCCTGTAAATTATCCAAGGCACATTTTTTCAAGGGAAAAATAACAGCATTGTGGTGGTCCCTGGTGGTGGGCCACCCGTGGTGCGTACCCTCGGCTCAGGGGGTGTGGTCATGGAACTTGGAATGGGAAGGAGTGGCAGTTGGTGGTGGAGATCCAGGAGGATTTGAACTGGTGGGGGTTTGGGGAGCTGTATGGCTCTTGAAGAATAAAGATAAACTTCGCTTGACACGTGTCCCGCTTCATTGGCTTTGCTTGACACTCATTGGTGACCCCGACGATCTGAAATAGGTATTTTGGATCGCAATAATGGACTCCGCCAGCGCTCGGCCCGCCGTTGCCGCTGATCTGGCCCAACAAAACGCGGTCGCACTTAAGCTGCCGGTCTTCAGGACCTTGCAGCCCCAGGTGTGGTCCCAGCAGGCGGAAGCACAATTCCACATCCGCAGGATTACAGCCAACGACACCCGCTACTTCTATGTCGTTGGCGCGCTCGACCAGGAGACGGCCGATCGGTTGGTGCCTTACCTGCGCGAGCCGCCAACGGCCAACAAATACGAAGACCTCAAGGCACTGCTCCTCCGCACTTTCAGGCTCAGCCGCCTGAAGCGAGCGGCGCTGATCCTCCACATGGGCAGGCTCGGCGACCATAAGCCATCGGCCCTCATGAGCGAAATGCTCATGCTCATGGATGGCCACCAGCTCTACCTGCTTTTTGAGTATGCCTTCCTAGAGCCGTGGCCCGACGACATCCACCTGCTCCTCTCAGGAGCGAGTTTCGATGACCAATTAATCACCTCGGCGGTCAGCCAGATACACCGCTTATATGCATGGGACCAGCGCTTGGGACGACGATTCCTGGTGGACACGGTGGAAGTCAGCGTTTTACCCCCATCAGGGGTGGACACTAGTTCTGGGAAGCGGGGGCCCACGTTAACTGCCGCAAATGGTAACACCATACGAACTTACGGCATCCATACCATTCCGCTTATCTTTGGCACTTGCCACTTCACCTGGCCTTTCACCGTTGCAGACGTGTCCCAGCTGTTGCTGGGCGCCGACTTCCTGCGGGCGCAATCACTTGTTGACGCGAGGGGGCAACGCCTCATCCACGCTTCCACATTGGAAGTGATCTCCTTGTGCCCTGCTGCATCCGTCACGTCAATCCGCAACCCAGTGTCTGCAGTGGACAACATTTACGCCCAAAATTTGGGGGACTTCCTTGAAATTTGATTCCGCAATTCCATTTGGCCAGCCCGAAACATGGTGTGGTGCATCACATTCTTACTTCGGGACCACCGCTCCATGCCCGCAGGCTGCCTCCTGACAAGCTCCAGATCGCCAAAGCAGAGTTTCGTAACATGGAGGCTATAGGAATTGTCCGGCGCTCGGATAGCCCAGGGGCTTCCCTGCTGCACATGGTACCAAAGGCCTCCGGGGACTGGAGGCCTTGTGGCGACTTCCGCCACCTGAACAACGGCCCCATCGCGGATCGCTACCCCACTCCCCACATCCAGGACTTCTCTGTCCATCTGGCTGGGGCTAAGTTCTTTTCACGTGCGGCCGGAGGACGTGCCCAAAACGGCTATAATCACCCCCCTTTGGGTTGTTTGAGTTCCTGCGTATGCCCTTCAGCCTTAAGAACGCCACGCAGGCCTTCCAATGCCTGATGGACACAGTGGTTCGGGGACTCGATTTCCATTTCATTTACATGGACGATATCCTCGTGGCGAGTCGCTCTCGGCAAGAACATTGCGTCCACCTCCGTTTGTTGTGCCAGTGCCTCAGCGAGCATGGTCTCGTCATCAACCCCGACAAATGCCAGTTCGGCCTCCGTGCCATCGACTTTGTGGGCCACCGCGTGACACAACACGGTGCTGTTCCCCTCCTGGACAGGGTCGAGGCCATTCGCCAGTTTCCGCGGCCTTCAGGAGTTTGTTTGGATGGTCACGTTTTATCACCGATTTGTGCCGGCGGCGGCAAAGATATAGCTGCCGCTCTTTCAGTTGCTAACTAGTAAGCGGCAGAATGTGCAGAACGACGACGCGGTGGCTGCTTTTGACGGGGCAAAGGAAGCACTGACTCGGACGATGATGCTGGTGCATTCGCGGGTCCCCTAGCGCCCTAATGGTGGATGCCTCGGACTCCGCGGTCGGCGGCGTGCTGGAGCAGTCGCTCGACAGTCTCGCCTTTTTCAGTCGCCAGCGTAACCCAGCAGAACATAAGTACAGCGCGTTCGACCGGGAGCTCCTCGCCTTGCACTTTGCAGTACGATACTTCCGCTAATTCCTGGAGGGCCGGGACTTTACTGCCTTCACTGACCACAAGCCCCTCACCTTTGCATTCACTAAGGTCTCGGATCCCTGGTCCGCTCGGCAGCAGCGCCAACTCACGGCAATCTCCGAATTCACGACCGACATCCGCCACATTGCAGACAAATGTAACCTGGTTGCTGACGCCCTGTCCTGCCCAGCTAATGAGGCCATCCTCAATTTGGCCCCGGGCATAGATTATTCCGCCTTGGCTGTAGCGCAGCTGGAGGAGGAGGAGATACCAGCCGACCGAACTGCGGTTTCTGGGTTGGTGCTGGACGATGTGCCGTTGGGCCCCTCAGGCGTTACTGTCCTGTGCGACATTTCCACGGGACAGCCGCGGCCTATTGTTCCGGCTACCTAAGAATTAGTCTCTGGTGTCCCGCTCACTGTTCCCGGTGCGTCCCGGGAGCTGGTGCGTCCCGGGACCGGCCGTCATCTGTGCTTGTCCGTTTGCGGGAGAAGGTCGGCGCCGTCTCCTGTCCCGACGTTTTGCCATGGGATGGCTCCTGCTCATGTGCCGCCGGCTCTCATGGATTGTTCGTATGTTTTTCTGCGCCGTGACGCCCACAGGTCACCTTTGCAATGTTCATAGGAGGGTCCCTTTCAGGTGCTGCAGCATGGGCCTAATACTTTTGTTTTGGACATGGGTGGTTGGAGGGAGACTGTGTCTGTCGCTCGTTTGAACCCGGCCCATTTGGACCTTAGCGGGCCAGTGCGGGTGGCCCACCCTTGTCGTCGGGGGTGTCCGCCGTCCCAGTTGCTCCCGAATTCGTCCGTACCGGGCGTGTCGCCTGCGCGTGGGGACGTATGCACGAGGTCCGGCCGCCTCGTTCGTCTTCCCGTTCTGTTCCGTGCCTCTGGTTCTGGGGGGGGGGGGGGGGTGGTGTCCTGTGGCGGTCCCTGGTGGTGGGCCAGGCGTGGTGCAAACCCTTGGCTCGGGGGGTGTGGTCATAGAACGGAATTGGGAGGAGTGGCAGTTGGTAGTGGAGTTCCAGGAGGAGTTGAGTTGGTTGGGGGTTTGAGCTGTGTGGACGAGGAATAAAGAAAACTTCGCTTGACACGTGTCCCGCTTCATTGGCTTTGCTTGACACTCGCGTCCTGCTTAAGCATATTTATTTTTTAGTATAATATTGCAACTGTTGACAATTGTTACAATGAAAAGTTATAAACCAGGATTAACTATAATAGAGGAATTAACATTTACCTAACAATCAAATGTGCAATTTACAGTACCGTTATCATGGAGATGTGAAAGTTAACTAGAAATAAAATGTTGTAAAGTCATTGGTTTAACATGTACACCAAATGAGAATATTTGATACCCTAAGTTGAAAAGTCATGTCTAAATGAATAAAACATTTTGACTGTCTACATGAAACCAATTAGAAATTCTCTCTTTATCAAAAACTACAATTGAACTTTTAAATGGACTTGTGTTTATATTTTCTTAAGTGTTTGATATCATCTATCAATTTTTGAGATATAGTTAGCCAATGTTAAGTCCCCAGTCAATTTAATACATTTTCACAATCTGTCCCATATTTGACAGAATTCTGTTTCTCAATATTAATTACAGAAATTTGATGTGAAACTCTGCCCAGATGCTGGATTGCTGGATGTACAGTAAACCCTTGTAATAATGGACCATACTGAGGGGGGGGGGGGGGGGGGGGGATAGAATAATGTCTGTTAAAGTTACTTGTCCATTATAACCGACTATGGTATTATCATTATATGCAGTTGAAACAGAGTTGCAGATGATAGTTAATACACAAAAGAACAGTGCTGGAGTAAATCGGCAGGTCAGGCAGCATCTCTGGAGAACATAAATAGGTTTCATCGGGACTTTTCTTCAGACTGCTGAGACTCCAGGACTGTGTTTTATTACCTTAAAACTAGGCACCAATGCCTCTGGTCTGCACCAGCGAGCCCTTCGTCATTAGTTCAAGGGACTGTTGTTACGGCTCACTTTGTAGCCCCTGGCCGAAAGCTTTTCCTGAAGGCCGCTGCCAACGACAAGGCGCATCATCATAGGACTCCCTCCTCTCACTTGCGGCTGCCTCCAAGGTGCAGTTAGTCAGCGACTCCGGGGGAGAAGGAGGAGGAGGCAGCAGTGGAAGGGAGGGAGAGGCAGAGGGGTGAGGTGGAGGGAAGAGGCTGATTGGAAAGAGCGATGGGAGGAGTCATTGGCGGCGGTCAAGCCAAAGGAAGAAGATGTACTGATTAGAGGGGAGGTGCCCCACGGTGATCGAGCGCGTCCCATTAGTGGCAGCGGCCTGAAAGCGCTGTCCCCAGGCTGTTTCAACTGGATCACAAAGGACAGTGGTGGGTAAAAAAGGGTTCGCTGGTGCACCTTGCTAGTCCGGAGGTGCAGAAGCCTGCAGTCTAAGCAGCCGGAGAGGCAGATCGATTCAGGGGTCTGTCCACTATAATCAAAATCCGTTATAAAAGTGTCTATTAAAACGAGGATTTACTGTACTTTTAATTCACTTCAGCTCATTAGCTATAGATTTAAAAAATATTAAATCAATTGCTAGCTACCAAGGATGGTAATTCAAATAAAGGAACTCATTATCCAAAGACGTACAGGTATGGTGTAGGATAGTGTTAATGTACGGGGATCGCTGGGCGGCGCGGACTTGGTGGGCCGAAAAGGCCTGTTTCCGCGCTGTATATATATGATATGATATGATTATCAGCCAACTCAGGAAACACTGCTGGTGATTACACAAAAGAAAGGAAAATAATCAGCCATGATTTCCACAATTTCTAACTAAAGAGAGAAATAATGACCTGACTGGGCCGAAGGAGCCTCAGCGGAGGCGGCGATGGGAGCCTTGGCGGCGGCAGCAGGGAAATCAACGGAAGCAATGTAGGCCTCAGCGGCGGTGGGAGCCTCGGTGGCGGTGGGGCCTCGCGGTCGATGAGCATGAGGGGGGAGGGGAAGACAATTGGAACCCGGCATGGGGGGGGGGGTGAGACTCTAGTTCAGAATCCTTTGCTCAGTGGATAAGACTGCGTTTGTTTGTTTGTTCATTTGTTCCGGTGAAGGCGCTGTGCACACGTCGGCCAGCCAACAGTCGGTTGGCTTGTTCTTTTTGTTTTCACTTTTAATTTCAAGTTTTTGTGTACCTTGTGTGTTGTGATTGTCAGCAGACCAATTTCCCTCCGGGGATGAATGGTTTATTGGATCGCATATACAGAAACACAAATTAATATAATGCTTTTGGTTGATTTAGTCAGTCACTGAGCTACATTGCAGAATTACTATAACTAAGTGTAATAAAAGCTGTCTATGGTTACCCTGGCCCCAAGTCAAGAGTTTAGCATAACTACTGTTGTTCATCAGATTACTCCCCAATTTCTGCAATTTGAGCAGATGATGCCAATAAAATGATTAATAACTAAGTAACCACTGTTCAAATGAAAAAGAAAACAACCATTGAACTAGTTCATATTATGACTTGGACTACTTCAGTACTTCGACACGGTAGCGCAGCGGTAGAGTTGCTGCTTTACAGCGAATGCAGCGCCGGAGACTCAGGTTCGATCCTGACTACGGGTGCTGCACTGTAAGGAGTTTGTACGTTCTACCCGTGACCTGCGTGGGTTTTCTCCGAGATCTTCGGTTTCCTCCCACACTCCAAAGACGTACAGGTATGTAGGTTAATTGGCTGGGTAAATGTAAAAATTGTCCCTAGTGGGTGTAGGATAGTGTTAATGTACGGGGATCGCTGGGCGGCACGGACTTGGTGGGCCGAAAAGGCCTGTTTCCGGCTGTATATATATATGATATGATATTCTGAGTCTCAACACAACCTCCTACAACCTCGATTTCTCCTAACGTATCATGCACTATAGAACAAATACTTGTTTGTTTATCTGGTGTCCAGCATCAACAACATACTATCAATTATTAGCAGCTGATCAATGTGCTGCGCCGAACGTTGGAAGTAAAAGGTAGAGTTGCTCGGCTTTCAGTGCTTTGACTACTTTTCATTTTAGATTCTGCATTTGATTCTTACAAAAAATGTAATCCGCGCATCATTTGGAGAAATAAAGTTAATGAGGCAAATACGTCTCACAAATCTGTTTTTTGAAGAGGTCACCAAGAGGAATGTTGAGGGCAGGAAGGAGGATGTTGTCTATATGAACTTTAGCAAGGCCTTTGACAAGTTCCCACGCAGTAGGCTAGTCCAGATCGGCCTGGGATCCAGCTAGCAAATTGGATACAGTGCGGGCTTCATGGTAGGGAGCAGAGGGTGGTAGGGGAAGGTTGTTTTCCAGACTGGAGGCCTATGACAAGAGGTGTGCCACAGGGATTAGTGCTGGACCCACTGATGTTTATCATTTATTTAAATGATTTGGATGCGAATGCAGATTAACACTAAAATAGGTAATGTAGACAGTTATGGTTGTCAAAAATTACAGGGGGATATTGCTCAGCTAGGTAAGTAGGTCGAGGAGTGACAAATGGCGTTCAATTCCGATATTTTGGAGGTGTTACATTTTGGGAAAAAACCAGGGTAGGATTTTCACAGTAAACAGTGGAGCCTTGGGAAGCGTTGTATAACGGAGTACAATTGTAGTTCACCGAAAGTGTCTACGCAGGCAGTATTTTCTGGACGAGTTTGAGGAAAAAATATTCTGTTAAATATAAAGATGATAAATTAACAAAAGTAAAAGAAAGAAATAAAAAACATCATTCCGGACACACAAAAATGATTTTCAACAGGGCATGGGATAATACCTAAATTTCCCTTCCAGATGTTGTTCGTCAGATAGTGGAGGTTCCAGGGGCATGATAAACACAGTGTGCTCACTTCGTTGCGATTCATCCAGCTCAATTAGCTTTGTATCTTCAGTGCAGTCAGCATCAACCTTGATGTATGCAAACAAAAAACGTCACCACTTTTTGCTGACTCCACTGGCCTCGTGCCTTCATTTACATTCCCCGTTCATAAAGAAACTCCATTATCTTCAGACAATCCTTGATCTTTCTCCACGAGAAGAATTAAACACTTACTTTACCAACCTAGTCACTTCCCTCTTTCAATTCTATTATTCTTACCATCTATTGGAGGAAAAACATTTCCCACATGTCACTTTTGACTTTTTGACTCCCTCTTAACTCCAACAAATTACTGCATCCCACCTCGTATAGCCTCTATTTTTCATCCAGATGAATAAAACAACATATATTGCACACGTATCATCAATCGTCAGATTCAGCACAACTGGTTCAAGTTCATTGTGAGTGCAAGCTGTTGCTGGGTTAGCATCTGTTGTTTGAGTTCTCTGCATTCTCTTTAATCATTGCTGAAGGAACATCTGAAAATTCTTTATTCTCTTGCAACCGACTGCATGGAATGTTAGCTCTGATTCCATTGCTGGAGTACTCATCTCAGAATAAGACATGTTAGCCCCAAGGGCCTGTTCTTGTATTGTAAAACTATGAATTCTTTCTAAATTAATCTGTAATGATGTCTGCCTCTGCTTCCTCAAACCTCTTGCCATTTATCTCTTCCCCAAATAAGGACACAGCTAAGAAACTGAGGTTTTCCATATCAATATACTTTTAAGAAGAATCTTCCAACTGTCTTGTCCCCCAAAATGTATCAATATCCCCTTTGCCAAGACCCAACCTTCCCAAACAACAGATGCGAAGATCCAGCAACGGCTTGCACTCACCATGCCAGCCAAGATGTACCCAGCACCGCACCGCTTGGCCTGGCCAAACACCGGTCATTCCACAGTGGTTCAATCCAAACCGAACTGTGTACTCTTGCGATTACTTTAATAGTTTTATTGTCATTCGAGGAGCTTCAGGGATCTTGCTAGGTTGACAACACAGGAGGATTTCACTAATGCATCTTTCCCTCTCTCTGCTATAATGACCCCTTTTAGCAATGACATTAGTGCCTACATTGCTGGGAACACATCCTCCACAATAAGCAAGGTACGGGAATAAATAAATGCCACCATCTTTGGGGCCCATTAAGAAACCTCAATGAATGACCAATTGATTTAATTTACCCCCGTGGTTACAATGAGCTCAATGATTACAGAATTGTGCCCAATTACCTTCTCCATCACTAATACATCATCTTCACTCAAACTCTATCCAGTCATTTAATCTATCTGTTGTCGCCCATCCTCTACTCCACATAAACCTCCATCTAACGCAAAACATTGCATTACATTATTCAAATCCTGATCCAACTCTCGTTTACTCATCCACAGACAATTGTGTCCATGTTATGGCTCCCAGTCAATAAAACCTCAAAGTATACAATTGTTACTCATCCATGTTTGTCCAGGTCATAGTTGGAGGTTGTATATTGTATTTAGGCCTTTAGGCACTTTAAGTATCCAGAAAACTAATATTCAACGAGAATCACATAAAAAGCAAGCTATCAGATTATACCATCACTGTTTGGTCCATTAAGTCTGCATTGGCACAATGCAAGAGTAATCCAAATTGTCAGCTAATTCCTTCCTTGGAGATATTGACTTGGGTCCCTTTTGAAAACTGCAATTGAATCTTCATCAGCTACTGCCCATGGTAATGCATTCTAAACATTAACCATTTGTAGCATCGCAATTTTTTTTCCACTTGAATCCTATGACATGATATTTATGCCAAAGGGAACAGTTTCACTTTATGTATGAATGGAATCGAAGTTTCCAAACGATGAAATTATTCGGCAATTCTTTTCTGCATCTTATCCAAATTTCTTCCCAAAAATTGCGTACTGTCACAGCTGTGAACAAACACCAAACAACAGAATCTTTTGTCTTATAAAGGTTTGTCACAATGACATTGCTCTCGTGTTCTTTGCCTTTATTCATAAAGCTCAGGGTTTTTCATGCTTTAAGTTATGAAAGTTGTGAAGCAAATCCAAATCTTCCTACCTTGCATTTGCTTTTTTTTTTTCCCATTTCAATTCTCCATGGAACATGAGTAAATCTGCTGTCATCTAACTTTCAGAGAGTATAGTCCCAATTACAAAATTTGAGTATAACAAAGTTTTCTATGTAACTGTTAGTTCTTTTACTCTGGTTACAGAATCTTTTGTCGTTCTTGCTCCTTATTCTATAAAATCATTCATAATTTTGTATGCCTCTATGCTCTGTTCTTCCTGCTTCTTAGGTAATTTAACATTAATATTGCCACATCTTTTTAATTGCATTTTAATTACTTTTGCTAATCCATATGCAATATTTTGCCAAAATCAATTTTCAATGGCCACACACAGATAAATCTCACCAATCCTCTGTTATTTCAATAAACTCTCAAGTTAGCTTTAGAGGTTCTGTTTTTATTTTTAAAATATCTACTTTTCTCAAAAGCTAATTAATTGTCGTCAGAGATCACAGCCTCAAATATCCCTAACAAATATTCTCACTTTCTCCTGGTCTTAATAATGCACAAAATTCAAAATCTCCATTTCCCACTACATAATGAAGTCTTGATCACTTGAACCTTTGAGTTATTTAGTTAATATTCCGATGTGTTTATGCCGATGCTCAATTTCAAATTATACTTTCTCATTGTAACTTTAAAGTGTAGACCAATTCTTGCAGCATAAAGCTATTGCTGTTGGTCAAGGGAAATAAATCAAATAAATTACATAACTAATCATACTAACCTTGGTTCCTTTCTCTGTGCCTTTGTCAGAATGAAAAAGCTAGGAAAAGATGTAAATGCTTTATTAGAAATGATTTAAAAAATACTCCATTCTACAGCAACATTTCAAACAACTAGTTAGCAGCTACAAAATGTGGACTTCTGAAAACTTCTGAGTTTAATTACACTTTGCAAAGTCATTTGAATACTCTTGCATTTAATCATCTCCAAGATCTTACAAAAAACATTTTCATCACAACTATGTGTGTCATCTTTTAGTTTAGTGTAGAGATATAGCATGGTAACAGGCTCTATAGTCCACACCGACCATCAATCAGCCGTTCATCAATCAGCCGTTCACACTAGCTCTATGTTACCCCACTTTTTCATCCATTTCATACACACTAGGGGCAACTTACAGCACCCAATTAACCTACAAAACCAGCACAACTTTGGAATGTGAGAGAAATCCGAAGCTCCTGGAGGAAACCTGCGTGGTCCCAGGGAGAACGTGCAAACTCCACATAGACAGCACCAAAAGTAGCATTGAGCTTGTCTCCGACTCTGCAAGGCAGCAGCTCTACCAGTTGTGCCACTGTCCTCATGCCTTATTCACCATAACAAGCTATCTTTAATATCAGCAGACAGACAAGTGCGAGACGTGCATGTAGTGTGAGAGAGACTGATATTTTGTATTTAAGCATTTTGTTTTTTTTACCAAAGTTCTTCAGCCTGCAATGCAGCTAGATCTTTTACACTAAAACTGATAGGTAATGCTATCTTAACTTCATAAAATATTCTCCTAGAACCCAACGTCTACATAGATCGACTACGTTTAGAAAAGGTCATAAAATTTAAAATGCTAGTCCGACATGCAAGTACCTACAAAATCTCACCTTATCTATACAGTCATCAAAAAATGCTAGGCTAGCATCCTTGTCACTCACAAAAGAGCACTCTTCAATGAAACGAATGAACATCTGTGTTTTAGTCATTTGAACGTAGAACTTCTGATGTGTTCGATCACGAGATTTCAAGAATCCTACCAAAAATATATTGACAGTTAAATATGAAACAGTAACATGCTCTGCAAACACCTGTTTCAGGAAATAACCACAAATGCATAGATGGTGCTTTATATTTGAAGGGCATTATTCGCAGAGTTGTCATGCCAAATCGCGTACAGAAATGTTCTCTCAACTTTCATTTCATTCCAGCCAAGTCACTTCATTTTAAGATGCTCATTAGAGTGAACATTCTCTCATGGTGAACTTCTCCAGAATTATACTGAAGAAATCCAGAACCTAATCCTATGCCATGAAAAACTAAGATTATTGGTCTGGTGAATGGGAAAGGTTGGTGCTAGTCTTCAATTATTTTACTCCAAGAATGCATTTATATTGAGTGGGTGGGGAAGGAACGAAAGATCAAGCATAATTTGGTCACACATGCATACACACAAGCTGCATGTTTCTCTTGCATTAAAACAGATCTATGAACTTGGCCATTTTGTCATAGTGGAAGACAAATAAAAAACTGAACTAGTGAAGACATTTGGTATTAATATTTAAATACAGCAGTCCAACAGGGTTAAGGTTGTAACAGAAATTTAATTTGCATATGTGTAATACGCTAAATTCAGGGAAAACCAAATTTAACAAATTACCTTAAAAATGGATTAGAACTGTACATCTTACCTGTGCATCTTTAAACCTACAGCAAACTGCCCTTTGAGATGTACAATAAGCAAGCAAGATTTTGAAATATACCTTGCAGATCATACAGCGACTTTGCAGAAGTGGCTTTTTTAGAGGGAGCCTGGGTGATGGGTTTGAGGTACGTTCTGTATCCCTTCAATATTGATGCCATGAATCGCAAAAATGACTCCTGGATTTCCATTTCTAGTGATATCATCTTTTTATGCCACGTAAAATCAGCCTCTATTGGTGTCATCTCTACAGCGGACCCTTCCTGTGCTCTCCTGTGAACTAAACCATGCAAAAGAATCAATCCAAATTGCCAAACGTTAATAAAACAACTCCTTTGGCCATTTAGTTACGGAGTCAGTAGGGGCCCTTCAGATTAAAATGTCATTAAGCGAGGGAATAAGCGAGAAGAAATAACTTTAATAAGTGTATCCTTTCAACCTAATGTTAATTTGCAAATGTCAATAGTACAGCCCAATTTCAATTTTCCTAAATAATTTGATGAATTTTCTTCTTTTAAAAAACTGCACCGCAACATTGCAGCAGTTTAAAAATATTTTAAAATTCTCATTCACGAAACTTGAAACCAATGTACATTGTGAATACCCGCAAAATGAAATGCCAGGCAAATGTTGATCTATGTGCATGTGCACTGTCAACCCAGCTAACCTTTCCCACTTTGCAAGCCAGTTGGAGCCATGGAGAAACATATCCACCCTCTGATCATCGCACAGAAGAGAACTGCTGACAAGATGCTCCTCATGGGTCAGCATATGCTGTATTTGAATTAGTTCAGAACACTGCAGGCAAGACCCAGGATATGTGACCTTGTGCCCTCACCCTGGCCTCATCCTTAAGTCTAAAGGAGACATTGAACTATCTTGATCATCAGAAGCACTTAAAAATAATTCAATGCGTTTGATAACTCCAGTTGTCAAAAGATCATCATGGTAGTTCAGAGCAGGGACTCAGGATCCAAGACTCATTACCCACATGCTGATCACATTATTCCAGTCGAGAGCTGCAGCAGTAAGACCTTGAAGTTGTTCAGAGCCTTGTGGCACAGTAAGCACTTTGACAGGAGAATACAACAGATGTATATTTGATACATTGGCCAAAATCATGATGATCCGGCTCAAGAGCACATCATCATCTTACTGCGAATCCATCCACATGTTCAGATGTAATGTTGAGGTAATACAGCTTCAAATTTCATAATTTCAATGTTAGTGAAGTAAAGTGATCAATATTTCTAAATGTAGAACTACTGTCACAACGCCACAAGGGATGGTTTGAATGTTAGAAAATTAATGCAGAAAGGAAGTAATTTTTTTAAAGGATTGTATTAATTACATATGTTTCGATAACCACTTAAGTTCCTCATTTCAATTTAAAGAAAGGAGAAATAACAAAGAGCAATTTCTAAACATGATTCAATTTTGAATACAAGCTTAAATTTTCTTCATGAAAATACTGTTTTGCTTACCCAATGAAAGCTGATTTTGTAAATTTACTAAAGAACTGAAGAGATTCTTCCCAGATTTTTTTGGAAGTTGCTTCCAGGTCAAATTCTTCCTGTCATCGGATCTAAAAAAGCGTAAGAAAACATCTGGCATTAAACAAACATGCAACCGATATGGTGCATAAAGAATGCTACCAAAATCCTACCCCATATCTGGATTGAGACTAGTTCACTACTCAGGCACCTTCTTCATTTTCTCCTTCTATTATTTGAAGTAATTCTGTACAGTTCCTTGCTATGTTCATGTGCATGCCTCTAAAATCGCTCGTTACATTCACACCTGCATTGCCTAACCTCTGATTTCATTCCTACACACAGTAAATCCTGCATCAGCATCCATTCACTGCATTTTTCTAGTGCAATTGCCATGTTTACAAGTATACTGGGTGTGTAGTTACAAACATAATTGCACTGGAAAATACTGATCTAGTTTCTACTGCAAGGTTCTATTCCTTATGTTCTTTAAATGGACTGTTTCCCAATAAAATTGATTCTTTGAATACACTATTGTTTGACATACAAATCAACTGTTTGCTGAGAACGTAACAGCATCGCCAGCTTCAAATCACTCACTTGTTAGTGAACCCTTATTTCAAATGCTTAGGTCCAACCTATGAAAAGATGCAGCAAGACCAATGCTGATAAGACTTCCATTCCTTCCTTGATGAAAATATACAAGCTTTTAAGTTTAAAAACCATATGTAAATGCTTACAGATATATTGTATTTGTATCCAGGTCCACACACACAACATCCAGTGGTGGGTCATTAAGATCAAAATAGCGTGAATCGACACCTACAATAAAGGGAATTGGTGCATTGAGGACTCCAGCTAAGGACAAGGGACAGAGTGGAATATATGGACACTGCCAATGAAAAGGAAAGATCATCTGAAAAAGAAAGTATGAAAAACTAGTATGAACATTTTTTCAATGAAGATACTAATGAAAAATCCAGATGGCTTTATGTTAATATACCAATACTTACAGTTACAACAGCTTCAGCCACACCTGTCAATACAGCAGGCCTGAGAGAATGCAACAGAATCTTGTTTTCCATCAAGACAAAGTACAGTAGAATTGCACAATTCTCAGCACCCAAGTTCATCAACAAAGTGCTGAAGTTTGCTCCTCTAAAAAGAAAATACATAAATTAAGCATTTTTGTGTCTTTGTACTTTTCTTTGAAAAAAAGGTTATGGTTAGATTGGTGGAATCCAGCATAAATTCTCTTAAAATGTAGACTGGAATACAAGATGTTTCCATGGATTACAGCAGGAAACAATTAACCTAAATAAACTTTCTGAAGCAAGTATTCACACCATTCCTTCCAAAGCTATGCAGAAAATTCTCAAAGCAACTAACATAAGGTGGTGTGATAAATTTGTGTATAGTAACAGCTTTTCTGTGATGCTTTAAAATATTCAAACTCCATTATGATCACTTCACATAACCAGTTCCAGAATTTCAATTCCAGACTTTCAGTTTTCCATTGGGTCCCTTTGCTCCAAGATATCAACTTTTGGAACCTCATGTTCATATACAATGTGTTTAAACAGCAAAAGACTTGAAGATAACAGCACAGGTGCACTTAAGCAATGCCGTTTATTTGATAACACAATACATTGCTAAATAGTTCAAGCAGCGATCTCTGTATGATCAACTACAGTAATAACATGGGCAAGAAACACTTTCTCTAAAAGATTTTAGAAAATCAGGTTTTTAAAACTTTTTTTCTATATAAGTGATACAGTGGTGCAGCGAAGAGTTCCTGCCTCACAGCACCAGTGACTGGGGTTCAAGTTCAAATCCTAATCTGCAAATTACAGTGGTTAATTGAAACAAAAAGGATCAGATTAATTTAAAGGAAAATTTGTGAAGTTGTAAATTTGAGCCACTGATCATCTAATCAATAAAACACAGGAATCCACCTTGCTACTCATCCGTTAATATTCTGTCTGGCAGCTTTAAATTTCATACTATGCTGACCCTATTAAAATTTTAAAATGCAAATGTACGAACAAATCAGTGGCACTATGCACTGATAAAACACATCAATACTGCCAATTCATTGTAATGGAAGACTCTATCAGACTTAATTAATTTTAACATTTCATCTCTGCAAACGTAATCATGCATCCAAACCATTCAGTTCAATTGGCAACCTCATTTGAAATCTGTAACTGGCTCTGATGGAAGTGGTGTGAAATGAGGTGGTCAAAGCATGAAGTTCATGGCTGGACTTAAGAGCTTTATTTTGTTGTACCTTATCTGGATGTATCAAACATTGACACTGGCTGTGCAAAGTGGAAAAAGCACACCATCAGCATGTTACCTTGGGCATATTTTATAAAAAAGTTTTATTTTTCGTATTTCAACTTACCTTAAAGGCAAGGGTGTTGAAACTGGCTGAGACAGAATCAATGCATCAAGTGCAGATAGCTACAAAAGAGAAACGTGTTCAGTTTCAAGTTAAACCTAAATCAAGCTGATATTATCTCTTTTTTTTTTAAATGCCCAACTCTCCACAGCTAATTTTATATGACTAGCAATGTGCATTAACGTTACCTGAACCAAGATTCTTGGCCTCTGGGCTGATGGGAAGGGAACATTATGCATGAAGTGGGATATATGCCTATAAACAATATAAGAAAAGTCTCAAAAATGATAAATGACAAAACAAAAGTGATTATAGTTAATTTGCATTAAACAGAAGGGCAACAAACATAAAAACAGTGTTATCACAACAAATGTCTCCAGACAGTATCAATAGTAGTACGCTACTTATGTTCCAGTTTTGATTCTGATTGTTCTGTTGTATGCAATTGTCAATTCAACAAACTAAGACAAAAATAAACAAAATGGCTAGATATTAGCTTAGCAAAATCGCAAACCAATATAAAGTCCACAGACAAGAGAAAATTGCTAAGAAAGTGACTGCTAGATTGTATTAACAGAAAAGAAATGGTCTCTAAAGCTCCTTTACACTTGCCGAGTATCAAACTGCCTAAACGAATTGACTCGACAACCAAGTAATGTCAATCAGGTTTTTAGCAATGCCAAGAAATAGCTGTGGCAACTTCAGTGGTAAATACTGCAGGCATTGCAGATCCACATGTTTGGTTCTTGTCCATTGAATCGTAAGCTGCCAAAAATCATGGACGCTAAAGTGTAATGTGAATAGAACAATATATCAAAGATTATGAATGAGCAGCTGCAAGCGGTCCACCTGGTGCTTGGAAGCAGGAGAATCCTCTGACCACTTAATTAGAGATAATTTCTGTTTACCCAGTCCTAGATGTTAAACAATCTGCCACCATCACTTTTATCTTTGATGGCCCTTACTTGTTCCAAGTTATCCACCAACCTCAATATTAGACATATCATTCAAAAATTCTATGCGTTTTGCAACTTTCCTTTCACTTAATTGGAGATATATTTTACAACTTTTATCTGCATTTTCTGAAATCCCATTTCCATTTTTTATCCTATAGAAACTTTATAGCTACATTAAAACTTAGTAAAAATTAATTTGATATATAATTATTACAGTGGTATGATTATTGTTTAACTGTGCATTACCTATTATTATAGCAAGTGTGGCAATGAATTAGACAATTAATCACTAGGAATGTTTGAGCCCCAGCAGATGAAAAAATATTCAAGAAAAGATTGATTACATATTTTCACACCTAGTTGTTAGAGGCACTTGGGCTAATTAGTAGACCAATTGGCAAATCCATCTATCAACAGAGTTCGAGGAAGCGGGCAAATACCTTTTGCCGATATTACATTTTGATTGTTTCGTTGACTAATTTACAAAGCTTGACTAGTAATGTACAACATATTAAGTCCAACTTTCTCCACACAACCTTCCACACCACCAAATTTGCTTTAATTCCATTTACAAGAAAACAATATATTTCTCAATGTCAGCAAAACAAATGAGTTGATTATCGACTAAAGGAAGAGGGGTGGAGGATACATCTCAGTCTATATCAATAGTGTTGAAGTAGAGAAGGTCAAATGTGTCAAAATGTAAATATTACTAACAATGCGTCCAGGGTCCAGCAACATTGATGCTGCATCCAAGAAGCACACCAATATCTCTTACTTCCTCAGAGGGCTACGGAAATTTGATGTCTCTAATAACTCTTAGCAATTTCAATGGATGCACCGTAATAGTATCCTATTCAGATAGATCATAGGTAGATCATAGATAGATAGATCGTAGGCCACTGCTCTGTCCAAGAATGCAAGAAATTGGAGCAAACTGTGAATGCAGCTCAGTCAATCACTAACCCCGCCTCCCTGCACCCCACCCTCCCCCCAATCGACTCCAACAATACTTCCACTGCCTTGGAAAAGCAGCCAACATAATCAAGGATCACTCACACCCCAGTTATTCTTTCTTCTGCCCTCACCCATCGGATAGAAGGCTTGAAAACATGTACCACCAGATTCAAGAACAGATTCTTACCTACAGTAATCTAACCCTTGAATGGACCTCTCATGCTAGGGATGAATCCCTGATCTTCCAATCTTTCTCATTGCGCCTCGTTAACCTTTTTTAAAAATCTGCATTTTCTCTGTAGCTGTAATATTATATTCTGCACTCTGCTTATTTTTCTCTTTTCACTACACGATGTATGATATGATTTGCCTGGAAAGCACACAAAAGAGGTTTTCCACTGTCTCTTGGCATGTGACAGTAATAATTTAGTTTAGTTTAGTTCACAGATACAGCGCGGAAACAGGCCCTTCGACCCACCAAGTCCGCGCCGACCAGCAATCCCCGCACATTAACGCTATCGTATAAACACTAGAGACAATTTATACATACACCAAGCTATAACATTAACCTACAAACCTGTACGTCTTTGGAGTGTGGGAGGAAACCGAAGATCTCTGATAAAACCCATGCGGTCACAGGGAGAAAGTACAATCTCTGTAAAGACAGCACCCGTTGTCGGGATCGAACTCCGGCGCTGCAAGTGCTGTAAGGCAGCAACTTTACTGCTGCGTCACCATGTCGCCCAATTTAATATCAATGAATATTTCTAGTTAATTCAGATTTTCAGCATTTTCTTTATTTTGATTTTATGTCTTAAGTATGAGTTGCAGACAAATTAAGAGCAAGGAACAAAAACTGCCTTGTGATAAATTGAAAGTAGAACAAAATGTTGGAAGTGCTCAACAGATGCTGCAAAAGCTTACATTTCTATATGAAAAGTCATTAACCCGAAACATTAATTCTCTCTTTCTACTCACAACCTGGTTGGCTGAACTTCCACAATTTTCTGTTTTGCTCCAATATAATAAATCAGTTTATGTTGATATTAAGGCATTTATAATAACAAAGGTTATTAACAAATGAAATACTCAATTTTCTGTACCAAATACTTGGACTTTATGATAAATTAAGCAGATGAGTTTTGGCTGACAAATTAAAATGAAAAAGATAAATTACCAGGAACTCGTTCAAGGGAGGATGTTTGAAGGAGGATGTTTGAAGGACAAGGAACGTCTGGAAAGTGGGATGTTTTAAAAAGTGCCCTGACAAGATTTCAGGACATCCCTGTTAGAGTGAAGGGCAAGGCAGGCAAATGTAAGGAAGCCTGGATGACGAGGGAAATTGAGGCTTTGGTCAAGAGAAAGGAGGCATGGGACAGGTATAGGCAGCTGGGATCAATTGTATTCCTGGAGGAGTTTCAGGAACTAAGGAGTAAGCTAAAGAAAGAAATCAGAAGGGCAAAAAGGGGACAGGGGATAGCTCTGGCAGATAGCATTAAAGAAATATCCCAAGAGATTTTATAAGCACATAAAGGGAAACAGAGTAGTCAGAGAGAGAGAGAGTGGGATCCCCTCAAGAATCAAAGCCGTCAATTCTATGTGGAGCCACAAGGGAAGGGCAAGGTCCTCAATGAGTATTTCCCCTCCGTTTATACAGTGGAGAAAGACAGGACGACGAAGTAACTTGGGGTCGTCACTAGAAGTGTCTTGAGAGCAGTCAGTATTACGGTCGCATTGGTGCTGAAGGTCCTGACGCCAATGAAGATAGAAAAAATCTCCCAGGCTTGATAGGGTATATCTGAGGCTTTTGCAAGGTCCAATGCAATCCATTCACTTTTCTCAAGATCCAAGGACGTGCTATTAATTTGCTTGGTACTTATTTGGTTATGGCAATTGTTTCAAGTTCCTCATTCCATTTAATCCTTCATTGTCAAAAATATCAGGATCCTTATATTGTCTTCTGCCAGAGATACAAAATGTTTCTTCAAAATCCCTGCAATTTCCTTATTTCCCATTAATTTCCATCCACTATGGGACCAACATTTACTTAGGCTATTTTTATATAGATTTAAAACACTAACTTCAGATCTAAATTTCTCACAGTCAAATGGAATTTAAAATTGATTGCAAATACTCTTCAATGAAGGATCCTTTTATTAAGAGATTAATGAATCCTGTTTTATTACATTAAAAAATCTAAAGTAGTGGTCGGAGATACAAGGAGAGTAAACTTCACGACTAATTTCCATCCTGCACTCAAATTCACTTGGACCATCTCCGACATCTTCCTACTGTTTCTGGATCGCATCGTCTCCGTCACAGGATTCAGACTATCGACCGACATCTATGACAAACTTACTGACTCCCATAGCTATCTAAACTACACTTCTTCCCACCCTGCTTCATGTAAAGACTATCCCCTACTCCCAATTTCTCCATCTACACCGCATCTACGCCCAGGATGATGTTTTCCCATACTAGATCATCGGAGATGTCCTCATTCTTTAGGAAACAGAGGTTTCCCTCTTCCATTATAGATGAGGCTCTCACTAGGGTCTCCTCGATACCCCGCAGCTCCGCTCTTGCTCCCCCTCCCCCCATTCGCAACAAGGACAGAGAGCCCCTTGTCCTCACCTACCCCCCCCCCCCATCAGCCGTCGCATACAGGATATAATCCTCCAACACTTTTGCCACTTCCAACGGGATCCCACTACTGGCCACATCTTCCCATCTCCACCCCTTTCTGCTTTCCGTAGAGACCGTTCCCTCCGCAACCCCATGGTCAACTCGTCCCTTCCCACCTAAACCACCCCCTCTCCAGGTACTTTCCCCTGCAACCGCAGGAGATGCAACACCTGTCCCTTTACCTCCCCCCTTGACTCCATCCAAGGACCCCGACAGTCTTTTCAGGTGAGGCAGAGGTTCACTTGCACCTCTTCCAACCTCATCTACTTTATCTGCTGTTCCAGGTGTCAACTTCTGATAGATGAGACCAAGCGCAGGCTCGGCGATCGTTTCGCTGAACTCCTCTGCTTAGTCTGCCTTAACCTACCTGATCTCCCAGTTGCTCAGCACTTTAACTCCCCTTCCCATTCCCATTCTGATCTTTCTGTCCTGGGCCTCCTCCATTGTCAGAGTGAGGCCCAGCACAAATTGGAGGAACAGCACCTCATATTTCGCTTGGGAAGCTTAAATCCCAGCAGTATGAACATTGACTACTCTGACTTCAAATAGCTCTTGCTTTCCCTCTCTCTCCATCCCCTCCCCCAGTTCTCCCATCAGTCTTACTGTCCCCGGTTACATTCTATCTCCGTCCCGCCCCTTCCTCAGTCTGAAGAAGGGTCTCGACCCGAAACGTCAACCATTCCTTCTCTCCAGAGATGCTGCCTGTCTCGCTGAGTTACTCCAGCATTTCGATTTAAACCAGCACCTGCAGTTCTTTCCTACACATAAAATAACTTATTCCCAGGTTAAGAAACTGAGCCAAGAATACAAAGGTCAAAACTACTTTTACCAATATTGATTTCATATATACGAAGATTAGGAGATATTACAAGCCTCATTTTTTTATTTTAATTGTCGTGGAATATAGCTGCCGGTTGAATAGGCTCCTTTTCACAACACTGAATTTTCCCTTTTTGTTTTCTTATCTGCAACCAAATGATCATCTATCTTGAGTTTGAGTCCAGATCATTTCTTATTGCAGAACCAATTTCATACATCTTTAACAAAGGCACTCTCTTTTTTCTTATCTTTAGAAACTCCACCCAAATCCCAGAAAATGTGTGTAGGATGGAACTGCAGATGCTGGTCTATACTGAAGATAGACACAAAATGCTGCAATAACTCAGTTAGTTAGGCAGCATCTCTGGAGAAAAAGAGTAGGTGACGTTTCGGGTCGGAACACTTCTTCAGTCTGGAGACATTTTCCAACGATGCTGCCTGACCCATTGAGTTACTCCAGCATTTTGTGTCTATCCCAGAAGGTTTTACTGCATTCATTAAAAGCAGAATTACTTTCAGTCCATTATATTAAATTTATAAACAGTGGGATTTTCATACAATTCAGAATGTAAAATAAAATGGAAAATATCTAAGCCTGAGGTATCCATGGCAATCGTGATTATTACTTGTTCCTTCATCATATGCATATCAATCATTATCACCTGCACTTCTCTAATTTTAGGTAACTAATCTGCAACCTCCCCCTTTCCCACCCAGCACCCTCTCATCCCAGTGCCCTACCTGAATTCACACCCCTTCCACCTATATTCCTTCCGCTAGCTTCACAATTCGTACCTCTTCTATCCTTATCTCAAACCTTTTGTATTTTAATCCCTGTGCAACCATCTACCTATCAACCCTCCCTCTCTTCACCTGTATCACCAAGGTTTGTCCAGCCCCTCTCTTCCAGCTCCCCCTCACCACAAGGAAGAAGAGTCCCGACCCAAAATTGCAGCAAATTGTGGACGCAGCCCAGACCATCACACAAACCAACCTCCCTTCTATTGACTTAATTTATACCTCGCACTGCCTCGGCAAAGCCAGCGGCAGAATCAAGGAAGAGTTGCACCCTGGCCACTCCCTCTTCTCCCCTCTCCCATCAGGAAAAATGTAGAGGTGTGAAAACGCACACCTCCAAATTCAGGAACAGTTTCTTCCCAGCTATTATCAGGCAACTGAACCATCCTACCCCAACCAGAGGGCAGTGTGAATAGCTCGATTGTAATCATGTATTGTCTTTCCGCTGGCTCGTTAGCACGCAACAAAAGCTTTTCACTATATCTTGGTACACATAACAATAAAACTAAACTAACTAATATGTTGAACTCTCAGCTCTTTGCGCTTACTCCATCATCACACAAATAAAACAGGGAGGATAACTAATTATCAATATGCATCCCCTTCAACAAGCAATATGTTATTAACTCACATGATTTACAGTAAGATAACCAGAATATCTTTCTCTCTGTTTTTCTCTTCCAGGCAACTGGAAAGCTATAATGAACTAGATCTTTGGATGTGATTTTTATTAAATCCAGGGCAGAGCATTATAGCTACAACTCCATTCTCAAACCTTAACCTTTTTCACCACCGTAGCTTGAGATCATTAGGAATCCTTCAAAGAGTTTTGGGAAAAAGCGTGTTGCACCCTGGCTGCAGAATCTCATGACAATTGTGGGATATTTCACTTTGAATTTACTGCTCGTTACTTGGATAAAACTACAATTCCAACTCCCACAAAACAATAAATTTCCAAACAAAATATGTGGGTCTGATTATTTTTCCAGTCCATCAATGTTCACAATCCAAGGCACTCTGGACACTTGACCGGAGTTAATAACCATCTTTACCTTCTGAGATTCCACAGTGCCTAAAGTCTAATGATAAAAGTATGAAAAGTAGTAAAACAAAACAAATTTAGTTGTAATTTTGTTTTAAAAAGTAGATCAAGAAATACGAAAACCTCATTCAAATATCATAGGAATAATTTGATGCATTAGGCTTGTTAAGGGAAGGATAGACAAAGAAACATGGAATCAACCAAACAACTACTCAGCTGTATACCAAAGTTACCCACTAACTTCGAATTAAAATAGATTGAAGAAATGATCTGGAACAAAATCATCCAAACCTATTCACTATTCAGAGCCACTCATGGAAACAGTGTATCTGTGGTGACATCTGATTAAATTCTGATTCTTCTTTCTACAAGGACCAACATTCTTCATCTGAAATCAGTTTGATTGGGTATGTTTAATTTGCACATTAACGCCCATTATGGAAAAACTTAACTTTACGATGAGGTCATTTAAAATTAATTGCATTTGCAAATAAATGACCTGGAAAAACAGGTTCACATTTGAACCTATACATACTTCTCAATTGGCAAAGGATGAGGTCCAGAGACAGAAAGTTTGTAGAGAAACATCAAAAATTTGCGGAATGCCTCAAAGAAGGGCCAGCGGGAGAGAAGACAGATGCATTTATTGGTGTGCACAGAGTTGGATACGATAAGTTTCTTGCCCACTGCAGTGATGAGGCCCAGTTGCACAAGTTGCTTCTCAGTAAGTTGTTCCATTGGATACGATTCATAAAACTGGATAGCGGCACCATAAACCTATTTTGTTAAATCACAGTGGAAAAGTATACACTTAGTTCTTCAAATCATAACATTGAACAAAAAAAGCACTCCATTCAGGAATTTGGTGACATTTTATGGATTTTACACAAAATAGACTGCACAATCTAAGTATATTGAGGCAGTTACTTTTCAAATTGATGTTCAATTGGTAAAAATATTATAATTTCATAGTTAGCACTATTCTAATGCATGCTCAAATCAACTGACCTTACTGTGAGGATAAAGTAGGCTCCCCTTCTTGCTAGAAATTACAGGTTATTGCATTAGATTCCCTTAAAAAAGTGACCTTCTCAATTGTCATAACAGACATTTTGATATCCCATGACAGAAAATATTTCAACTATAATGGCCCTAAATTCTGAAATTTATCACTGCTTTGTCTCAACTTCAAATCTATACTTTCCATTGCCATAAACTTCAGAATACATATTCTTTTCTCTGCCACACATTAGCTTAGGGAGTTAATATCTGCTTATGCACCTGGTCTTAATGCAAATTAATAGAACAGGGAATACTAAAATACAACAATCCAGAATTCTCAAGACTATGGTGCCGGATTAACAACTTTTCTGAACTTTTGGATGTTACCCCTATTGACACCGACACATTTTTCAATGTCACACAGAATATAATTATTTTCCCAGTGAACCAGTTAAGATTATTCCCCCTCTGAACTTGCCTTTTCTGCTGATGAAGCAGTTAACACAAAGGTGGAGAAAACCGGTAAAGGATATTTTGTCTCGGGTGGCCAGCATTCGATAGTAGCTCCCATTGGAAGGCAGAAGAGCGGCACCGATACTGACAGTGGGAACGACTCATAATCATCTTCAGGATATCTGCATATTAACCCTGAATAGAGATTTAGAATGGAATAAAACTATTGGAGCAAACTTAAGGTAAAATTGAGCTCATTATCAAAATCTTTCTCTGAAATGTTTTCTACGAACAAGGCTGGAGCACTGTCATCCTATTATTGCATTTTTGCCAGTCTCCAAACCAACAAAACCCAATGGCTGCTCCAGACATCCTGAAATGTTTAGTAGCAAGCCACTGTATTTTGGTAGATCACCTCAAGGCACCAAACGTCACTGATGTAAAACAAAATAATAATTTTAATGCGCACATTAATTTGGAAAAACATCATGAGCAAAGATACATGTCAAACAACCCAGATACTAATCACATTTAACAATTCTTCTCAAATGCCTGATTTTATTATCCCCAGAAAATGGCTAAAATTATTAATAGCAGCAATCTATACTTTACACAGTGGCATATATGGATTTAAAATTTGCAATATGCACTATTACTGGTTATGCATAAAGTCACTTTGATCATTTTTAGTCAGATGCACCAATTATGTCCACCAGCAAATCATTTTGTGGTGGCATATGAAGAAATTTCACGCATTGTGGTGGAATTTTTGTTGTTTGCCAAAGAAGGGAATGATGTAACCAGTTAAATGGCCACACTGAAAAAGCCAGCACCTGGAGAAATGTCATTCCTGGCAAAGCTGCATGAAGCAAGCAAATCATGCACAAAACAGATGTGCTCATCTGATGGAAATAAATGTGCCCCAAAAGATTTCATGAAAGTTATCTAATGGGACTTTGCAACTTCCACAATTAGTTTGAACTGCAGGCTCTCACGAGTTTATAAAGCAATAGCTCAGAGGATCATGCCCAAGTTTTAATTTTAAAACTGCAACTAGAAGATATGACAAGATATGAAATTATATTTTCACTTCCTGAAAATTCTCAAAAGGTTATTCATTGAATGACATACCTGCTTTATAAGCAATCGAATTGGAAACAGGAACAGACTTCTTGTAACAAAGATAGACACTGGAACCCCACTGTCAATAGAAACACAAAGTTTAGATACAGCCTCACGTTAGTGTAAAAAAGCTAGATTTAAAAACACCTTTGATCCATTTGTGAAAAATTAGTAACATACATGGAACAGAATGGAATATACTCACTTTTCTAGAGTTTAGCTCCTGCTGGAAACCAGTGAAGCAAATATAATGATTCCATGGTAGAAAACCTTTGTTTACAATGTTTGATCGGCAAAAGTTTGCTTTACTCAATCATGTGATAAATTCAAGTCAGTTGTCATGTCTAAAAAAACCTTAGACTCAGATTGAGCACTCCAATCAATTTCAAGGTTTTAACTAAGATTTAGCAAAATTCTTTAACCCATTATTACCAAAGATACTAGAGGAACAAGATGGACCACTCCGTTGAAATAGTCTATACTGAAGTGTAGTACGCAAAGGAGCGTAACGTCTGTCATTTTAGTATCGCTATGTCTCTCGCAGTGTAATCAATGTTTTGGGGGAACAGTATGTGTGATGATACCATAAAAATGCAGAATATATCTCATCTATCAATTCACAGATTTGTGTTATTTTTCTTTAAATGTTTCTGCAAGTTTCTGCCTACTAAAATGACATGACACGCAAGGGCTGAATAAATATATCAGCCCTTTCATTTTTGCCAAGTCTCAATCCAACTGTTTCCCCCCTTTTGCAGATACTGTTATGCATATTTCTATTTTTTTACTTTGATGTATAAATTGCCTAGATGGATGAAAGCGAAAAATATGTTCTGCCTACTACACCGAATGAACACGGCTCAGTTTTGAAAGAAATTTAAATTTATGTTTGCAACCTTGCAACCTTGCTTTGTCTGTAATTTTGTTAATAATGTAATTGTTGAAAGCTCTTATTGTTCTTATAGAGAAAATGCAAGACGGTTAAAAAAAAAAACTAGGACATCAATGCTGTTCTGTAAGATCAGGGCTGATGTAATTTGGTCTCAAAATTTTGCTGCCAAGTCCTCAATTTCCTTAATTGGGAAACAATTTGCATAACAAAGACAAACAAAGAGCATTGAAGTCACAAAATAATTTTCTTTTGTTGGTTGAGCAGCCGTGTTTTGGCAGAATACCAGGGTAATTTCCCTGCTCTTCAAATTGTGCCCTGGAAACTTCTACATCTGTTTGAGGTGACCAGACAAAGCATCAACATAATGATTTGGGATTTGCTTTGGGGCTGACACCGAGGACAACAATTTTAGATTTAAATATGTAAATCAGAAGTTTCAGTCAAAGACTCCTTACACTTTCACAAGTTTGAATGCTCTAGGACAGAGATTTAGAACCCCAAGAAATCAAGGGAGCAATTTAATGAATTTCGTGATGAGTAATTATTAGTATAGACCAAGGAAAAAACTTATTTTGCACACAGCTGTGACAATGATGCAGCGGTAGAGCTGCAGTCTCACAGCACCAGAGATCTGGGTTTGATCCCAACTATGGGCTTGTCTGTGCAGTGTATGTACGTTCTTCCTGTGACCACGTGGATTTTTTCATGGACTCCCTCCCACATTCCAAAGACATGCAGGCTTAGTAGGTTAATTGGCTTCTGTAAATTGCCCCTAGAGTATAGGACATAGAACCACTGTACGGGTGATCGATGTGGAGTCAGTGAGCTGAAGGGCCCGTTTCCATGCAGTGTCTCTAAACTATGCTGTGACAATCAGCACAAGGAGTCATGATCATTTGTTTTATTTTGCTCCAGATTCCACCATCTGAAGTCTCGTCTCGTCATTGATAAAATCTCTCCAACAACCTTATTCAGCATAGTTATAGTCACACTATGTATTCGATCCCAATGAGGTTGCAAACACAGATGGAATTCACAAAAGGATTTAAAGCCAACTATTTAAAACATTGTTTAAAAGGTATCTTCCTCATATAATAAGCAAAACATATTGTGCAGGAGAAACTCAGTGGGTAAAGCAGTGTCTCTGGAGGGAATGGACATATGACGTTTTGGGTTGGCACCCTTCAGATTGATAGTAGTTGGGGGGGAGAAAGTGAAAGAGAGGTAGGGCCGGGATAAAGCTGGCAAGAAAAACAATACCTTTGTTATAACAGTTTGCTCCAAACAGACCTTTAACTGAATGAAATCCAATTTTTTTTTTGTACATGGAAATACCAGTTCAAATACTACAGAATACATGGTAAATGACTCATCGGTCACGCTGTATGCTGATAACACTATTTGAATACTGATTTCACAGTCAAAATATAGATTTAATTTGCCATTTACAGCAAGTTTAATTTATGACATTGCTGAACAAAATTTTGAAACATAAACTTCAAGAATATTTCTAACCACCTCAAATGGAGGCTTGGAACAGGAAGGTTCCATATTTAATCTTGGCTGAGAAATCAGGAGGACTGATTAATTAAGGAGCAAATGATAGATATCGAGACAGATATTGAGGAAATAAGCAGTAAAAAGTCAGAGCAATTTCCCTGTGAGAAAGGTACACTAAAAACATGAGCTAATTTAGCCAGGTCAGCTCCAATAGTCATCACATGATCTGCTTATCATTAAAGTTCTGGCTCACATACAGTATAGTTACAATGGCAAAGAAAGAAACATAGCACAACAGCTTTCAAATGTATCTTTTTTTTGCCCTACATTACAATGATAGTGATTAGCACAGCATTAACCTCCTTAAACATTCATTCCATCTATCATGGGCACACAGTGGCTGTGGTGCATATCATTTAGGCAAAGCACAGCAGTTACTCGCCTTGTGACTCCAACAGCGATTCCCAACAATTACCTCCATAAAAACAAGCGCAGCAGGCACGAGGGAATACTCCCAGGTTTTCCTCCAAGTCACACACCATCTTGACTTGAAAATATATATCCAATCTTTTTTCATCACTGGATCTAAATTCTACAACTCTCCGCCGAGCAGGACTGAGGGAGTAACTAAACCGTCCTTTCTACGGAAGGACCGTAGAAATTCAAGATAATTCTTCACTCGTAGCTTCAAGGAAAATATGGGATGGACATTTAAATTCTGCTTTGCCAGTGGCATTTAAGAGGCTTTCAGTTAGACACATGAATATGCAGGGAATGGAGGGATATGGAGTTTGTGCAGGGAATCATTTAAGTAGGCATCCTGTTCGGCACAGACGTCATGGGCTGGAGGGCCTGTTCTTGTGCTGTACTATTCTAAGTAATGTCCAGATCCTAAAAATTAGCATATTAAAAAGCTTCAGGATGCCAATGACATCTGTTGCTCCAATTAGTCAGTATCCTCTTGGGAATGAGCCCATAATCTATTACACATTAGACATTAGGTATTGCAACAAAAAAAGCCATGAACAAGACCCAGGCCTGTTATGTCTACAGCATCATTCAACAATGTCTAATCTACCTCAACAACATTTTCCTGCACCATCTTCAGTTCCCTCGATTCCGCAAATATCCAGAAATCTGTCAAGTTCTGTTTTAAACTAACTCAATGTTGCCTCCACAGCTTTAAGAATGTTCTCTTCATCTTGATGCTAAAATAGCCTAGCTATAATCTTCTCATTCAGGAATCATCCATCCAGTCATGCCCCTTCTGTCTCCCAGCCTGTCTAGCCCTGTAAGAATTTGAAGTTTTAATGAGATCTAAATTCAAGAGAATAACTAAAGGGAACACCCTTGAACCAGTCAAGTGAGTCTTCAATTAATCCTCCCTATGGCAAGCATTGGCAGAACTGCTATAATGTACGTTTCCATAACATGAAGAAACAAGCAACTGCAGATGCTCATCTACAAAAAAAGGACACAAAGTGCTGGAGTAACTCAGTAGGTCGGGCAGCATATCTGAAAAGCATGCATAGGTGACGTTTTGGGGACAAGATGTTTCGGGTAGGGCGAGGTTTCAGGTATGGTCCTGACCCAAAACGTCACCTATCCATGTTCTCCAGAGATGCTGCCTGACCCACTGAGTTACTCCAGCACTTTGTGTCCTTTTCCTTAGCATGAATTGGATATAATGCAATAATTTTCCTAAAATTGGAGAATTCAATGTTCATGTTGTTGGATTACAAGCTACCCAAGCAGAATACGAGGTGTTGTTCCTCCAGTGTGCAATGTGATCTCACTCTGGCAATGGAGGCGGCCCGTGACAGAAAAGTCAGTATGGGAATAGGAAGGGGAGTTAAAATGATTAACGACTAGGAGATCCAGCAAGCCTAGGAAAACCGTTTGGCGAGATGGTCACCTAGTTTACACTTGGTCACACTGATGTAAAGGAGGCCATAGCGGGAGCACCAAATGCAATAGATGACGTTATAGAATGTGCATGCGAACCTTGGTCTCATCTAGAAGGGCTGCTGAAGTTCCTGGTTGGATGTGGAGGAGGAAATGGAGGGACAGGTGTTACATTTCCTGGGGAATGCACCTCTTGAGGGAATGGTTTGGGAAGGAAGGGGTGAGTGTACCTAAGAGGGAGTGGTCTCTACGGAAAAGGGTGAGGAAGGGAGTTGTAAATGGCAGTGGGATCACACATTGAAGGTGGCAAAAATATCCGAGAATTATGTGTTGGATGCCAACGTTGGTGGGGTGACAGGCAAGGACTAGCATAACTCTATCCTTGTTCTGTCTGAGGGGGAAGAGGATGAACAAGAGCAGATCTGCAGGACCCAGAGGAGGGGCGGATGAGGGCTCCACCTACGACAGCAGGAGAGAAACCATGTCGACCACAAAAAGAGATCTTCCTGTCGTAGAAAGGAACAGCTCATCTTGGGAGCAGATGTGGTGGTTATGGAGAAATTGAGAGTAGGGGATGGCGTCTTTGCAAAACCCAAGTTGGGAGGAGGTGCAGTTCAGATAAGTAAGGTATATAGTAGACATCAGTCCATAGTTTGACCCCTGTGATGGTGACAGAGAGATCGAGAAAAGGGAGAGAGGTGTCAGAGATAGTCCAAGTAAATTTGAAAGGGTGGAAGATAGTGGTAAAGTTGATCAAAGCAATGAGTTCTGCACATGTGCACAAAGCAGCTCTGATGCAGTCTTTAATGTAGCCGAGAAAGAGTTGGGGGATGTGCAAGTTTGGAACAAGGACCATTTGACATAATTAACAAAAGGATGTGGCCCATTGGAGTGCCCATTGTTACACCTTTAACTTGAAGAAAGTGAGGGGTCTAAAAAAAGTTGTTGAGGGCGAAGAGAAGGTCTTACTGAATAGTGGTGCAGGCTCAAGAGACCTTGCAGATTGCTACTGAATTTATTTTATTTTACACACCCTTTGTGTTAATATCACTTTAAAAACACACTACAAAGTATGCAAAGAACTAGAATCTTAGCCCCATTGTCCACTACTTCCTATGTAGTGTGAAGTCAGACAATGCCAAGACCACTTCAACCTTAAAGAATTCAATATAAGCACAATATTCCCCAACAAAAGCTGGAACATAGAACTGTACCTCCCTCTCCCATATTATATGCCATCTTCAAAGCAGACTTAAAAATACAATGGATTAGTAAAGCACATGACTATGAAGTACATCAAATATTCATACCATTTGAGATAATGTAGTACCATGAACAAAGTTATCCTTACCATGCCACAGTTTAAGTTCTTATCAACTTTGCAGAATGTGTGGGGTGGAGTTTCTCCTTTACTCGTAACAAGAACACAAATATCGGTCACAGCTAAAGAATTCTGAGGCCTGTTCAATGGAGCCTTCCGATAGGTAATGAAGATTTTCTGAGAATTGGCTGAACTGTTGTTAACATTGGCACAACGGCCAAAAGGAGTTGCTTGTACAATTTCACAGCCTGGAATTAAGCGCTCTTTCCCCTCATATAAAACCCTGAGGGGGAAAAATATATAATTATTCCAGTTAATAATCTTGGTCGAGAAGGTATATACCAATTGGTACCCTGTTTAAAGGCAACAATGTGAACATCTACTTCCAGTAAAGCCAGGAAACACATTTGAAGTGATTTAAATTTATCTCAAAGCAACGGAACATTAGCAATAGAGACCATTGCTCATTTTGCTAAATGACCTTAAATGATGTGCAAATAATACATTTTAAAATGTGTGCAAGATTAAAGGTCCAAATCCACATTACAACATAAGGTTAATTGGAATCTGGATCCAATGCCTACTCAAAAAACATTCCATTCAAGCATTTGCGTGAAATCAAACTTACTGTCACATTCACAACTTTAATAACGATTTAAGGATGCACGTCAAGACCAGATAGCTAACATATTCTGCTTGGATAGCTTGCAACCCAAAACATAAACACTGAATTCTCCAAATTCTATGGATATGTTCCCCTCTTTCCCCCCCCCCCCCCATCCCCCCATTTACACCCCCTCCCCAGTGTGCACACATTTCTTCGACCATCTCCCATCACTCGAGTAATCCTGCTCCTTTCTCCTCCTCAGTAGGCTCATCTCCCATCTCAAAGTCCCACCTTTCCGTTTTATCTCTTTCCTCTTCCGGTTCCACCTTATCCCTTCTTCCAGCTTCACATCCTCTTCTCTCCTCATCCGACACCTTTTTGTCTCCTTTGTTACTAACTCCACCCATCTGCCAATCAACAGATTGCCCCCCGACCTCCCAACATACGATTTTACAAATTCAGAATTTTGATGTCCAAAATTCAGAATTTTACATCAAAATTCATAATACGGCGCATAATGCAACCTTTCAGCAAAAAAAAGTATGCACGCCAAATACGCGTAGGCGTTGCGCTACATTCACGTGTGAAAAACTACTATTATTTCCAACAGTCTGTAGTTCTTGGACTACATGTACAATGTCAGGCCTCTCATGAGTATATTCTACTATTATAGAAAGGTTATTGAACAGAAATACTTTTTACAATAGAAAAAATTGTTTTCTTTTGTTTTTTCTATTTTGCCTTTTCCTTACACATCCCAATTCTCTTGGTATTGAATAAAAAACAATGGTCATAAAATGTATGACTAAGTTATGAAGAGTTTCATTTTAAAAACTGCACATACCTAATTTAATTGAAGACATACTTGCTCCAGTGGTCTTCAACAGCAAATCACAATGGTCCATGTCCCCCCCCAAACCCTACTACCCCCCTCCCCCCCATCACCTACATTCACGTACCACTTGCCAGGCGTTACCACTACCCCTCTTGCCCAGCTTTCTCCCCATCACTCCGAGACTGAACCTGAAACATCGTCTGTCCATTCCATCTGCAAGGGCTAACATTACGAATGCAGCTATGTGGGTTTTATTGCAGGGGTGTAAAAGCTCCAGCTCGGATTATTCCTGGGGCATCCTGTTGTCAGCATGGAAGTGCGGTTTATGGCTGATCCATCTTGTGATATCAGCAACCGGCCTCAAAGATTTGAAGTGTTAAGAAGAACATCTTGCCAATAGTCAGTTGTCTGACTATTCTGTTAATAGGTCACAAACTACAACACATCGACGACATTTTAATTTTCATTAAAATGGCGGTGCTGCCCTAGCAGCTGCGGCTTACCTGCAGTCCGTTTGTCTTTTATGTTTTTGTCTTAATTGTAGTGTTTAGATGTGATGTAGTGTTTTTTGTGGTTGTGTACTATGTGTGTGGGGGGGCGGGGGGGGGACTGTAAAACTGTAAAATTGTCTCTTCTGAACGGAGACCCGACCTTTTCTTCTGGGTGGTGTCTCCGTTCCCGCTGCGGCCTACCATCGGCCAAACACCTGGAGCTGGCGGCCTCCAGCTGGGACCACCTGGGGCTCTGGTTTGCAGAGCCCGCGGACCGGACTTACCATCTGCGGAGCTGGCTGCCTTCAGAGGCGCTGCAGCAGCGGCTGCGACTCTGAGGCTCTGGAGGCTTCAGCCGTGGGCTGCATGGATATCGGAAGCTCGCTGGCCCCTGGGTGGGGGCCGACATCGGGAGCTCCGGCAGCGTCTTCGCCTGCCCTGGATCGCGGGGCTTGGGTCGGTCCACTGCGGACCTTTCACCGTCCGGCGCGGCCTGAAATAGGCTGCGGGATTTTCTCTGCCCGGCGGGGGCTTCAATGTCGGGAGCCACGACCGCCCCGACGTGCAGCGGCGGCATCTTCGCCCGCCCGAGTCGCGGGGCTTGGGTCGGCCCGCTGTGGACCTTTCACCGTCCTTCAACAGCCTGACCATGGGAGAAGATGGCAGGGGAAGAGAAAAAACATTCTGGCCTTCCATCACAGTGAGGAGGTGACTAGAGGAGACTCACTGTGATGGATGTTTCTTTTTTTTTCTCTTTGTTTTGTGTTGGGTTGTGATTATGTGTGAAATTGCTTATTTTTAATGCTCTTATTGCTGGACTGTGGGTGACCTTTCATTTCACTGCACATCTTGTATGTGTATGTGACAAATAAACTTGACTTGACTGCTCCTTGACCTTGACCCACCAAGTTCCTCTAGCATTTAGTTTTTTGTTCAAGATCCGAGCATTTGCATTTTCTTGCGCCTCCATTGCCAACATGACTGTATTGCATTTAAATTTTTTCCACTTTGTAAATCATCAAAAAATCCAGCCAAAATAAACCAATTAAGGTCCTAGAAAAACATTGATCTTCCCCAACTGGAAGCCCTGGATGAACCAGGAGACGAGGACTAGATCTGTGACATTTAAGCTTGGCAATCCACTATCACGCAAAAAGCTGCCTGAAGGCCAGCAAGAGCTCCAATGGACAATTTTGAGCTAAACTGGAATCGCAGACAGACACTCAACAACTGTAGCAGGGCGTACAAGCTGTCACCTCCTGCATGGCAAAACCAAGTAGTACAATTGGCAGTGAACCATCACTTCCAAATGACATCTATCAAGGATTCCTTCCATCTGGGCCATGTCCTCTTCTCACTTCTTCTTCTTCTTCTTTTTGCTTTTGAGGCAGCAGAAGTTATGTAACGCCCTCCAGGCGCTGTAGCCAGTGCAATGTGATGTTGTCGAGGGCCGTGAGGTCTACCCCTCCACCAGGGGGTGGAGGGCACCGCAGTCGAAAATGACGTGCTGCGCTGTTTGCTGGTCTGTTGAAACCGGAGCCACAGAGGGTCGCTGCGTGACGGGAGAAGGGACGATGAGATGACAGGCGTTGAGGTCCCAGTTGCTGTGAATCCTGGGCGAGGAGGTGCAAAGGATGTTTGGCGTCCGATGGGGCCTTGCACACCAGCCTATGAGTGAAGAACTCTCTGCGAAGCTTTGCGGGTGCAATACCTGCGAGCACCGGCAGGAGATCCGTCGGAGTAGGGCGTAGGCAACCGGTGATGATCTGCATGGTGTCGTTGAGGGTGGCGTCTAGCTTGCTAGTATGAGCGCTGCGGCACCATGCTGGGGCGGCGTACTCAGCGGCGCTCTTCTCACTGATATTATCAGAAAGGAAGTACAGAAGTCACATCACCTGGTTCAGGAACAACTACTTTAATACAACTCTCTAATTCTTGAACCAACTTCCGCAACCCTAGTCAAACCTTGACAACGAACACATGGACTACCTCTTGAACTACTATACACATGTTTTTTTTTCCGGTTTTGTAGTAATGCCCTGCTTTTATGATGTCTTCCTTCTTTTAGAATCGTGTGTAATGTAGAAGGATGAGAGGGGATCTTATCGAAACATATAAGATTATTAAGGGGTTGGACACGTTAGAGGCAGGAAACATGTTCCCAGTGTTGGGGGAGTCCAGAACCAGGGGCCACAGTTTAAGAATAAGGGGTAGGCCATTTAGAACGGAGATGAGGAAAAACATTTTCAGTCAGAGAGTTGTGAATCTGTGGAATTCTCTGCCTCAGAATTCTCTGTTCTCTGAATTCTCTGAATGCATTCAAGAGAGAGCTAGATAGAGCTCTTAAGGATAGCGGAGTCAGGGGGTATGGGGAGAAGGCAGGAACGGGGTACTGATTTAGAATGATCAGCCATGATCACATTGAATGGTGGTGCTGGCTCAAAGGGCCGAATGGCCTACTCCTGCACCTATTGTCTATTGTTATGCATAATTTCTTTTTTGAGTAATCAAAAGCTTCGGTTAAAGTTTCAGATAAACACAAATTCACACCAGGATTCTTGGTAGGCATTAAGTTCAGTACAGCACTAGAGCATATCTGTAAATTAAAAAAATAATTTTAGCATATGCATTGGTCTAATCAATGTTGCACTAGGAGTGGACTATCTGGATGAATATCAGTAACCAGGATGATGGTTCAGGGACAGTTTTTTGGGCAGTAGTCTATATTATATTATATTACTAAAACTCTGTGCATTTTATGGTTTGGGGCTTGACACAGCCAAAACGGTACAAGATAGCGCAACAATTTTAGACCCACCTTACTCACCATTCCCCTGTCCTCCCAATAAACCCATTTTTGTTACTTTTAAAAAACAATTTACCTAATAAACTTTAATAAATGTGGTCCACCCTCCCCGGGAGAACCAGCGAGAGGACCGGCGCACGTCCCGGCGTGCCCCGCGCGCTGCAACACGGGAGGGAGGTCAGGCGCGGGGCACAGGGGGGGAGGGGATGGGGGGGGGGAGAGGGATGGGGGGGTGAAGGGGAAGGGGAATGGGGGAAGGGGGTAGGGGAGGGAAGGGGGGAGGGAGAGGGTGCTGCACCAATGCAGGAGAGGTTTGGACCCAACGGGTCCACTTGGTCTAGTAGAACATTAAAACTGGCCTCAATACTCCATGTCCATAAGCAGAAGATGTTTAGTTTATCTGATCATTACTGAGCAAAAACTGAGACCACCAATGAACTGTTTCTACAGACAGCAAAGAGCAGACTTTGTTCCAAAACTTCCCTGTAGATGGCAAACCTGCTGACTCATAACTATTCAGAGACACAAGTTCTTATATTGATCTGTCAACTAAGCTCTGAAATTATACTAAAACCTTGAGACTCTGGAGTCAAATGCAAACTAGAGCAGATAACTCCAGAGAGTCATAGAGTGATACAGCATGGAAACAGGCCCTTCAGCCCAACTTGCCCACACCGGCCAACATGTCCTAGCTACACTAGTCCCACCTGCCCACATTTGGTCCATATCCCTCTCAACCTGTTCTATCCATGTACCTGTCTGTTTCTTAAATGTTGGGATAGTCCCTGCCTCAACTGCCTCCTCTGGACGCTTGTTCCATACATTCGCCACCCTGTGTGTGAAAAGATTACCACTATTCCTATTAAATTAATACTTCTAACTTCTAATAGATTCCTATTAAATCTATTCCCCTTCACCTTAAACCTATGTCCTCTGGTCCTCGATTAACCCACTCTGGGCAAGAGACTCTACCCGATCTATTCCTCCCATGATCTTATACACATCTATAAGATCACCCCTCATCCTCCTGCATCCCGGCTTACTCAACCTCTCCCTAGAGCTCAGACCCTCTAGTCCTGGCAACATCCCCGCAAATCTTCTTTGTACCCTTTCCAATTTGATAACATCTTTCCTATAACACAGTGCCAAGAACTGAACACAATACTCTAAATGCGGCCTCACCAACGTCTTATACAACTGCAACATGACCTCCCAATTTCTATACTCAATACTCTGATGAAGGCCAATGTGCCAAAATCCTTTTTGACCACCCGATCTACCTGTGACCCCACCTTCAAGAAATGATGCACCTGCACTCATAGATCCCTCTACTCTGCAACACTACCCAGAGCCCTACCATTCATGTTAGTCTTCCCAAAATGCAACACATCACATTTCTTTTCATTAGTTTCCATCAACCATTCCTCAGCCCACCTGGCCAATGGTGCAGATTGACCAATGTCCAGCTTGACAACATTTCTGCGGCTAGTAAGTACAAGACTGCCAGTGAATAAATTAATATAGCCTGCCTGTCCAAATGGATAGAAACATTTCCAAATAGCTCTTACAAGTGGGGTACTTTAATGTCTCATTCCACTTTCTGTGTAATTTAAAGTACATTTTATTTCCAACCTTTCTTTATTCAGACAGGACACCAATCTGAAATATTAACTGTTTCTCTCTCTCCAGGGATGCTCTTTGACCAGTGTATTTAGCTTTTTTTCATGATAGATTTGATATTGATTTATTAGCAGTATATGTACCAAGATACAGTGAAAAACGTAGTTTGTATGCTGTCAGTCAAACACAAGCAAAGTTTAATACCAAAAAAAAATAGATTACAGAATATAGAGTTACAAAATTAGCATTGCAGTTACAGTGAAAGTGCAAGTGCGTAATAAAGGAGGTTGGGAGATCAGAACTACACACTTAGCTATTGAGAACCATTCAGTTGATTCATAACAGCGGGGAAGAAGCTGTTCCTGAATATGGTGGTATGTGCTTTCAAGTTTCATATCTGCCCGATGGGAAAAGGGAGAAGATGGAAGAATTGAGATGCAATTGATCCTGGATTCTGTTGGCTGCATTTCAGAAGTAGGGTGAAGTGTACATGGAGTCAATGGGGAAGGGGAAGCTGGTTTTGTAGGATGGACTTCACTATATCCACAACTCTCTGCAATCTATTGCAATCTTGGACAGAGCTCTTGCCAAACCAAGCTGTAATACGCCTCCCTGGGTTACTTTCTGCAGTGCATTTGTAGAAAATGGTAACAGTTGATGGAGACATGCCAAACGTCCTTTGTTTTCGAAGTAAGGAGAGGCGTGGATATGCTTTCCTGGCTGCAGCTTCAATGTTGTTGGTCCAGGACAAATTGTTGGTAATATTTACACCTCGGAACTTGAAGCTCTTGACCATCTACACTTTGACACCATTATGCTGGCTGGGTGCATGAACACCACCTCATTTCCTCAGGGTAACATCTAATCTTATTTGTGTTTGTATTTGAAGTGTCCCAGCATTCTCAAAATTCAAACAATCAGTAGCACAATAAACAATTATAAAGCCTGCCACAATACATTTTTTGACAAATGAGATATTAAATAATTGGATCTACATGTCAGAAATAATTTGCTGCATTTGAAGAGAAGAATTTTAGAAAATATTAGACTGAAGTGGACCCGTTGGGTCCAAATCTCTCTTGCGGGCCTTTCTAGGGGCAACCCTCCCCCAACTGACCATCTTGCGGACCCGGCAACCCTCTCCAACTGATGAAGCCCATTGCCGGGGGGGCAAGGGGGGGGGACAGGGAAGGGGAGAGGGAGCCACTCATCTCGGTCCCATGCTGCCAGCGTTGCAGCCAGAGCAAGCCATGGACCCAAAGCCTCTCCTGCATTGGTCTTGCACCCTCCCTTCCCCACTTCCGCCCCCACCCACCCACTCCATCCTCCCTCAAACCCACTTATCCCCCCCTCCTCCCCCCCTTCACCCACTCCATCCCCCTCAACTCCCATTATCCCCCCCCCCACCCACTCCATCCCCCCCTCAACCCCCTTAAAACTTGGAAAACATCCGAGCTCAAAGAGATTACTAGCTAAATAAAACAAAAGCAAGGATCAGCTTGGGAAAAAAAATGGTACATCTCCCCAAACTCCCTGGTTCATGACTGATCAAAATAAAAAATATTCAGCAAACACTGAACGACCTGCATCAGGAACAGAGGGACACACAGGAAGCAATGGAATTCACACGCCATCTCACAAACTGTCCTTCCCCAGCTGTGATAGAATCTTGCAAGTCCCGCAATGGTCTTGGTCACCTTAAAACTCATAGCTCAGGAGCAAACTCCAGATCTCAAAATTACATTTTCTAGACAAAAAACATAACTTGAATAATTACCACTTACCTGCTTAAGCATAGTTTACATTAAACACACTAGCGTCAAATTGGCGCTATACCAACCCAGAGATCAAGATGATTTTTCAAATCACTTACCCAATGTCAATAAGGGGTGGCTTATCAAGTCCCCGCTTGTAGCAAAGGTATATCTCTGGACTTTTCAAACTCCCAAAATTCAAGTTTGCTGGAAGTCCAGTTGGCGTGCTCTCAATACAAGTATACCCTTCAGGAACATTCTCTCCAACCGATTTGATAATGACGGCGACATCTGTTATTGGTGCTTTCGGCTTTGATGACCTGGGCTCTACAATTGTGATTTCCTGCTCTAATGGTGTAGATGTGTCAGTCAGCCCTGCAACTACAAAGTAGTCACTAACTCTTGGGCCTTTATCTTCAATCATGGCTGCGTGTTCCTAAGAAAAGGAATAAAGAACATCAGAAATTCTTCCTGGTTAATAACTGGATTATGCATAATCTCAGTCAATTTTCAATGCTAAATCTCAGACAAACTATAGATAGAAATTTTAATTAAAATACCATTTTGATCCACAATTCCAGCTAACTGTGATCGATGTTATCATCTTCAAACAATTGGTTCCACCTCAGAAGAAATCAATTTACCAACAATGAAAAAATCCTTACGGCACATAAATTAATTAAGTTGTTGACTCGAAGTAGACAACCCTACCAACAACTAACCACCATACCAATGAATTGTCTAAGTCACATCCTACAGAGGACAGCCCAGCTGAATCACCCACCCTGGTCAAACACATTAACATTTCCCCCAATGACAGAAAACAGATAGTGATTTTTGTTTTAACTTCACAACTTTGTCTGCAGTAGTCCTACAGCCATCTGTGGAAGCCAGACTGTTGTTGAAATCCCTTCATGATGCTAATCTTCCAAGGATTATAGATAGACAGCTTTCAAATAGGAGGAAAAGACTTGTAACAGAATCTATCACAAGGTACAAAGCATTGGAAAAATTAATGGCAATAAAACTAAAAGGCAATAAGAGGCCTGGATCCACTGGCCTGTGTTTAAGGATTTTAAAGGACAGGGCCACAAAGATAGTTGAGCAATTGGTTGAAGTTTTTCAAAAATCTGAATTCTGGAAGGGTACTGGCTGAATTAAAAAACAGTAGGTGCAACTCCTAATAAGAGAGAGGGGGGAAAAAAGGGAAACCGTAGGCCAGTTGGCTTAACATCCATATTTGGGAAGACAATCGACTCCATCCTATCCCCCCTGGTTAAATCTCTCCCCACCTACGTCCAAGACACCTCACAAGCTCTCCATCTCCTCGATAACTTCCGGTTCCCAGGCCCCCACTCCCTCATCTTTACCATGGATGTCCAGTCACTCTACACTTCCATCCCCCACAAGGATGGTCTCGAAGCCCTCCATTTCTTCCTCGACCGTAGAACCAGCCAATCCCCATCTACCAACACTCTCCTCCGCCTAGCAGAGCTGGTTCTTACCCTTAACAACTTCTCCTTTGACTCCTCCCACTTCCTCCAAACCAGAGGTGTAGCTATGGGCACTCGCATGGGCCCTAGCTACTTTGTCGGGTACGTCGAACAATCCCTGTTCCGGGCATACACCGGCCCCATCCGAAAACTCTACCTCCGCCACATCGACGACTGCATTGGTGCTACCTCTTGTACCCATGCAGAACTCACTGACTTCATACACTTCACTTCCAACCTGCCCTTAAACATACCTGGACTATCTCCGACATCTCCCTCCCGTTTCTGTACCTCACCATCTCCACTCCCCCGAAACACTTTGCTCAGGATTAGAAAATTGCAATTATCTTCTGTGCTGTGCCAGATAGTTGATGGCAAGAAAAACAAACTGAATAACGACAGAAACAAGCTTAAAATTAAAAAAATCACAAAAATGACAGGAAGTGCTACATTTACACTTTCAGTTAAATAGGAAGTGGCAAATGCTATCATACCTTGTACTAACGTACATTATCTCAGCCATTTTATTAAATTTAAACAAAAAAACTTAATACAAAGCCACCAAGTTTCCAAAAATATTCTTTTACACTGCATGCAATTTTATTTCTAGCTATGTGTCTCTTGGGAGTTTCAAAAGGGTGAAATTAAATCAAAATGTTTTACCATAAAAAATACTATTTTTAAAAAACTGATAAGAACATCATGAGGAAAAATAGGGGAATTTAAACACAGTCTGCTGATCAAGCCAGATGGATGTACGAGATAAAAACCGGAAATACTGCAGATACAGCAGGTCAGGCACCATACATTGAGGGAACATTAACTTTGCACATCAACAACATTTCATTTGGACTCTCTCCCTGAATGGTGTCTGGGAAACTGCATAACTCAAGCATTGTTTTTATTTTAGTTTTCCAGCATCAGGGTGTTTTACATTCCTGCATGGCACCTTTCCACTGTTGCAGTGTCCTGCTTTCCAACTTCAAATTATATCCAGTATTCAATATGGCTTTGCTATTTCAAAAATTAATTTCTTAACAGTCAGCATTTTTATGAATGACATATATATGGATCTAAGCACATTGGAAGCATTGAAAACTGTACTAATTCAAGAGATGTGGTGCAGAGTAAAATTAGGCCACTTATTGATCTGCAGTATATAATTTAGACTTTCTTAAACCAATGGAAATTTTACTTTAGCAACCTCCGAGGCTGAACAGTAAATACTTGTTTAAAATGGAAACCACAACCTCAAAAACGTTCAAAATAGATTTCTAAGAAATCAGGAATGTATGAGTCATTTAATCATGTCCCAAAATACATGTAAAAGGCAACATCGCAAAGAAATTCATGATCTCCAAGACAAAACTTAACTTATAAGAATACTTGAGTTACAAATTAGAAAGATGTGTGCGAGATTAAGACAGGTTTGTATTTCAAATATTAAATCCATTGAGGTCAATTCCCTCAAACAAATAAAAACTTACGCAGTTTTATATTTCTGTTATCAATTGCATGAAGACAGTGCCAAAGAATTCTGAAAAACTAACATCCAGCAAATTAGGGTAAAATAGAGAATCTGCACTAACCTATCCCGTCACCTTCACAATTAATGTCATGCCCAATCTCAATCCTTCCATGATGCTGCCCATCTGCAAACTTCTCTCAAACCAACCCATCTGTGGTTCCTGACTCCACTGTCACAGTACATGCATTTGAAGCAATGCCGTTCATATTCTCGCCCCTTGAACATCAGAATAAAACCACTTAAATTGGATCAAAACAATGCAACAATATCAAAATTTTGAGCAATAAGAAAAACTGAGCCATAAAAAACAATTCTTACAACTCTCACATGAGCTCTTCAAGGTTTCTCCAGTAGTCATGCTTGCTTGAAATTACATGTTATAAAAAGGTCATGTTAATTTCTGGAAAATAAAACATAAACCCAAGTGCATCATATGATTATTTTATTCAATAGTAGTCCACAAGTAAATAGAGCAAAACTTTAAACTCTGCCATCCGATCATTTGGAAATAGCAACAGTTCAGTATCTGGCTCACCAGAGCCCGATTCCCAGCATGCCTCATGCTCGGTAGCTCTCTTTAAAATAACCTGATTCAATGAATACTTATGATACTGCTGTGCAATACCCAAGCAAATTAAAAGCCGTTTGGGATTTTAATGGGAGTAACATCCATTAGTCCAGAAAACCTGCCAGTCTGGCACAAGTCATGAGGATGCCAGATTATCAGAGTGTTACTTTGGAAGAGTTGCAACAAAATGGCATATTCATTAATTACAGTTTGTACTTCTGTTTCCATTATTTTCAATCACAAAATCTGAATTGATTTTTAGAATAAGGCAATCTCCTAGATTTTGATCCAGGGGAGTAAAAATGATTTGGAAATGGCACAATTGCTTCCTTTTAAAAAATACACTAGACCAAGTGGACCCGTTGGACCCAAACCTCACTTGCATTGGTGCAGCACCATCTCCTCCCCCCTCTCCACTCCCCTCCCTCCCCTCCCCCCCTACCTTTCCTCCCCTCTTCATTCCTCTCCTCCCCATTTCCCCCCCTCTCCATCCTCCCCTCCTCCCTCCACCCCACCTCCCCCTTCCTCAAAAAATATCCTGGAGATATATTCACTTCCACTCTATTGCATTAGAAAAACAGGCTACATTCAATGTCCTACAATGATCCCACGGCTTTTCATTCTCCAACAATAAATCTGTTGCACAAAGTGATTAAACGGTTTCAAAAATAGATGCCACAACATCCTCTGACAAACCTGTAATCTCCATTCCTGGCATCTGTTCAAATGAAAACCAAATTATTCACAAATCTGAAGCTGCATTGCACATCAGTCGAGTTCAGTTCACAATTCCATGTCATTTTAAATGACTTTCAATTGGCATCGTGCTTTCAATTACCAAACTGTAGACTGTCCATCTTCAATTTCCCTACTTTCTGTCCTTTATGGAAATCCACAAAATCTTTCCACGGTTTAGATCATCAGCCCTAGTATCTCATTCGATGGCTGCATGATAATAACTCTTGCAAAGATGGAACAATTTGCTACGTCAAAGCTGCAATTTATATTCAACCAATATAATTTAGACACTTTTCTTAGCTCCTCACTCGCATTCAAATCTTAAGCACTGTTCCTGCATGCCTGTGCTGCACTCCTGTTAGTGCAACTGACAAGTTGAGGAACATCCAGTGGCTCAAGCCCATGATGCAAATTCAAATGCCGATAATATGGTCAAAATGTGCACAACTGCAAACTTCAGTTTTCAGTGAAGCTTGTTTTAATATCCAAATGAGGAATATAACCAGCTAGAACAGCAGATCACTATTAGTCTTTTATATTTAACAATTCCAAGTAGATAGGAATTTGTAAACACAGTTTTATGAATTATGGAACAACTACAAATTACAATGAACCTGAACAGTTTTAATCAATTGGAATAATATCAGTGATTTTCATACTGTTTGTGAATTTGGATTAAAAAAGCTTTTCAACGTCTCCTGCCAGTTTTAACTTCGGCAAACTACTTTAACCTCAGTTTCCACAAATCCTTTTGTGCTTATCAACAATTCACTTAAAAACCATTTGCAGCAAAGCATCAAAAGGATTGAATATAGCCAAAAACTCTTGTGACCTTTCTTTTATAAGCTCAGTGAAACTTCTTTTAACTTATGTTATTGTACGGATGAAAAACTTTTACCAATCACTTTAAATAAAATTCTTTTTAATTACTTAATAATGTATTTTTCCCTTGCAATTCACCAAAAGGCATTTAATCAAAAGCTTGCACAGATTTAACTCTTCCCCTTTGGATTATAAACCTCATGGTGATTCTTCAATATTTATGAAAATCAGAAGTAATTTTTTTTAAATTTCCATTCTGATTATTTAAGATATGGTGTGGAAGGGTTGACAGATTTGAAATATAAATTACAAATAGGTCAAGTTGTAGATGATCTTTAAGTCAAGTGTTGAATATTCAAATCCAGGCCTTACATTTCTATCTTTCGTAACAAGAGGAGTTGAGTATAGGAGCAAAGAGGTCCTTCTACAGTTGTACCGGGCCCTGGTGAGACCGCACCTGGAGTACTGTGTGCAGTTTTGGTCTCCAAATTTGAGGAAGGATATTCTTGCTATGGAGGGCGTGCAGCGTAGGTTCACTAGATTAATTCCCGGAATGGCGGGACTGTCGTATGTTGAAAGGCTGGAGCGATTGGGCTTGTATACACTGGAATTTAGAAGGATGAGGGGGGATCTTATTGAAACATATAAGATAATTAGGGGATTGGACACATTAGAGGCAGATAACATGTTCCCAATGTTGGGGGAGTCCAGAACAAGGGGCCACAGTTTGAGAATAAGGGGTAGGCCATTTAGAACGGAGATGAGGAAGAACTTTTTCAGTCAGAGGGTGGTGAAGGTGTGGAATTATCTGCCTCAGAAGGCAGTGGAGGCCAGTTCGTTGGATGCTTTCAAGAGAGAGCTGGATAGAGCTCTTAAGGATAGCGGAGTGAGGGGGTATGGGGAGAAGGCAGGAACGGGGTACTGATTGATAGTGATCAGCCATGATCGCATTGAATGGCGGTGCTGGCTCGAAGGGCTGAATGGCCTACTCCTGCACCTATTGTCTATTGTCTATTGTCTATTGTCTATTATCAATCAATACAGAGCACTATTTTGTTCTACTGCATTATATACAACTTCATTTGGGTGCCCCATTCCTCTCCCCCCCCCTCCATTTTGAGCAACAGCAACAACTTGGTAAATAGCTTCAGTAACCACCTTTCTTGGCAGAATGATATGGTCAACAAAAATCACTGCAAGAATATTAGTTTGTTTTAGAAAATGAGAGTCAGTCATTAAAAAGATCCACAGGTAGACACAAAATGCTGGAGTAACTTAGTAGGTCAGTCAGCATTTCGGGAGGGAAAGAATGGGTGACGTTTCGGGTCGAACCCCTTCTTCAGACCACATTCGGGTTTTGAAAAGTTAACGTCTCTGGTGCACTCTGCACCTAAACATATTGCTGTGAATTCTTGTTTATGAGAAAACATAATGGAGATAAACAGTTAACTAACATTTCATTTAAATAAATTTTTGGACCAGTTCCCCAATATTTTTAGAAAACTTCAATTTTTACATATTGGTCTTAAGCCAAATAATGCACCTTGGAACTTATTTGACCAGAGTCAATTACTTTGTCCAAGAAGTCAAGAGTGTTTTATTGTCATATGTCCTGAAATGGAACAATTACATTTTGCAAGCAGCACAACACATGCAAACGTTGCATAGGAAGGACCTGCAGATGTTGGTATAAACTAGACACAAAAAGCTGGAGCAACTCAGCGGGTCTGACAGCATCTCTGGAGAAAAAGAGTAGGTGACGTTTCGGGTCTAGGTCTAAGGTCTTTTCTCCAGAGATGCTGTCTGACCCGATGAGTTACTCCAGCTTTTTGTGTCTATCTGCAAACTTTGTACTCTGTATCCACCATAATAAACAACAAAAAGTAGTTCAGAATATTAAAAAAAACAATAATCGTGCAGACAAAAACAATGCCACCCAAATCTAGGTCGTTTCTCAGTCTTACTTGCAAGCCAGCTTGTCGACCAACTACTGCTGACACCATGGAGGCCCCTCTGGTGTTTCCTGGCACTATATTCACTGAATCTGCGAACCTCAGTGAGCTGGGTGATACCTCTGCAATCGGGTTTTCCAGTACAATCGGTAACTCCATTGTGCCATTGGGAGATCGCAATAGCGCTGATCCATTTAAATGGACTAACAGCTTGTCAGTTACAGCACTGACTTGTGCTGTTTCTTTTATCCAAATAAGTTCAGAATTGATGTATTTGATTCTTTGCTGTGGTGCTGCTTGCAAAACATTGCCACAGAAAGGCACAATTCCCCCCCCCCCCCCCCCCCCAGCAATACATTCCAAATAAAATTTCAGAACTTCTGCATTCACGTGGGTGTAGGATAGTGTTAATGTACGGGGATCACTGGGCGGCACGGACTTGGAGGGCCGAAAAGGCCTGTTTCCGGCTGTAGATATATGATGATATGATATGATAATTTTCTTTATTCATTTTCTATGAAATCCTACATGCTAAATCTCTCTGTTGAGAGTACAGATAGTTCTGCTATAATACAGCAAACTGGATATTCAAATCTGGGTGCCAAATTGTGATTATTTGTGAATAATCATGAAACACTATGGAGCCATTCCCATTATGTTTAACTTCACTTTGGCTCCATTTTTGATGAATTAGGGAACAATTTGGATTACATGGGCTACATTGGTTATAATACGATTTCCATTGGGAACTAGACAACTACTTAAAAGTTACTTAGGATATTGACAACCAGAAAAAAGATGGATGGGAGGGAGGAACATCAACCTACGTTTTAATGTACGCAGTAATCCGAAACCATTGTCTCTTAAGAATACAGCCTCTAAGTTTCACTACAGTTGGCCACTGAAATTGACAAACAATTGCTTCCATTGATACTTGTGCAATGATACTCGATTGAATAATGTAACATACAGCCTTTGGTATTTTTAGCTTGCAGATACAAAAATAACTGGGTGTTGAAAAGACCTGTATTTTTAAAACCCTGTGGGGAAAAACAACGTTGTTATTTCGAGTCTGAAATAATGAACCCCTGAACACCAATTTCCTCATTAACATGATTGTTTTTGTAATGTTGTAAACATGATTATTTCAGTAACATGAGGTTTCTTGTGAAAGCATCCATGTTATAATAGAACTACAAGTACAGCAAAATCATTTGGGCCAATATTTATTATTCAATCACTGATTGATTATGTCAAACTTCCACGATTAGTTTAAATTAGTGACTGATGTTTCTAATTTCACACTTTTAATTCATCACATAAATACAAACAGTAAAAAGAGAAACAGAAGCAGAGATTGATTAATTTCACATAAGCAAACAAGATTGGTAAGATGAAGATTGGTATAAATGTCAATTGACAGTATAGTTAGTCAATAAATATTGGCTTCGTCGGTGATGTGCAGATCCAAAACGATAAAATGAAGTTTAAAAGAAAACAACACCTTTAGAAACTGGCCTCAGTCTGAAGGGTCCTGACCCGAAACGTTGCCTGTCCATTTCCCCCACGTTGCCCAACCTGTTAAGCTCATCCAGCACTTTATATTCTGCTAATGAATCAATTAATCCACAAATATAAATTTTACAATGCAACACTAAATTCACTTCTTATTCATGAAAAGCCTACCCAATGTGATCAGCAACCAACTTCAAATTTAGCCCAGGTGGTATGCTGTACTTGGTGATAACTGGAAAGCTAAATGCTACTTGTTGACATGGTCATCTCGTTTTCCATTCTTTTGCTAGCGACCACAAATGGATTGATGAGGACCTGCCTTTTATGAACATAGCATACTTGAAGAATTTTTCCACTGCCAGGGGAAAATTGGCAACACAGAGATTGTACCATGTCAACCATCAAATATAAATGTTTGTGTTACTCCTGCCCCAATCCATTTTATTTCCCCCACATTACAACAATCCCCCCCCCACAGATTCTACACCTACACACAAAGCAATTTTAATTTACAAACCCAGACACCATTGGGATATGGGAAGAAACCCGAGTGCTCAGAGGAAATCCACATGGTCACAGGAAGAAAATGAAAACTCCACATAGACATTACCGGTAGTCAGGCTACATGATTGTGGCACCCAAAGAAATCAAATTTTCAGCACTTCAGGCATGATGGTCAGGACCTAAAGGTCTCCAAATTTGAGGAAGGACATTATTGCTATTGAGTGAGTGCAGCGTAGGTTCACTAGGTTAATTCCCGGAATGGCGGGACTGTCGTATGTTGAAAGAATGGAGTGACTGGGTTTGTACATACTGGAATTTAGAAGGATGAGAGGGGATCTTATTGAAACATATAAGATTATTAAGGGATTGGACACGCTAGAGGCAGGAAACATGTTCCCAATGTTGGGGGAGTCCAGAACCAGCGACCACAGTTTAAGAATAAGGGTTAGGCCATTTAGAACGGAGATGAGGATTTTTTTTTTCCACTCAGAGAGTTGTAAATCTGTGGAATTCTCTGCCTCAGAAGCCAGTGGAGGCCAATTCTATGGATGCTTTCAAGAGAGAGTTAGATAGAGCTCTTAATGATAGCGGAGTCAGGGGGTATGGGGAGAGGGCAGGAACGGGGTACTGATTTAGAATGATCAGCCATGATCACATTGAATGGCGGTGCTGGCTCAAAGGGCTGAATGGCCTATTCCTGCACCTATTGTCTATTAAAGAGATGTTATCTTTGCAGCATTGTTATACAACCCCAATCTAACAAACCTCAAAAAACTATGAAATGTTTTACTGTGTTCTACTTTGGAGGACAAACAACATTTTGCCCTTAATTGCAAGGATTGGACTTGAGAAATCTGTTGCAACTGTACACTGTTGATGAGGCTGCATCCAGAATACACTGTACAGAATTGGACCTCTTATTGGAAAAAGTATGCAAAATTCACTGGGCTAATTCCTGGAATGATAGAACTGTTCTAACACAAACAGCTAAAAGGTTAGATCTGCATTGTTTGATTAGAAGAATGAGGGGTGATCTTATTGAAACCACAAGATTCAAAGTTGCATGACAAGGTAAATGTCGAGATGCTTACACTAATAGAAAAAAGTTTCAAACAAGGGGATATAGTTAAAAGATGGTCATTTAAAACTGAGCTACAGGGGAATTTCTTCCGAGTGTGATAAGTTTGAATTCGCTACCACAAGAGTTGTTGAGACTTTATCATTGGGAGTATTTAAAAGAGGAAGTAGGTACATTTTTTGAAAGATCAGAGATTTAAGATCAATGTGAACTGGCACAGAACAGTCTTCAAGGGCTGCGGTAAATGGCAGGACAGGCTCAGAGAGGCAAGTGGCCGACTTGTGCTCTCATTTTCTTTCATTCTTGCTCTAAATGTAACAAGGCTCCATTGTCATCAATATAAACCTGGCAATAATTATTGATTAGTTTCAATAGAGCTAAAAAGTCCAGTTTTTAAATACAATAATGAATTAGAACCTGTAGGAAAGAACTGTAGATACTGGTTGAAATCGAAGGGAGACACAAAATGCTGGAGTAATTCAGTGGGTCAGGTAGCATCTCTGGAGAGAAGGAATGGGTGATGTTCAGGTCGAGACCCATTTTGCTCAAGAGCTGAAAACTTTGCCATGCCCTTCAACATGAGGTTGAGGTGACAAGGACAATAGATATTAAACCCAGATATAATAATCTTGAACATGTGCCAAACTTCCATTGAGTGAAATTTTGAAACATCCCAAAAAATTTGCCATGCATTTTTCAAGCCAAGAAAATAAATATTAGGGGAGTTAATCAAATACTTTGGCTCGAAGTGAGGTTCTAAGCAGCATCCCAAAGATAGAGACACATGGTAAAAGGATTTAGGAAAGGAAATTCTAACACTGAAAACCCACATGCTGACAGCCTGACAGCCAATGGAAAGGGAGTAGAAATGGTACAAAATATCTTGGACTATTATCATACTCAACCTGGTATGCTGCCTTGATGAACAGCCTGATACTCCATGCACTTGAACTATTTAAATATAAGTTGATGTTCCATGTCTGAAGAGGTATCTTGGAAGCTCCATTAACACCCAAAAGTCTGAAAGATCATGACTAAATAATGGCTCTGAAACTGTGCTTTATATAGTTTTAAATACTAACAAATGAAATAAATTGTAACACAGCTACACTTGCAACCCCCCCCCCCCACATCTAGAGTCAACTTGGCATAAAACCTCTCCTCAGATCAGGAGCCCTTCATCGGGTTCGATTGACCACTCAGTTTTTGGTTCAACAGCAGCCCACTGTCAGATATGCCAGCACATGGCAGCTCAACTCGGGACTTCTGCAGGTGGCCAACTGAACATTACATTTGGAAAGAAACTGAAGCACAAAAGATCACCTCCCAGATAGAATTGCTGCTAGCCAGTCGGCTGGATTCCACCCCAGAATTTTTGATTGACAAGTGGAATGAACAAAGATAGTGTGGAGTGCAATCTTGATCCAGATATTAGAGCTCAATTCAAGTATAAGGAGTGTTTTACAAGTATTTTTACTGAATGCTACTCCTCCCAAAGATTTGGGCAGTCTTGGTGATATCTGGGAAACGCCATCCAGGCACGAAAGCAAGTGTGGCTAGTGGTTCAACTAAAAAGTAAACAGTCCTGCAGGTTTGCAAGGATTATACACACTGGGTGAAGAACTGGATATGGATCCCTAACTATCTCTCGGTGGCCATTCCAGATACCAGGCTTACAATCAACAGCATTCACAGCCCGAGCCCACGGTTGCAAAAGGATCAGCCTTGTATGCATACAATGATTATTATTTCCATTTTAATATATGTTAATTACACTAGAACACTTCATAAACACCCACGTTAGAAACAAAATTAAAATCTCATGCATTAACTCAGAAACTAAAGCGCAATCATTATAAAGCACAAACTACTTTTCATCTCACTTTTTCATAAATTTAAATATTACTAGACCAAGTGGACCCGTTGGGCCCATTCCTCGTAGAGGGGGAACAGGGAAGGGGAGAGGGTGCCACTCACTTCAGCCCCGTGGCGCCACGCTGCAGCCAGAGCGTGCTGCGGACCCAAAGCCTCTCCTGTATTGGTCTAGCACCCTCACCTCCCCCCACTCAATCCCCCTTCCACTATCACCCCTACCCCACCCCCACTCCCCTCCCTCCCACCTCCACTCCCCCCTCCATTCCCCCCTCCATTCCCCCCTCCCCACCCCCACCCTCTCCCCAGCCCTGCTCCCCCCTCCCCCCACCGCAACTCCCCCTCTCCCCTCCCCCACTCCCAGCCCTACCCACCCACTCCCCTCTCCCCCTCCAGTGCCCCACTCCCCCTCCCCCTCCAGTGCCCCCCTCCCCCCACCACCCCAACCCCCCACCCCAAACCTCGCCTGCATTGGTGCAGCACCCTCCCGCTGGTCCTCTGGGGGGGGTGGATTTATTAAAGTTTATAAGGTAAATTGTTTTTAAAAAGTAACGGAAATGGGTGTATTCACACCGTAAGGGAATGGTGAGTAGGGTGGGCCAAAAACTGTGGCGCTATCATGTACTGTTTTGGTTGTGTAGAGGGCAAGGGCATGGTACACACATAAACTTAGACATAAACACAGACAGACATATAGATGCATGTACCTTGAAAACACATAGCCTGAGGTCATCTGCCCAATGCCTGCTGATTAGATTTTAAAATCATAAATGCAATTAGTCATGTTGCAGAGAATGGCTTAGGTGGAAAAGGGAACCTCTTCATAACAAGTGCCAAAGGCTTAAACAGAACAGGTGAGGTGTATCCAAGCGGGTTTATTGAAACAGTATGTGGATAGTCCAACCCGAGAAGGGAACATACTGTGTTGGGAACTGAGCATGGCTTGCTTTGGATAAGGGGATTGAAGGCTTTACAGCCAAGTTTGCAGATGATGCTAAGATAGGTGGAGGGGCAGGCAGTGTAGAGAAAGCAAGCACTGCTGGTGTCTTCCACTTTGAAGACTGATGCAAAAAAATTATTAAATTCCTATTTGATTTCCCATTATCACTTCTCCTGCATCATTCTCCAGTGGCCCAAGGTCCATTCTTGCCTCTTTTTTACTCTTTTGTATATCCGTAGAAACTCTTGCTATCCTCTTTTTTACATTATTGGCTAGGTTACATTCGTACTTCATCATTTCTCTCCATATTGGCCTTTTAGTTACTTTTTGTTGTTGTTTAAAAACGTCCCAATCCTCTGGCTTCCCATTAATCTCTGCGATGTTATATCCTTTATGTTGTCCTTGACCTCCCTTGTCCGCCATTGTCGTCTTATTCTTGGGGTCCAAACCATTATTCCCTGAATGCGGCAACACAAGTAAATAGAGTGGTAATGGTGGCATGTGGTATGCTTGGTTGAGTAGAAGAGGCAGGAAATCATGATATAATTTTATTGAACTTTGGTTAGGCCACATTTGGAGTATTGCGTGCAGTTCTGGTCGCCCCATTTCAAGAAGGATGTAGAGGCTTTGGAAAGGGTGCAGAGGTGGTTTATCAGAATTATATATAACATAAAAAGTGATAGGACCAGAGGTAGGCCATTCAGCCCATCAAGTGTACTCTGCCATTCAATCATGGCTAATCTCTCTTCCGCTCAACCCCATTCTCCTGCCTTCTCCCCATAACCCCTGACATTAGAGAGTACAGGAAGAGGCTGGACAGGCTTGGATTGCTTTCCCTGGAACACTGGAGGTTGCAGGCAGACCCGATAGAAGTATGTAACGTTAAGAGGCATAGATTGGGTAGACAGAACCTTTTATCACAGGGTGGAAAAATCAAACACGAGAGAGCATAGCTTTAATGTGAAAGGGTTAAAGTTTAAAGGAGATGTGTGGCAAATGCCTGCAGCACACTGTCAGAATGCGATGGTGGAAGCAGATATGATTACAATAGTTATTATTACAATAGAAATTAAGGGACTTTTGGAGATACACATGGATATGCACGGAATGGACGGATATAGATTATGTGCAGACAGACAAGGTCTTGGCATTGCATTTGGCACAGGTTAGCACATTGGCACGGTTTCACTCCTGACTATGGGTGCTGTCTGTACAGAGTTTGTACGTTCTCCCTGTGACCGCATGGGTTTTCTCCAGGTGCTCCAGTTTCCTCCCACAGTCCAAAGATGTGCAGATTTGTACGTTAATTGGTTTCTACGAATTGCCCTCAGTGTGTACGTTAGAAGTAGCATATGGGTGGTCGTGGTCGGCCGGACTCAATGGACTAAAGGGCCTGTTTCATACTAAACATTATGAGACAAATGGCCTGTTCCTGTGTGTACTGTTCTATGTGTGGAAGCTAAGAACTTTCTCACTGACTGCTAAGGTTTCGAACTTCCCAGCCCAAAGTGGCCACAAAATGGTTTCCCCAGTTAGCTTCCACATATGCAATATGTTCTAATACACATAATGGCTCTAAAATGCTTCTGGATGGACGTTCAAGATTCTGACACTAAGTATTTCACACGAAGGTGATCCTGCTAATATTCTTCAACAGCTATTAAATTTAAGTTAAACCCCAACACAATTCTGACTTTACCAAAGTAGATGTTGGAAAAACATAACATATTTTCTGCGAATTAATGGAATAGACACCCAACCAATCACATCTGCTTTTCCTCGCACCCATACCCATTTATATGGTCAATAATGACGAGCTAATCCTTATACAACAGAACCCAAGAGTAAGCTTCAGACATCCATTACTTCATCAGTATAACAATGACTCCAGACTCCATCAAGTCTCCACCAGTACAGCCCTCCCTCAGTCAACGAATCAGAGTTTTTCCATATTGCATACCACTTGGGAAAAACACAAAAAATACTAAGAGCGTGGAATATAGTGTGGCTGAGGGAAGTACATCGCCAAGACTGGCAAGGTAATACCAAAGACTGAGCTGGCATAGTCCGAGTAATATCTACCAGACAAAGACTGGGGCCAATATTAAACCAAAATGAATAAACCTACACAATTCTCCAATCTGTGGCAAATGTCCAATCTGTGGGATGTATCTGGGAGAAATGACACCAGTGCAGTCCCTTGGTGCCAAGTCCTTCACAAAAATATCAAAATAGATCTGCCAGTTTAATCCTGAGTATCCATGAGCTGCCATGGACCCACAATCTCAATCATTACTATCAACCAAGAGGATCAATCTTGTTCATCTCAGAAGAGCAAGCCTGAAGCAACAACATGCAAGTGGAGTTTTAATGCACCCAATGCTAAATAGCAAATTAAATAAAGTAGGCAATAAATATGACATGATCCCACAATCAAGGGATTGCATAAATGTCCTGCAATCGAGCCACAGAAACATATAATCCTATACTCGAGGTTGGAATAGTTGTATTTTTTTTAAAATCCAAAATTCTTATCAAGCTTGAATAGAGTGGATATGGAGAGGATGTTTCCATTAGTGGGAGAGTCTAGGACTAGAAGTCATAGCCTCAGAATTAAAGGATGTTCCTTTAGGAAGGAGATGAGGAGAAATTTCTTTAGTCAGAGGGTGGTGAACCTTTGGAATTCTTTGCCACAGAAGGCTGTGGAGGCCGTCAATTGATACTTTTAAGGCAGAGATAGATAAATTTTTGATTAGTCCAGGTGTCAGGGTTTTGCAGAGAAGACAGAAGAATAGGGCTCGGAGGGAGAGATAGATTGAATGGCAGAGTAGACTTGATGGTCTGAATGGCCTAATTCTGCTCCTGTCACTTATGAACTTATACAGGATTTTTTTTCTTCTCGATGTTGGAGGAGTCCAGAACCAGGGGTCACAGTTTAAGAATAAGGGGTAGGTCATTTAGGACTGAGATGAGGAAAAACTTTCACCCAGAGAGATGTGAATCTGTGGAATTCTCTGCCAAAGAAGGCAGTGGAGACCAATTCACTGGATGTATTCAAGAGAGTTAGATATAGCTCTTGGGGCTAACGGAATCAAGAGATATGGGGGGGAAAAGCAGGAACAGGGCACAGATTCTGGATGATCAGCCATGATCATATTGAATGGTGGTGCTGGCTCGAAAGGCCTACTGCTGTGAAAGTTTCAGGACTGAAAGGGTTAAATGTGAGTGCAGTGGAGCATGTCTGAGCATGTCTTAACACGAGGGGCTTTGCTTCAAGGGTGTTGATGATGAAAGAGGAATGTGACCTCCCCCCTGCATAAATAAGCAGGGCTTTGGATCGGACCTTTGCGTGGGACCACGAGGGACAGCGAGTATGCCCCTGGCTATACTCGGGTTGCTCCCCCACGCGTGAATAAAAATGCATCATTTCATTCTTAAGTTGTCTAATGTGATTTGTTTTCTGATCGAACTTTAACATTGGCGTAATCAGCAGGATCTCGCTGGGACCATCTCCGACGATTGAGTAAGCGGCTGCAGTCTGACCATACCTCGAAGGGAGTAAAAGTGCACTATCGGATTCATTGAGTCTGAACTCCCGAGCAAGTTCCCGGTAATACCGTGGTTCCTCGTCTGAGGTAGATCTGGTTCCCTGCCGAGGATCCTCATAGAAGACAACACCAGGTAAGAATTTTTTGTGAATTGGTCAGTTCAAATTGTGTAACCAGTCTCAGGGAGGCTGGGGTCTAAGTCTATTACAGAAGTACAGTGTCAGGGAGGCTGGGGGTCTGAGTCTATTAGAGAAGTAATTTTTTTTGTGAATTGGTCAGTGCAGACTACATTAAACTAGTTTCCCGGAGAGGAAAGTGGGGTCTGTGGTAAATTAGCAGTAATAAGGGGGCTGAAAATGGGACAAGCCCTGGCTAAGAGTGATGGTGGAGCTCCAGTACAGCACATATGTCACTTAGACCCGGGAGAACGTACGATTACAGATGGTTGTCAGTTTCATTAACCAAGAGACTAGGAGACGAAGCTTGGCCAGTGGGGGAATGTGGAATGTAGAAATCATTAAGCAGGCTGAGCAGCTGCTATGGGAAATAGAGGTAGGCAAGAAATGGAAGAAAATAATTAAGGAATGGAAAGATGAGGCGCAAAAGAAGTGGGATGAGTCTTGGCATAAGAGTTGGATGGATAGTTGCCACGGGCATATTGTTAAGTATTGTTTAGTAATCATAAATTTGTTTCGTCAGTGGATTGAAGCTTTGCCAACTACAAATGTGATAGCTGAGATTACGGTAAAACTTATTTTAAAAGAGATTATACCTCGCTTTGGGCTACTACTGTTATTAGTTCCGATAATAGCCCCCATTTTATTGCAAAGATTAATGAAGAATTGTGTCAAAATTTTAACATTAAACAGCAATTCCGCTGTGTTCGCCACCCACAGGCTGCCAAGAGGGCAAATGGAGCCCTCAAGATTAAATTGGCTAAACTAACGGAGGAAACAGGGCAGATTTGGGTTAAGGTCCTTCCTTTGGCCCTCTATGAAATGAGGGTGACCCCACACGGAGCTATTAAACTAACACAGGCCAAAATAATGTAAGGTCGACCGCCTCGTACCCCCTGAGGTGCGACTAAGAGTGTGGAAGTTAGTTTTGACCTACATGCCCTGAATGATGAATTACCCACACACAGCAATTAACCCATGCCTTATCAGTCCTACATTCCCAGGTACAAGAGGCACAGAAGCCACTACCAGTTGAACACGGGGACGGGTCCGCACTACTAGGAGATTATGTACTGGTAAATAACTGAGCTTGGAAGAAATTGGGATGGTGCTGGACGGGACCGTACCAAAACCACCGTGAAGTTTGAAGACCACCCCCGTTGGATACATCTGACTGATTGCCAACAGATTGGAAAACCAAGAAAGGACAATGCGGCTATTGAACCTCCTTTTTATCCTGGGGCTGGCCCGGATGGGCTGGACCTGGGGACAAAATCTGGTATATGGGGTGTGACAAAGTTCTCAACATGTCCATGTGGGTCGAGCCGTGAGCCGATCAAGTTACTGTCCCCTCGACCTGTGTTTTGTGAAATATTCTGATCTCAGGAAGATTGTGAGATCAAATATTAATTAATATTTGTAATACATTGTATCCCACCACTCTGTGCTTCGCGGGGACTTGTTATCATATAATGATAAAAGGAATTAGAGTTTCAGGACTGAAAGGGTTAAGCGTGAGTGCAGTGGAGCATGTCCAAGCATGTCTTAACATGAGGGGCTTTGTTTCAAAGGTGTTGATGATGAAAGAGGAATGTGACCTCCCCCTCCCCTCCCCTCCCCCCCGTATAAGACCTTGGTGTGGGACCACGAGGGACAGCGAGTATGCCCCTGGCTATACTCGGGTTGCTCTCCCACACCCGTATGCGTGAATAAAAAGGCATTGTTTCATTCTTAAGGTGTCTAAGGTGGTTTGTTGTCTGAAAGCGCGGATCGAACTTTAACACCTATACCTACTTTCTATGTTTCTACAACTTTGTCAGGGTAGATTCAAAGATTAGGTGCTGAAAACGAGTAGTCTGACAATTAAAGAGTTGACTATTCACGACTGAGATGTGAAGAAATTTCTTGAAAGTGAAACTTTGGAATACGATATCCAAAAGCCATAAACGGCCCAGTTGTTGAATATACTCAAGGAGAAATAGAGATTGATATTAATGGATAATGGGGTTAGTGCAAGAAAGTGACAGATAAAACACCAGCCATAATAGACAAGCCCTGCTTTTATTTCTTCTGTTTATTCACATCATCAATAATAACTGATAAAGATTAAAGCATTTGCAAATATATTCAGCCATAAATGCCAAATGTATGATTCATCTTGGCTACCTCCCAAGCTCACAGAAGCCAGTCTTCTACCAACTCAATTCACTTCAATGTGTTACCTGGCTGAAAGCACTAGATACAACAAAGGTCATTGGAACAGACAACATCCTGAATAGCAGTACCGAGCATTTGTGCTCCAGATTCAACCATGCCTCTGGCCAAGCCGTTGTGATATAAAAATACAAGGCTGGCATCAAGTAATATACATGGAAAATCGCCCACGTATGACCCACTGACAAAAAACTGGACAAATCCATAAAATCAGTCCACTTTCAGACATCCATTATCAAGTGGTATCAAGAGGAACTGCAATAATCTATTCACAGTTGCCCTGTTTGGTTCTCGAGGACCACTCAGCACAACCTTAGTCAAAAGAGTGATAGAAGGAACTGATGTGCAAAGGTGTGTAGTCACTGCCCCAATAACAAGGAAATGTCTGACCACATATGTCAAATCTGGTCAAAGTCACACAACACCAGTGAGTTGGTCACCACAGTATATCTAGCCTCTGACCTGCATCAGCTTCAGGGCAAACAAAATGTGTAGGAAGGAACTACTAATGCTGGTTTAATCCGAAGACAGACGCTGAGTTACTCCAGCTTTTTGTGTCTATCTTCAGTCTATCAATGTCTTAGGATCAATTATCTTTAATTGGTTCAAAGACCGTCCTGCCCTCAAAAGGTCAGAAGCGAGGACATTCACTTCCGATTGCAAAATGTTAAATTCCTTAACTGCCCCTCACAACAATGAAGCTTTCCCTATCCGTGTACAGCAAGGCTATAGTAAAATTGGGACAGGGCCTGAAAAGTGGAATCAATGTATATGGCACCCAAATTGCAGCCAATGACCATGAAATAATCCAATCACTCACACTTGGTATTTCCTAGAATTATCATTACCAGATCCCAGATCAACAATAACATGGTGATTTTCACTGAGCAGAAACTCAACTGAACCAGTTATTCATAAGAGCAAGTCAGAGGCTAGATATATTGTGTCCATTGACTCATTTCATGACACACCAAAGTCTTTCCACCATCTACAACACCCAAGTCAGAGCACGCAGAATCCTCTCAACTTGCCCGAGTGACTGCAGTTCCAACAACACTCCAGCAGCTAAACATAATCCAAGTTTAACAGTTTCTGACAAATCTGCTTACTCAATTTCGCAAATACAACATATATTTTATTTCCTACACTGTGGCTATTGTGTGCACTGTAGATACGTCACCCCAACACCACCTCCCAAACCTGAAAACTTCCCCACCATGGGGACACAACCAACTGTATGTCACATCCCTCCATGTCACACAATGATTACAATCATTCAATTAGATAATTACACAATGGAGAGCATCCTTAGAGTGAAGATGGTGCCAGCTCTCGACAAGACTGCTAAACTGTTACTCATCAATACAGCACTGGTACAAGGTATGTGGACATCAACAAGGATGCTGTCAAGCACGCTTATCCACTAAATTGCTTCACTCACTACTTGCTACAAACATGATCTGGCAGCTGTGCCCTTCAAGACCTGTCCAGACAGATCAGTGTGCTGCTAAAGGACACTGAAGTTCCCAGCCACATTGCACTGAGCTTTTAGTACTCCCAATGCTTCTTCCAATTGTGGTTCAGTGCGATTCAACAACTAATGAAGGATGGTAGATTGGAGACAGGTTTCATTGCACTCATTTGACCTCATTCCATGAGAGTTAATTGGGGCTGGAATCAATCTTAAAAACTCCAAGGGTTCCACCCTACTCACTTGGACTGCTGATGAAATCAGATATAGAGATAATAGCTTGGCATGTTACTTGGAAGGTAAGATTCTGTGAAGACAATTCTGTCAGAATACTGCTTTACTAAATCATGGGACAGTTTTCCTAATTTGGACGCTACCTCCCAAATATTTGTGAGGAGAACAAGATCAACTAGGCTGAGAGCCACTTTGGAATGTCTGAAGTCAGTGTGCATGAGAGAGCGAGTGGGAGAGGTGCACGTGAAACTTACCTATTATAGTACCAATTGCTGTATCCATTCATTAATGCACTGGTTTAAAAACAAACATTAATATTTCCCCCAATTTTATAAGCATTCCACTGTCCAGCACAGGAATATGGCTTGAATTACTTACTCAACCTGTAATTTTTCTATGATTCTGTTCATATAAATCAGGTTTGTTAGAGACAAGGAACTGCAAATGCTGGAATCTTGAACAAAATGCAAAGTGTTGGGGGAACTCAGCAGGTCAGGCAGCATCTGGGGAGGGAATGTATATGTAACGTTTTACATCAGGACCCCTTTTCAGGTATGTCTATTCCCTCCCCAGATGTTGTTTCATCCATTGGTTCCTCTAGTCCTTTGCTTTAAATTAAGTTTGTTGTACGTTTCTCTTGTGAACAATTATGTAACTGAAATCAATTCAACAGATTCCTAAATACACTCCTTCCACAAAAATCTTTCTAAACTAACTTTATTTTAAGTGTTCCACCTCCACTCTCAGGTGAAAGGAAGAGAACGAGAACATACCAAGTTGTCAGCTCAAAACATTAACTGTACGATTCTCCAAATGCTGCCTGAATTCATGAGGATTTTTTTTCTGATTTAATTACCACAAAAAGTTTGGAATAGCAAATGGATATAAAATCTCTCCCTTATTCCAGGAATTCTTTTATTACTTTTAAAATATTAAAAGTAACAAAAGAAACCTAATGATGTGCAAATAATGGCTCTAGATCAGAGAATGACAGGTTAATTAACTTATTGTGCCTTACATCTCAAGCACTGCAAAGCTTTCAAAAGGCAAACCAAAATAGTTGGAAGGGACAGTCCAGTGACAGAAGTCAAAAGAGAGAGCCAGGGTGTGTGGAAAAGAGGTGTGCAAAGAGCAGTAAGAGAAAGGGAAGCATGGGACTCGTTAAAGTGAGACAGAAAGCCGCAAGCGGAGGGAGGCCAGAGGGCGAAAGAGGCAGAAAACTCGGTGTGGTGCGATGGGGGCAGGGAAAAGGGCAGAATATCAGGTGGGAAAACAGAGGACTGGGATGTAGGAAAGGAAGGTAGAGAAAGGAACAGAAAACGAGTGGGGCAACGGAGAGATGAAAATATGGGTGCAAAGAGCAGGAGTCAAGAAATAGAATTCTGAAATGCAGTGAGTGGGTGGGTAGAAGGAATCCTGGTTGGGTGGAAGGAAACGGAGTTATGGTGGGATTGGTGAAGCAGGGACAAGGAAGTGGGGTGTATGGTGACTGAGTGAACAAGAGCGTCCGGGCGGGGCCCTCGTTTCTTGCCAAATAGCCCACACCCCTGCTGTTGAACGGTGGAGCAGCTTTCAGGAAGAGGCCCGCCCGCTGACTCGATTTTGTAATGGGCTCCAGTCGGCTGCCAGTGAAGCGCCTCCCCCCTCACCTGCAGCCGCTGCCTCTCACCGGCGCGGCACGGCACGGCACGGAAAAAGCGCCACAGGTGGCGAAGCCGCAATCCCAACAAACCGATGCTCGCCGCCGCTCGAAAGCGCAATCAGAGCCTTTCAATCCTGTACTCTCTTTAACTCTCCCTTCCCCAGCCTGACTCACCTGCCCGTGGCCCGTCTCGATCATCACTGCGACACTCCGGTGAGCGCCGCCACGGCCGCCATGTTTGTTTGTGACTTTTCACTTCAGTCGCTCCGGTCCCGCCCCACCTCGGCACTGATTGGCACGGGGGTTGCTCGCTGCACTCAGTCACTCTCGGATCTGCCTGAAGTCACAGGAAACAGCAACGTTCATCAAATTCCCTTTAAACGGATACCACAAACCTTGCGACATGATCAGCTGCGTTCGAATAAGGTCAGCATGACATTAAAAGGAATATGTGGGCACAAGATACTGCAGGGGTTGCTGTTGGAAGAGGTCAGCAGGTCAAGCAGCATTTGTGGAGGGAAGTAAATAGTGTAGTATCTGTTCTGGCACAATCTAATGTTCTTATAAGAACAGTACAAGAGCAGTATTTGCATTGGATCATCGACGAGGAGCGGAGGTCAGGAGCACGTGTCTGGTTTAGGGGTGGATCCATGCTGGTTGGGTAACCAACCTAACACCCTTATCCAGGTGGGATGGCAGCAGCAAGTGGAGCTGGAGGGCAGGGTATCCGGAATACCCTGCGAGTATCGGTGAAGGACCTCAAGGAGGGGAACCCTTTCTCAAGGGATCTCGTCATCAAGAAGGTGCTGCTGGAGGCCTGTGGATTCAAGGCCGGGGACATCTTCTGCCTCCAGGACTTCCAAGGTAACGGATACTTCGACGTTACCTTCCTGAACCCGGCGGGATGGCAGAAGTTGCTGCAGGACTTCCGTGAGAAGGGGGATGAAGCCCCGCTGTCGCTCCTGAAGGTGCAGCCGCTCTTCACCCTCCCCACCCAGAGGGAACGAATGATCACGGTGCACATGTTTAACCCACATGTGCCCGTCGTGGATGTCCTCACCTTCCTTGCGCGCTACGTCGAAGGGGCCGGAAACTGCGTGGACATAAAGGACTTGTTCGGGATCTGGACGAGCAAGAGGCAAGTGAAGGTGAAGCTGAGGGTGGACGGGAAGGGATTCATCATCCACCCTCCCTCGGTGTTCGCTATCGGAGGGAACCGGGGCTACACGACGTACGCGGGGCAGCCCAGGGTGTGCAGGAAATGCAACAAACCTGGGCACGTGGCGGCAGAATGCAGGACAGTCGTCTGCAGAAACTGCAAGTTAGAAGGCCACGAGACAAGGGATTGTAAAGAGAGTAAGAGCTGCAACCTGTGTGGGGAGGCAGGCCACCTTTACAGGGCCTGCCCTAAAAGAGCAAGCACTTATGCACAGGCGATAAGAGGGGCCGCTGCCAGCACACCCAGGGTGGACGAGACGCCTCCTACCACGGCAAAAGCCCAAAAAGGAAAGGAGAGCAGGGGCGATGACAACGCGACCACCAGGAGCCCCCAACCGCAGGACAGAGCCCCCCAGGCCCCTGCCCACGAGGGTGAGTCGATGGAAGAGGGGGAACAGGAAGAGGAGGAATGGCAGTTGGTAAAATCGAGGAAAACATTGAAGGCTGTGCGCACGGAGAAAAAGGCGGAGGGGGCAAGCAAGTCCCAAAAAAGAGTCCTCTCCCAGGACGAGGCCAGCAGCCTCTCCGCATCGGAGGATGAGACGACCAGGAAGAGCCGACAACGGAGGCAGAGGCAGAGGAAGAAAACGGGGGAGGAGGAAGGTAAGAGAAAGAACGTGTCTGTTGCCCCCCAGCCCCAGGAGACTGGGAGCAGTGCCAATGGCCCCAGCCCCAGGAGACCGTGAGCGGCACAACGGCCAATGGGCCCCTGCTCCGGGAGACCGTGAGCGGCACAACGGCCAATGGGCCCCTGCTCCGGGAGACCGGGAGCGGCACAATGGCCAATGGGCCCCAGCTCCGGGAGACCGGGAGCAGTGCAGTGGCCAATGGGCCCCAGCTCCAGGAAACTGGGAGCAGCGCAGTGGCCTCGCCAGAAAATACACCCTGTGCTGAGGAAGCCACCAACCTGTACCACTACCTGTGCGACAAAAATGTGCAGGAACTCAGCCAGATGATTGGCATGCGGGAGGATCGCCTGGGACACTAAAGGACAATGGAGCTGAAACTGGCATCCTTAAACGTGCGCAGTGTGAAGAGCACTGCGCGATGTGTAACCGCCTTGCAATACCTGGCCAAGGTAAAGGCGGATGTGACTTTTTTACAGGAGTGCGGGCTGCCACACCTTCGCTGCTATCGGAGGTGGTCGCGATGGTGGCCCCACGGACTGTCGGTATGGTCGGGGGGAAATGATTGTCGTGCGTCCGGTCTGGGGATCTTGCTGCGGGGAGGGGGCTTCACCATCACCATCACTGAGGTAAGGGAGGTGGCGGGGGGTCGTCTCTTGGTGGTGGATGTAATGTACCGTGGTTCTCCGCTCCGGCTGATTAATGTGTATGCCTCACCCAGGTGGAGCGAGCGGGTGGCCGTCCTCCAGCAGCTCCCACCGCTGCTGGCAACGTCTAGACCGCTCGTTCTGGCCGGTGACTTCAACTGCATCATCGATGCGGCTGGACGATCCGGCAGTGCCAACCACAGACTGGACGGCACCTCCAAACTCCTGGTGGAAACGGTCAAAGATGCAAAGCTGCGCGACGCCTTCAGTGACCCTGCAGGCGGAGTCCAGCCACGGTTCACCTGGTCAGGACCGAACGGTTCAGCCCAGTCCCGGATAGACTTCCTCTTCACATCGAGGGCCGTCACGGTCAGACACACCGACCTCGCGCCGGTGTTCTTCTCTGACCACTGCCTCCTTCAGGCCACCTGTCACCTACAGGAGGACCGGAAGGCGGGCAGAGGGACGTGGAAGCTAAACGTGGAGCTGTTGACCCCGGAGAACGTTAAGGAGCTAAAGAGGGACTACGCATGTTGGAGAACTGTGAGGCCCCTCTTTGACTCCCAGACACTCTGGTGGGAGGCAACAAAGGAGAACATCAAGAAGTTCTTCGTCTCCAAAGGTGTTCAGAGAGCAAGACAGGGTAAGAGGGAACTGTGTCAACTCCAGACAGATTTGCAGCAGCTACTCCTTCTGCAGAGGAGAGGGGTGGATGTGAGGGAGGAACTGAGAGAGTTGAAGGGCCGGCAAGCTCGGCTCTTTACCTCTGAATCCTCCAAGATCATCTTCCGGTCCAGGGTCCGCCATGTTGAGCAGGATGAGACGTGCTCACGTTACTTCTTCCATAAGGTTCACAGGGGGAGCTCTGTGATCAAAAGCCTTAGGGAGGAGGACGGCTCGGTAACATCCTCGCAGACAGACATGCTCAAGATCTGCAGATCCTTTTATAAGGATCTGTACGATGTAAAGACCACAGACAGCACCGCCTCCCAGAACTTCCTGTCCTCCATCACGGAAGTCTTGGACGACAGCAAGCGGGAGAGTCTGGACCAACCACTGACCCTGGAGGAGCTGACTGGCTCCATCCGTTCTTTTGACTCGAGTAAAACTCCCGGAGGCGATGGCTTACCGGCAGAGTTGTACTCGGCTCTGTGGGACTGGGTGGGCCCGGACTTGCTGGAAGTGTACAACGATATACTTCTAGCCGGCAACATGTCAGACTCTATGAGGAAGGGCAACATCACCCTGATCTACAAGCAGAAGGGGGAGATGAATGACTTAAGGAATTGGAGACCCATCACATTGTTGAATGTAGACTACAAGATCCTGTCTAAGGCCATCGCCAACCGGGTCAAGTCTGCTCTGGGACAGGTGATCCACCCGGACCAAACCTGTGCTGTACCTGGCAGGAAAATCTCAGACAGCCTGGTGCTGCTGAGAGATACCATTGCCTACGTGCAGGACAGACGGGTGGATGCCTGCCTGGTCAGCTTGGACCAGGAGAAGGCCTTCGACAGGATATCGCACACGTACATGAGGGACGTGCTCTCCAAAATGGGCTTTGGGGAGGGAATCAGGAAGTGGATACAACTGCTCTACTCCGATATCTGTAGTGCAGTCCAAATTAATGGGTGGGAATCAGACAGCTTCCCCGTCAGGTCTGGAGTCAGGCAGGGTTGCCCTCTTTCCCCTGTCTTGTTCGTCTGTTGCATTGAACCCTTTGCCGAATCCATCAGGAAGGATGCGAGCATAAGAGGAGTGACACTGCCAGGCAGTGGGGGCACTCAGGTCAAGGCCTCCCTGTACATGGACGATGTCGCCGTCTTCTGCTCGGATCCAGGGTCGGTCCGCAGACTGATCAGCGTCTGCGACCAGTTTGAGTTGGCCACGGGGGCCAGGGTAAACCGCAGGAAGAGCGAGGCCATGCTCTTTGGCAACTGGCCCGACCGATCTTCCATCCCCTTCACCATCAAGCCTGACTTCCTGAAGGTGCTGGGGATCTGGTTCGGGAAGGCTGAGGCATGTGACAAAAATTGGCTGGAGTGGATAGCCAGGGTGGGGAAGAAGCTGGAGCTGTGGAAGCAGCGCTCCCTCTCCATCACGGGGAAAAACCTGGTCATCAGGTGTGAGGTGCTCTCGGGGCTGCTGTACTTGGCGCAAGTGTGGCCCGTCCCTCCCTCCTACGCCACGGGGATCACCCGGGCCGTCTTCCGTTTCATCTGGGGGTCGGCGATGGACCGGGTGCGACGAGCCACAATGCACAAGTCGGCAGACAATGGGGGTAAAGACGTGCCCAACGTCGCCCTCATTCTGATGGCCACTTTCGTGTGTGGCTGCATCAGGCGGAGCATAGAGCCAAGGCACGTGGGCACCAAATGCCACTACCTGCTGAGGTTCTACCTGTCCCCGGTGTTGCGAAGGATGGGCCTGGCGCAGATGCCACGAAATGTGCCAGTCAGCTGGACATTGCCGAACCATCTGTCGTTTGTGGACAGGTTCTTCCGGACCAACACCTTTGACCACAAGTCCATCGGGCAGTGGTCAGCACGGAACGTCCTGCAGGCACTGCAGGGGAATTACTCCATGGATCCTGTGGCGTGGTTCCCAGAACAGACAGCCCAGCTTGTCTGGCAAAATGCCTCATCGCCAGTACTCACCAACAAGCACCAAGACCTGGCTTGGCTGGCGGTGAGGGGAGCCCTCCCAGTCAGATCCTTCCTGCACCGCCGGAACCTCACTACCAGCGCACGCTGCCCTCGGGACGGCTGCTACGGAGAGGAAACGGTGGCCCACCTCTTCAAAGAGTGTGGATTTGCCAGGAGAGTCTGGAGAGGTCTGCAGGGGTCCCTGTCACGATTCATTCCGAGCAGCTCCGTCACAGAGGACTCTGTGCTCTACGGACTGTTCCCAGGAACGCATTCCGAGACTGACATCGAGTGCTGCTGGAAGGTCATCAACTCGGTGAAAGACGCTCTTTGGTCTGCCCGATCCTTGTTGACCTCCCAGCGGAGCGAGCTGTCCGTCAAGGAATGTTGCCGACTGGCCCACTGCAGACTGCAGGAGTACGTGCTGAGGGACGCTCTGAAGCTCGGTGCAGCCAACGCCAAGGCCCTGTGGGGGAGGACCACAGTCTAGGGTCTTTCCGCTGCTGGACATGGGGGGCAGGGTGTGGTGGAGAGAGACGCCCCTCCAAATAAGGGATATGTATGTAAATGTATGTAAATGTCTAAGTAAATGCCTGTATTGAATATGTAACCTCCGGAAATGTCAGATGGGTTTGTTTAAAAAAGATGTTTTGTAAATGATATTTATTACTTGAATAAAGTATTTTTTGATTAAAAAAAAAAAAAGTAAATAGTCGATGTTTCCTATCGCTTAGACACAAAAAGCTGGAGTAACTCAGCGGGACAGGCAGCATCTCTGGAGAGAAGGAATATGTGACGTTTTGGGTCGAGACTTCTTGTCCCACCTCTCTCACCCACTTCTTTATACTGGCTATTTCCCCTCTACTTTTTCCAGTCTTGGTTAAGGGACTCAGCCTGAAATATCAGATTCCATTTCCTTTCACATATGCTGCCTAGCCCGCTGAGTACCCCCACCAGCTCTTTTTTGCATCAATTTAAAAGTGCCTTTCAACCGGCACAAGTTAGGAGAGTGATGGAATACTCGCCATTTGACAGAATGGATGGAAAGATGGTAATGTGGCACTGGAATATATATGGTGACATGAGGAATTAACCAAGACTGGAATTTCCTGTTGAAGAGAGGAAGCCCATCAACGCCTCTACTTCCTCAGAAGGAGGCCCTAGCAGGGAAGACGGTAGAACAGCAATGGCAGGTATTCCTGGGAATAATGCAGAGGTTGCAGGATCAATTTATTCCAAAGAGGTGGAAAGACTCAAAGGGGAGTAAGAGACACCTGTGGCTGACAAGGGAAGTCAGGGACAGCATAAAAATTAAGGAGAGGAAGTATAACATAGCAAAGAAGAGTGGGAAGACAGAGGATTGGGACTCTTTTAAAGAGCAACAAAAGTTAACTAAAAAGGCAATACGGGGAGAAAAGATGAGGTACGAGGGTAAACTAGCCAATAATATAAAGGAGGATAGCAAAAGTGTTTTTAGGTACGTGAAGAGGAAAAAAATAGTCAAGGCAAATGTGGGTCCCTTGAAGACAGAAGCAGGGGAATTTATTATGGGGAACAAAGAAATGGCAGACGAGTTAAACCATTACTTTGGATCTGTCTTCACTGAGGAAGATACACACAATCTCCCAAATGTTCTAGGGGCCGGAGAACCTAGGGTGATGGAGGAACTGAAGGAAATCCACATTAGGCAGGAAATGGTTTTGGGTAGACTGATGGGACTGAAGGCTGATAAATCCCCAGGGCCTGATGGTCTGCATCCCAGGGTACTTAAGGAGGTGGCTCTAGAAATAGTGGAAGCATTGGAGATCATTTTTCAATGTTCTATAGATTCAGGATCAGTTCCTGTGGATTGGAGGATAGCAAATGTTATCCCACTTTTTAAGAAAGGAGGGAGAGAGAAAACGGGTAATTATAGACCAGTTAGTCTGACATCAGTGGTGGGGAAGTTGCTGGAGTCAATTATAAAAGACGAAATTGCTGAGCATTTGGATAGCAGTAACAGGATCGTTCCGAGTCAGCATGGATTTACGAAGGGGAAATCATGCTTGACAAATCTACTGGAATTTTTTGAGGATGTAACTAGGAAAATTGACAGGGGAGAGTCAGTGGATGTGGTGTACCTCGACTTTCAGAAAGCCTTCGACAAGGTCCCACATAGGAGATTAGTGGGCAAAATTAGGGCACATGGTATTGGGGGTAGGGTACTGACATGGATAGAAAATTGGTTGACAGACAGAAAGCAAAGAGTGGGGATAAATGGGTCCCTTTCGGAATGGCAGGCAGTGACCAGTGAGGTACCGCAAGGTTCGGTGCTGGGACCCCAGCTATTTACGATATACATTAATGACTTAGACGAAGGGATTAAAAGTACCATTAGCAAATTTGCAGATGATACTAAGCTGGGGGGTAGTGTGAATTGTGAGGAAGATGCAATAAGGCTGCAGGGTGACTTGGACAGGTTGTGTGAGTGGGCGGATACATGGCAGATGCAGTTTAATGTTGATAAGTGTGAGGTTATTCACTTTGGAAGTAAGAATAGAAAGGCAGATTATTATTTGAATGGTGTCAAGTTAGGAGGAGGGGGAGTTCAACGAGATCTGGGTGTCCTAGTGCATCAGTCAATGAAAGGAAGCATGCAGGTACAGCAGGCAGTGAAGAAAGCCAATGGAATGTTGGCCTTCATAACAAGAGGAGTTGAGTATAGGAGCAAAGAGGTCCTTCTACAGTTGTACCGGGCCCTGGTGAGACCACACCTGGAGTACTGTGTGCAGTTTTGGTCTCCAAATTTGAGGAAGGATATTCTTACTATGGAGGGCGTGCAGCGTAGGTTCACAAGGTTAATTCCCGGAATGGCGGGACTGTCGTATGTTGAAAGGCTGGAGCGATTGGGCTTGTATACACTGGAATTTAGAAGGATGAGGGGGGATCTTATTGAAACATATAAGATAATTAGGGGATTGGACACATTAGAGGCAGGAAACATGTTCCCAATGTTGGGGGAGTCCAGAACAAGGGGCCACAGTTTAAGAATAAGGGGTAGGCCATTTAGAACAGAGATGAGGAAGAACTTTTTCAGTCAGAGTGGTGAAGGTGTGGAATTCTCTGCCTCAGAAGGCAGTGGAGGCCAGTTCGTTGGATGCTTTCAAGAGAGAGATGGATAGAGCTCTTAAGGATAGCGGAGTGAGGGGGTATGGGGAGAAGGCAGGAACGGAGTACTGATTGAGAGTGATCAGCCATGATCGCATTTAATGGCGGTGCTGGCTCGAAGGGCTGAATGGCCTACTCCTGCACCTATTGTCTATTGTCTATTGTCTAAAAGCGGAAAGGTATGTCATCAGATCCACTCTTGAACTCCTAAAGGTGTACATGGAGGGCATATTGACTGGTTGCATCATGGCCTGGTTTGACAACTCAAACATCCAGGAATTAAGAAGATTGCAAAAAGTGGTGAACCCAGTGCAGCATAGGTACTGACCTCCCCACCATCGAAGGGATCTACAAGAGTCACTGCCTGAAAAAGCAGGCAGCATCATCAGACATTTCTCTCCTACCATTGGGAAGAAGTACAGGAGCCTGAAAACTAATATCCAGATTCAGGAGCGGCTCCTTTGCTACAACCATTGGGCTGCTAAACACTACACCTCCTTATAGGCTCTGAACTATATGGACTTAGGGACATTAGTTTTTGACTTTGCACTATTATTGTTTAGTTACCTGTCTGTTTTTTGTATATAGTGAACTTAAGAGAATAAAGGAAAGTTAATACATGTGGATACATACTCCAAATAAGAAAAAATGTCTTCAAGGGTGGTTTAAAGAAAGGAGAAGAAAGTATTGGCGATACTTATTCCATTCAATCAAGTCACAACACTGCGATTACTTGTTATATTGTTGTTATAATATTTTACTGATATTTTCAGATGGGTTCTTAATCACCACGAAACATCCTGAAATTCTCCCAGCCTATTTAGTGAACCTTAAGTAGTGGTGTCTGCATTAGTTTATCAAGACTCTGTAATACAGCCGCCATTTTGGGTTGCAATGAGTTTCCAGTACTAATTACATAATATGTTCATTCTCTATTAGATTTCACGAACATTTGGAGGAATATATTAAATGTCTCTTTTGCTCCTTCAGTGACTCTCTTTGCAAATCTAAAATAACAAAATTGACGATACCAATGGATGTCCACAAGATGAACAAATCCAACTTGTTCCTTCCCCCATAAAATAACAAATTGTGGACAGAAGATGCCCTGTTAAAAAATTGTGTTCAGAAAATGGCTTATTCGCCACAACCTCTATTAACTTGACTTTTTTAAAAACTAAAGCATCCAAAGGTGCTTAAAAACCAAAACACGATGAACAAGTGAGTTCTGAGGAAGATGTAAAGAGTCAGAAATAAAAGATGGGTTAAATGAGTAGCAAGAAAGGCTAGATGGGGCATATTAACAGAAAGAATGAAAGTACAAATTTATTTTTAAATGGTGAGAACATAGTAAACATAAGTGTTCAAAGGGCCATTAGTGTGTTGGTTTAGGGAAGACATGTTGAAATGCAGGTCCAGCAAATTTATAGGAAGGCAATCGGTATGTTGGCCATCATTGATTGGGGGCAGGAGTGCTGAATCCAGCTCGAATTGTACAGGGTTCTGGTCAGACTTCATCTGGAGAAATATGCAATTACCGAGGGAATTACAAACCTTGTATTTGGGAGCTACACTGCAGTTTCATCGGATGAACTCCTGGGAACGAGGAGGTTATCCAAAGTAGAGAAGTTGTGTTGATGGCCCTATATTTCACTGGAGTTCAGAAGAATCAGGAATGATTTCAATGAAAGGTACAACATTCTGTTGACAAGTTGGAGGATGAAAAGCAATTTCTTCAGACTGAGAAGTCTAAAACTAGGGAGCATAGTTTCAGCATAAGGTATTAACTATTTAGGACTTGGTGAAATAGAAATGTTCTTAATCAGAGGAAAGTAAACCTCTGGAATTCTTTATCTCAAAGGGCTGTAGAGGCTCTGATGTTCATTACATTCTAAAGCTAAGAGCAATAGATATTTGGATATAAAACCAATTAAGGAATATTAATATTATGCATTATTATTACGTTTTAAGCATAGGATCAGTCATGATAACAAATATTGGTGAATATTGAGGGGCGATGTAGAGTATTCAAGTTTTTATTCCTTATGTTCTTAAGTTCATGTTCAAAATCTCAAAACCAAAGAAGTTCAAGTTTGCACATATAAGAAATATATATTGTTAAGCCATTTAGACCTGGAAAGTCCCAGCATTAATTTCCTGCTTTTGCTGTGTTAGCTGATCTCAAACAAGTTAAAAGTAATAGTGCTGCCAAAGGCCTTTGTGAGTGAGTGAGTGAGTGAGTGAGTAAAACTTATAATTTCAGTTTAAAATACACAGTATTTACATTTTTTTAACTTTTCCATTCATAACTGCCACTCAGTGATCTCTGCATCTGTGACTCATAGATGAAAGAAGCATTGGCACTTACCCAAAAATGTCTGCCAGGTTTTGGTTTTATGCTTGAAGAATGGCCGCTTACTGTGTGCATTTCAATTTCCCAACATAAAGCACCACCTCAAGGACAGCAACAGAGATAAGGTGATAACATGTACAGAAAAAAATTATTGTGTTCTGACAGCAGCCTTAGTTGAAAGACATCTGTCAATGATTACTTTAATATTATGGCAGAAAATAAATAGTAACTGTTAGCATTGGGTTGTGCCTTGTGTACTAATGGTACAGCAAGAAACTGCCCAATAGCAAACTGAATAATATTTTCTGTTATATCAGTTGCAGCAAGACCAACTTAAATGACAAAATTGTCAAAGTCTATTTATCTCCTATAGGTAATCTTGTGAATTAATTTTCCCCTGAACATTGCTGGAATAAAAAATGTTTTTTGACAATTCCCAATAATATAGATTTTTCACTTTAGTTTATTACCGAGGTTTAGTAAAAAGCTTTTGTTGCGTGCTAACCAATCAGTGGAAAGATAATACATGATAACAATCAATCCATCTACAGTGTATGGATACACAACAAAGAGAATAACTTTTCCCTGATGGGAGAGGGGAGAAGAGAGAGTGGCCAGGTTATGACTCGTCCTTGATTATGCTGGTGGCCTTGCAGAGGCAGCGTGAGGTATAAATGGAGTCAATAGAGGGGAGATTGGTATGTGTGATGGTCTGGGCTACGTCCACAATTCTCTGCAATGTATTGCGGTCTTGAATGGAGCTGTTCCAAAACCAGGCTATGATATATGCTTTATAATGCTTTATATGGCACATTTGTAGAAGTTGGAGAGTTGTTGGGGACATATCGAATTTCCTAAGCCTTCTAAGGAAGTAGAGGTGTTGGTGTGCTGATATACCTTATACTGTTGTTTAAATGTTGATGATCCACTTCACATAGCAATAGAGTGGAACTACTGTGGAAATTGTGCCACAACATTTGGATGGCACAGTGACGTAGCTGGTAGGAGTTGCAGCTTCATAGCACTAGAGACCCGGATCTAATCCTGACGGGTGCTGCCTGTATGGAGTTTGCACATCCTCCAGTATGAAGTTTGCACAACACCGCCACAACAGGTCAACGGAGGATACAATCTCACTGGCTCTGCACTGCACCACTTGGACATAAAAACATATACGTCAGGCTGTTGTTTATAGACTACAGTTCGGTGGTCAATACCATCACCCCCTCCAAGGTGGTTACCAAGCTCACGGAACTGGGTCTCTGCGCATATCTCTGCAAATGGATCCTCAACTTCCTCATCAACAGACCACAGTCTGTTCAAGTTGGCAAAAACACTTCTTCCTCAATAACATTCAATACGGGAGCATCTCAAGACTGCGTGCTCAGCCCCCTGCTCGACTCACACTATACTCCTGGCTGTGTAGCCGGACACAGTGCAAACTCCATCCTCAAGTTCACCGACAACACCAGCATTGTTGGACGAATTACAGATGGTGATGAGTCAGAGTATAGGAGTGAGATCGATCGACTGACCAACTGGGGTTCATCGACTAGGGTTGGGGAAAACCCTGAGGGTGAAATGTGTTTGCAGAAGGTGAATGGAATCAGAAGGAGGAGATAGATGAAAACTTGGGGGGGAGGGGGGAAGTAGTAGTTGTTCAGGGTAAGAACAAGTTCAGCCAGGTGGATGAGTATGTTGGTAGAGGGGAACTGATTGGATCTTTATTGTAGAAAGAAGTGGAGGGCTTTAAGAATTACTTGATGGGGGGGATAGAGATATAGAAATATTGGAAATGCCCCAGGGTCATTGCCTTCCCCCGGCTTGTTCCCTCCATCCTCAATGCACACATTTCGTCCACAAGTTCTTCCGACCCTCCTCAAGCCCTTTTTGTTTCTCTCTACCTCCATCCATCGTTCACCTGTTTCTACCTCTCAATTCTACCCCACTCCCTAACCCATCCAGCTCCTTATCGGTGAGACCAAGCGCAGGCTTGGCAATCGTTTCGCTGAACACCTCCACTCAGTCCACCTAAACCTACCTGATCTCCCGGTTGCTGAACACTTTAGCTCCCCCTCCCATTCCCACACTGACCTTTCTGTCCTGGGCCTCCTCCATTGCCAGAGTGTGGTCCAGCGCAAATTGGAGAAACAGCTTGGCCAGCTTACACCCCAGCGGTATGAACATTGACTTCTCTAACTTCAAGTAACCCTAGCTTTCCCCACTTTCTCCATCCCCCCTCCCCCTTCCTAGTTCTCCCACCAGTCTTTCTGTCTCCGACTACATTTTATCTCTGTTTGTTGTTGTACCTTCTCCCAACTAACAATGATCTATTCTACATTTTCCTTGATCTCCATTCCCTTTGTCCTATTTTCAAACCTTATACTTCCTTATCTATACACTTCCTTATCCATGTACCTCCCACTCCCCTGACATCAGTCTGAAGAAGTGTCTCGACCCAAAACATCACCCATTCCATCTCTCCAGAGATGCTGCCTGGCCCACTGAGTTACCCCAGCATTTTGTGTCTATCTTCAATTTAAACCAGCATCTGCAGTTCCTTCCTACTCATAAACGTCTTTCACTTGAATAGGCCATCAATCTTAAATTGAAAGATTACTGCTGGAATATTTTACTTTACTTCAATTCTTTCATTTATTCTAGTATTTCAACATCACAAACGTACATTTAAAAAAAAAATTCATTTCAAATAATAGATATATAATTTTTATAGCAATTAATTAAATCTATTTTTACTATCTTCAAACTCTCCATTTACAGTATTGAAGAAATTAAAAAACATTTTTAAAAGCCCCTGTGACAGCAATCTGTCAAAAGAAGATCAGGGGATTCGGTGGCCGGGCCTCTGGTCCTGTAGCCAATTAGGCAGCTTTCTGCCGCAGCACCGACTCCCAGCGCCAATGTAACCGCAAGGCAGAACATGGTAAGGTGCGGTTTTGGAAAGGTCGCAAGAGTAGTGGCAAGCATTTTCCTCACAATTAATAAGTAAACATCATAATTCATTCATATCTAATGTTAAAGACAAAGCTGAAAGCTTAATTTTCTCATAAACAAGTTTCACGTTAAATGTTCTACTCACCTTTTCTCAATACTCGGACCTATTGAAGCACATGACCTCTGGAGCGGGTGTTTTGGGTGGGAAGGGATGAGTGAACTAAGAAGTTGTGGAGGGAGTGATCTCTGTGGAAGGCAGAAAGCGGTGGAGATGGGAAGATGTGACCTGTGATGGTCATATTCAATAAAGAATGAGGACATCTCAGATGTCCTTGAATGGAAAGTCTCATCTTGGGAGCAGATGTGGTGGAGACAGAAGAATTGAGAGTAGGGGATAGCAATAGAGGCAAGGAGGGAGGAAGTGTTGTCCAGATAACTGTGGGAGTCGGCAGGTTTGTATAGACGTATGGCAGTTGACCATACATAAAATTATACCATTTATTAAATGATATATTGTAATTTGAAATTTACAATAATTTTAAATGAAATAATTCATTCTTCATATGTGCAAGAAAGAGTCCTTATTTGGCAGGAAAAAAAAGTTTCACAAATATATCAAATGTGTATTGAAACAAAAGTGGTTAATAATACTTGTTTATGCAAAGAGATGCCAGTTTCAGAGCAGAAAGCAGGTACTGTACATGTACTCCGATATTCAATGATGCATTCAGTGTTCATCTTTGTATTAATTATCGTCAAAAATCTCTCTGATAATGTAAAATAACTATTATGTCCATTTTAATTGTGGTTATATTAAAATCTCTAAATTTTAGAAAAATAAAGTTTAAGTTTAACTGTTAACATTCCCTTGTCTCTTTCTCACTCACTTCATTAAATCTTCTTTGCCATCACTTAATTCTCTTGCTGAGTCTATTTTGATATTGAATTTACCTCTTGCAGTGTATATTTCTTTATCAGAATCGTTGCTCTTAATTTCACAAACCCTGAACTTTAGTACTTTTAGTTGCCCTGTTTTGTCAGATTTAACCACATAATTTAAGTTTACACTTTTGGAAACCTGTCATGGGAAACAAACTAAATGTGTCACATCATCTCTAACTAGCATCAGGCACAGATCGATACCACACCAGAGCAAATTGTAATCGACCATCTTTATTCTAAAGTCATCAAGAAAAGCAACATTTTACTCTTGGGACCTTCCAGAGTGTTAAATTAAACTGCGTAAATGCCAAAGGGTGCTGTTAATGTTGTCCAGTAAAAACAGTGAGGGGTAGCAGCCTTACTGTTGTAATTGTAAAACGATCCTGGCATTATTTCAACAGTGAGTCATTAATTTAGGAACAAATTCAAAAATAATTTCCAAAATATTTTATGTGCTCAATGAGATGGTTGTGTAATTTTTAGCTCCATGCAAAAAGTTCCTGTGTTTCTTTCCGTTTACCAGCCATAATATTTGACATCCAACATGATGTGTTACAGGAAACACATTTTTGAATGTGTTATTTATTTTGAAAATCTATGCAATCAATATTATTGAAAATGTATTTATATTTAATAACCTTGCATAATAAAATACTATATCAAAATAGTTAACAATTTGATAAACTGTCCATGTTACCTCTGTCAACCTGCCTTCTCATAATCAAAATCATCATAATCATACTTTATTAGCCAAGTATGCTTTGCAACATACGAGGAATTTCATTTGCCATAGTCATACCAATTAAAAGCAACAGAACACACAAAATACATTTTAACATGAACATCCACCACAGTGCCTCCTCTCCATTCCTCACTGTGGTGGAAGGCGAAAAAAAGTTCAATCTCTCCCTTCTTTGTCCAACAGTGGTCGGGAGCCTCTAACCTTCCGTTGACGGGACGATCTTGACTCCCATAGCCGGTGGTCAGGCCTTCCTCATCGGGGCGATCAAGCTCCTGCATCGGGGAGGAATCTCAGCTGCCCCGTGCCGGGTGATCTACCCCGGGTCGGGACTAGTCGAACCTCGTGCAGCTTTGGATCTTCCCGACATCGGTCTCAACCCGGGACTGCGAGCTTCTTGATGTTAACATTCGCAGGCCGTGGTTGAAGTGTCGATCCCAGGCAAGGAATCGGCTCCGATGGTAAGTCCACGCCCCGCGATGGGGCTCAAAGTCAGTCCCGAGCAAGGCCTCCAGCTCCACGATGTTAGGCCGCAGAGGAACCGGAGATACGATCCGGAAAACAAACGTATCTCCGGCAAGGTAAGAGATTGAAAAAAAGTTTCCCCCAACACCCCCCTGCCCACCCCTCACATAAAGCAAACCAAAGAACATTAACACATACTTTTTAAACACACCAAAAATAACAAAATAAAAGACGAAAAAGACAGACAGACTGTAGGCGAGGCTGCCATCGCGGCACTACTGGTACTTTTAAGTATTTCACGCAGGCAATTAAAGGATTCACATAACCAGTCTTTACTTGGCTTTTTCTTAACAAATCATTTTAAAATTATGATGTGGCAATGCTGTCTGAGCAACTTTAATTACAAGGAACATAATTTTGGTATAATTCCCATCAAATGAATGTATATCATTAGAATGATATGTAGAACTTCATTTGTTCATGAACATGCACACGAGCGACCCCTAGTGCATAAATCTAAGTATTGGTATTTATTATTTTCACTTTTACTGAGATACAGTGAAAACTTTGGTGGCATGCCATACCAATCATACCACACATAAGTACAATATAGGCATATGCAAATAAAAAGGTAGTACAAAGAGAAAAATACCAGACGGCAGAATATAGTGTTATACCATAATAGCATTGCAGATAAAACAAAATTGTGAAAATGCAGAATATAAAATTCTAAGGGCCACAATGAGGTAAGTTGGAAGATCAGGACTACACCCTGTACTTTTGGGGGACAATTCAGTAGCCTGATAACAGCGGGAAAGAAGCTACTCATGAATCTGGTGGTACATGCATTCAAGGTTTTGTAACTTCTGCCTGACAGGAGACGGAAGAAGAGGGGATGACTGAGCTTCTGGAAATGCTTAGTGTTGTAATTTGAAGATTTTTATTAAATTTGAAGCAAAAACAAACAGCTGGAAGAATTCAGAGGGTCAGGTGGGCTCTGTGTAGGTAGAGACAGAAGCATGAAGGTCAAAAATTGAGACACAAGAGAGGCTGGAATCTTATAAGTAAGGAAGGTGATAAGTGGAACCAGATATGGGAAGGTGACTGAGTGATTGAACTAGGTGAAAAAGGAGACATGAGAACAAGAAGTTAAAGTTTACCTTCCTTCCTTCCTTTATCAGATTTCAGATTGCAGCCTGGTGCTTCCACATTGCCTTCCAGCCTGTCTCTACTGCCACCTTCCCGCCCCCAACTTGACTCCATTTGTTTTTTTCTCTCTCATTATCTGTCTCTGCCTATTACCCATCAGTTGTCAATTCCACCCCTCCCTCTTTTCACAACCTGACTCCATCTACCCAGTTCTCCCACTAGTCTTGCTGTACCTGACTACATTCTATCTTTGTCCCGCCCCCTCCCCTTACATCAGTCTGAAGAAGGGTCTCAACCCGAAACGTCACCCACTCCTTCTCTCCAGAGATGCTGACTGACCCGCTGAGTTACTCCAGCATTTTGTGTCTTCCATCTACCCATCATCTCCCTCCTCACCATGATTCCGTCTATTGCCTGCCAATCCTTGCCTCACCCCCACACTTTTATACTGACTACTTTCCCTCTACATTCAGTCCCTCTGTTTTCACTAATGCTGTGCAACCTACTGAGTTCCTCCACCAGTTTGTTTTTTTGCTCCAGATTTCAACATCTACAGTCTCGTGTCTCTGTTAAATTTGAGGTGTTTGTATTAATTTATTATTGTCACGTGTGGAGATAGTACAGTACAGAACTTTATTGTCATTCGGTACAAATACCGAACAAAATTACAGCAGTCACAAAACACAACAAAAAAAAGAAAAAAGTACACAGGACACACGACCCCAAGACAAACATCCATCACAGTGAGTCCAAACACCCCCTCACTGTGATGGAAGGCAACAAAACTTCCACTCTCTTCCCCCCACGCCCACGGACAGGCAGCTCGACCCCTAACGAGGCGACCGACACGCACAGCCCCCGCAAGGGGATGGAAGGCCCCGCGGCCGAGCCGCATGGGGCACTGAAACGTCCCGCGGCCGAGCCACGACGGCGATGTTAAGTCCAGCGGCCGAGCTGCGCTGGGCGATGGAAGGCCCCGCGGCCGAGCCGCACCGGGTGCTGAAACGTCCCGTGGCCGAGCCGCGCCGGCGATGTTAAGTCCAGCGGCCGAGCCGCGCGATGGAAGGCCCCGCGGCCGCGCCGGGCGCTGAATCGTTCTGCGGCCGAGCCGCGCCGGGCGATGTAAGGCTCCGCAGCCGAGCCGCACCGAGCGGTGAGACGTCCCGCGGCCGTACCGGGCGATGGAAGGCCCCGCGTCCGAGCCGCGCCGGGCACTGTTAGGTCCTGCGGCCGAGCCGCGCTGGCGATGCTAAGTCCAGCAGCCGAGCCACGCCGGGCGATGGAAGGCCCCGCGGGCGATGGAAAGCCCCGCGGCCGAGCTGCGCCCCGGGGAAGAGATACAGTGAAAAGCTTTGTTTGCACGCTATCCAGACAAATCATACTATACTTAAATACAATCAAGTCATCTACAAGTACAACGGATAGTGCAAGAGAAAAATAGGAGAGTGTGGAATATAGTGTTACCTGCATTATAGCGTTACAGTTAGAGAAAGAATCCAAGGTCAGCTATGAGGCAGGTTGGAAGATTGGGATTACACCCTATTTTAGGGGAGGACTGTTCAGTAGTCTGATAACAGCATGGAAGATTATAAAATCAAAAGTGTTGGGAGCAGAATTAGGCTATTTGGCCCATCAAGTTTACTCCGCCATTCAATCATGGCTGATCTCTCTCCCTCCGAACCCCATTATCCTGCCTTCTCCCCATAACGTCTGACACTTGTACTAATCTAGAATCTATCTCTGCCTTAAATATATCCACTGACTTGGCCTCCACAGCCTTCTGTGGCAAAGAATTCCACAGGTTCACCACTCTCGGACTAAAGAAATCCCTCATCTCCTTACTTAAAGAACGTCCTTTAATTCTGAGGCTATGACCTCCAGTCCTAGAATCTCCCACTAGTGGAAACATCCTCTCCACATCTACTCTATCCAAGCCTTTCACTATTCTCTACATTTCAATGAGGTCCCCCCCTCATTCTTCTAAACTCCAGCGAGTACAGGCCCAGGGCCATCAAATGCTCATCATAGGTTAACCCACTCATTCCTGGGATCATTCTTGTAAATCTCCTCTGGACCCTCTCCAGAGCCAGCACATCCTCGGATGTGGTGCCCAAAATTGCTCACAATATTCCAAATGCGGCCTGACCAGGTCCTTATAGAGCCTCAGCAAATCCATCCCTGTTTTTGTATACAAGCCCTCTCAAAATAAATGCAAGCATTGCGTTTGCTTTCTTTACTACCGATTCGATTTGCAGATTACCTTTTTGGGAATCTTGCACCAACGCTCTCAAGTACATGTGCACCTCAGATTTCTGGATTCTCTCCCCATTTAGAAATAAATCTGTGCCTTTATTCCTTCTACCAAAATACATGACTCCACACTTTGCTACACTATATTCCATCTGCCACTTCTCTGCCCACTCTCCCAACCGATCCAAATCCTTCTGCAGACTCCCTGCTACCTCTACACTACCTGGCCCTCCACCTATTTTCACATCATCCTCAAACATGCCCACAAAGCCTTCAATCCCCTCATACAAATCATTAATATACAACATGAAGAACAGTGGCCCCAGCACCAAGCCCTGCGGAACTCCGTTAGTCACTGGCAGCCAACCAGAAAAAGCCTGAAGAAGACCAGAAAAAACTATTCTGAAATCTGGTGGTATGTGCTATCAGGCCTTTCTTTCTTTTGCCTGATGGGAGAGGATTGACCAGGGTGAGGAAGGTTCAAAACTATGTTGGGTGTTTTCCCAAGACAGTGTGAAGTGTGAAGTTGGAGAAGCTGCTCTGTGTAATGGACTGGGCTACATCTGCAACACTGCAATTTCTTGCAGCCTTGGGCAGACCTTTTGGCAATCCAAGTAGTGATCCATCCCAATAGAATGGATACTATCTACTGGGCATCTATAGATGTTGGGAAGACCTATTGGAGGCATGCCAAACTAACTTAGTCCTCTGAGGAAGTAAAGGCGTTGGTGTGTTTTCCTGGCCTTGGCCTCAATCTGTTGGTCCAGGAAAAATAATTTTGAGTTGAGGGTGCAGGTGCTCTCGATAGAGCCAGAGCTTGGGCTTGGTGAATGTGGAAATGGCAACACACATATCTGACGGTTTCATTAGCAGGCTGAGTTCGGGTTAAGGTTATGCCATTTTACAGAGTAAGCTCTCTTTTTAATGGGAAAGGTTGGGTTTTGAAATTTTGCCTGGCTTTAGTCAAAAGGACACGAAGTGCTGGTTTAATTTAGCAAGTCAGGCAGCATCTAGTACCATCATTGACCCTGGTCTGTAGATGAAATTCCGATATTGCCAAGGCTTGAACATTATCAGGATCAACTATTGTGGCAGAAGTCTGTGGTAATGACACTGTGGCACACAGTCGAGTCGTTTCTCTTGTGACCAGCAGATGTCAACAATGGCTACAAACAAAACTCAATGGTGAGTTTTGTTCGCAGCCATGACTAATCAATTTGAAACTATGATGGGCTTTGTCATTGCTGCCACTACACAGTAAAGCTGGCAGACACAAAATGCTGTAGTTACTCAGCGGGACAGGCAGCATCTCTGGAGAGAGGAATGGGTGACGTTTTGGGTCGAGACCCTTCTTCAGACTGATGTCAGGGGGGTGGGCGGGACAAAGGTAGAATGTTATCGGAGACAGTAATGCTGGTGGGAGAACTGAAAAGAGGGAGGGGATAGAGAGGGAAAGCAAGGGCTATTTGAATTTAGAGGTCACTGTTCATACCACTGGGGTGTAAGCTACCCAAGCGAAATATGAGATGCTGCTCCTCCAATTCGTGCTGGACCTCACTATGACAATGGAGGAGGCCCAAGACAGAACAGTCAGATTGGGAATGGGAAGGGGAGTTGAAATGCTGAGCAACTGGGAGATCAGGTAGGTTAAGATGGACTGAGCGGAGGTGTTCAGCGAAACGATCGCCAAGCCTGCGCTTGGTCTCACCGATGTAAAGAAGTTGACACCTGGAACAGAGGATACAGTAGATGAGGTTTGAGGAGTTGCAAGTGAACCTCTGCCTCACCTGGAAAGACTGTTGGGTCCTTGGATGGAGTTGAGGGGGGAGGTAAAGGGACAGGTTTCGCATCTCCTGCGGTTGAGCCGCCATCCCCGTTTTATTTTTTCACCATACAGTGATGAACTATTTTTGGAGTTCATCCATGCGGTCTTTAAATCTTTGCCGTTGCATCTCCACCGTCAATCCTTTAAGTTTAATTTGCCAGTCTATCCTAGCCAATTCCCATCTCATCCCTTCAAAGTCTCCTTTCTTTAAGTTCAGGACTCTAGTCTCTGACTTAACTGTGTCACAATCCATCCTAATGCAGAATTTGGGTGAGGACAACTAAAGATAGTTATTCAATACTGAACTTACTGATGACACACAGATGTTATGAATAATCAAGAAGAAACATAGCACAAAACTGGTCCTTTGGCCTACCAAGTACACATTTACACTAATTCTGTATTAGTCACATTTTCATTTACCCCCACATCCCCCATCATTCTACGGCTCGCCACAGACTTAGACGAAGTTACATTGGGCATTTAACCACCTGCCAACACACATTTTTTTGGGATGTGAAGGAAACACTTGTCTTCATTGGTCATTGAGTATAAAAGTCAGGAAGTCAAAATGCAACTTTTCGGTCTTTGGTTATGCCGCTTTTGAGGCATTGCATGCAATTCTGGTTGCCCATTACGGCAAGGATGTGGAGGCTTTGGAAAGACTACTGAGGAGGCTTAACAGAATGATACCTAAATTAGGGGATATTAGTTACAGGAAGAGGTTGGACAGACTTGGATTGTTTACTCTGGAATGCCAGAGATTGCGGGGAGACCTGACAGAAGTATATAAAATTATGAGAGGCATGGACAGACAGTCAGAACTTTTTTCCCAGGATGGAAAAATCAAATACTAGAGGGCATAGATTTAAGGTGAGAAGGGCAATGTTCAGTTTAGAGATACAGCACGGAGACAGGCTCTTTGGCCCGAGTCCGCACCAACCACCGATCCCCACACATTAACACTACCCTACACACACTAGGGACAATTTAACATTTTATACCCAAGCCAATCAAAATTGCCCTTAGTGTGTGGGGAGTGGATGAGAAAGTGAAATAACATAGAGCTATAGTGAAAGGGAATTGGTGGTCACCGTGGACTCGGTGGGCTGAAAGGCCTAATTCCATGTTGTATATCTTTCAATAAAGGCCTCTACTAATCTGTACTCGACCAACCTGACCTGACATTAAAACCTTGGAAAATGTGGATATCTGCCCAAGTTTTGGGAGGCACCTCACCATGCAGGCACAAATTCACAACTCCTTTAATTCAGTAACAGCTTTGATTGACTGAAGACCAATTTATTGGTTGTCATTCTACATTTGCTGCACAGATATGCATGGCATGATGTCAAACATGCTATCATGACTGTAATGGCAGTTTCTATACCATCTCAAAGTCCAACTTTGATAGCCATTACTTCTCGGGGATGGAATGGAGGTATAGCTTATGCACACACCACACTCTGAGATAACAAAAACAAATCTTCCAAACGCTGTTTCTTGATTAATTGGTCTTTATTAAAGTAGCACAAATCAAAAGAGTAATTCATAACTTTTCATTCTCATCAACTGTTTCTTCAAACAATACAGTAAAGATCGTGTTGTGGCGGCTCCCAAGGGTCGGGCCATACTACTACCGACCCCTCAGCACGGGAATGGACCAGTCCAGGGAGGCGGTCCGGTACCATGTATATAAGGACAAGGTTTTGGGCGCGAAGCCATTCCGGCAGACTCGACCCGTCTGATAACCGAGGTATAATAAAACATAACGTTTCCCGAAATACCTGGCTCCTTGCCTTTATTTCGGGCCTCTATCGACGCGCCACATTATCACGTCGAGGTCACCAATGTGGCGTTAACGTGTGGTCATGGTCGGCGTGGTTATGGTTATGGCTGGTTTGAGTGTGGTTGTGGTAAAAAACTGTATTCTCTCCATCCTCCGAGACTAAACTGACCCACAATCTTTGTGGCTACGCCAGCCTCCTCAGGTGTAGACACTCCCCATTACGTATCAAATCACACCCACAAGCATGCAAAAAAGCCCCAGAAACTAGAAATATTAAACATAGCCATAATACAATGACAGTAACTAATTTAAGCGTAAATGGCTCCTACACACCGGCCCCTAATTGTTTTACGTATATAACGAAGCAATTACCAATAGATATTAAAAGGAGCTATAAAAGCTTAATATATATCAAAGACAAAAGTAATAATCATTATATGTCGGCATTCAGACTTCTTTAGCGATTCTTCAATCTTCTCCTTCACTTTCTAGAAGCAAACATATTTTGGTTATCAGTCTTACCAAGATGTTGTCCTTAGTCTGAAGTCGTACAGTATGCTGTTGTGGCAGCAATGTTGAAATATGAAAGTCCTTCGAGAGAATAATAGGATGCTTAGCTTCTTCAGGCATCGCTAGTTTATTTAGGCGACCACCTACTCTCAGAAGTCCTTTATCCAGTATCAGATCAAGCCAGTATAAATGACTACTTATTTTAACACCATGCTCACCAGCTTGTAATGTTGATAGCTCTTCCTTGTATTCTTGTCTTTGACAGAAAGAGATAATTGCATTTTCTGCCTTAAAAAGATCATCCGGACATAAACATTGTATGATGCCTTAAAGACTTGCATCTCTTTGTCAACCTTTTCTTTCAGCTTGCCAGGATCCGTTTCAAAGCTACTCACAGCAGCCTGAGTTTCCTTTCTCTTACGAGTCCACTGCAAAGGCATTATCTTTACTTTAAGAAACCAAGCTACCACAACCTTCAACTTATTCCATGATGAGAAATGGGCAATTAAATAGTTTGTTGAATCTAATGGATCCTTGATAATGACGTTCACTAAGATGTCTTGCTTGATCTCCAGATCATTAGCAGAGATTTCAGTTTCCACGTTAAACTTTGGCCATTCTCGGTCTGGTTTACAGAGAAACTCTGGCCCATTAGTCCATCTCTTACTGCTTAAGAAGCGGTCTACTGTTAATCCTCTAAAGGCTTCATCTGCAGGATTTTCCTTGGTATTAACATATTTCCACTGTGATACATTAGTAGCATCCCTTACAAAAGAGATCCTGTTTGCTACAAATGTTAGGAAGCGTTTGTTTTCATTGTTGATGTACTTAAGCACTGTGATGCTATCAGTCCAGAAGGTAGATCCCTCCTGCTTAAGCTGCAGCTCTTTTTGCAGCAATATGTCAATTCTGACACCTAAGACTGTGGCTGTAAGCTCCATTCTGGGAATCATTATTTGCTTCAATGGTGCCACTCTGGCCTTTCCCATTAAGAATGCAACATGTACTTCATTGTTATCATTTTCCAGTCTTAGATATGAAACAGTACCGTAACCACTTTCACTTGCGTCAGAAAAATGATGCAGCTGTGCATATTTGATTCAACCAAAGTTTGTAGGCTTCATACACTGGTCCACTCTGAACTCCCGAGATCTGGTTGAGATCTACTAACCACTCTGTCCATCGCTGAGAGAAGACAATAGACAATAGGTGCAGGAGGAGGCCATTCGGCCCTTCGAGCCAGCACCACCATTCAATGTGATCATGGCTGATCATTCTCAATCAGTACTCCGTTCCTGCCTTCTCCCCATACCCCCTGACTCCGCTATCCTTAAGAGCTCTATCTAGCTCTCTCTTGAATGCATTCATAGAATTGGCCTCTGCCTTCTGAGGCAGAGAATTCCGCAGATTTACAACTCTCTGACTGAAAAGGTTTTTCCTCATCTCAGTTCTAAATGGCCTCCCCTTATTCTTAAACTGTGGCTCCTTGTTCTGGACTCCCCCAACATTGGGAACATGTTTCCTGCCTCTAACGTGTCCAACCCCTTAATAATCTTATACGTTTCGATAAGATCTCCTCTCATCCTTCTAAATTCCAGTGTATACATGCCTAGTCGATCCAGTCTTTCAACATACGACAGTCCCGCCATTCCGGGAATTAACCTAGTGAATCTACGCTGCACGCCCTCAATAGCAAGAATATCCTTCCTCAAATTTGGAGACCAAAACTGCACACAGTACTCCAGGTGCGGTCTCACTAGGGCCCTGTACAACTGCAGAAGGACCTCTTTGCTCCTATACTCAACTCCTCTTGTTATTAAGGCCAACATTCCATTGGCTTTCTTCACTGCATTATGCTCTCATCCCATCCAAGTTTCTTCTTACAGAGATCCTGCAAAATTAACTTGGCTGGTAGTGTAAATGGTGCAAGAAAACAGAACCAATCACGGACAGGATGCCCCCTCTAGGACACGGTCGCTCCTGAATTGAAATTCTAAACTTGAACACATCTGTTTCAACGCACCAGTGCAATCCCAGTGCTCTTTCCATAGGCAGATTGTCTTTGTCCAAATCCAACTCCCGGGTCTCCTTGGCTCTGTTATCTAGTGGAATGGTTTCCAATACAGCACAGCTGTTGCTGATCCATTTTGATAGTATGAATCCTCCCTTGTTGCAGAGGGAAGTCAGATGTTTTACCATTTGGATTGCTTCCTGTTCCGTAGACATGGATTTTAAACAATTGTCCACATAGAAATTGCTCTTTACTGTGTTTGTCACTTCTTCTGGAAAGTGAGCTTTATTGTCTTCGGCGGTTTTCCTCAATGCGAAGTTTGCACAACTTGGAGATGACACTGCTCCAAAGAGATGTACCTTCATCCGGAATTCAACGAGATGTTGTTGTGCATCACCAACCGGCACCATAGGAATCGCAAGTAGTCGACATGCTTTTCCGATACCTTGACCCGATGAAACATTGCCTTGATATTCTCCTTCAAAGCCACCGACTCCTGTCTGAATCTGATAAGAACTCCGATGAGTGAGTTTGTTAGGTCTGGACTCTGCAGCAGTTGACAGTTAAGTGATTTACCCTTAAACCGCAGCACAGTCAAAGACCACTCTTAAAGTTCCTTTCTTAAAATGATACACCCCATGGTGTGGGATATACCAAAGCTGTCCATCACTTCAATTCAGCTGGTCTTCTGGAACCCTTTCAGCATAACCATTATCAATCATCTCTGTGAGGAAAGATGTATATTCATCATGAAATTTCGTATTCTTGCCAAACATGCGTTTCAGATTCTGAATGCGTTGTTCTGCAATGCGACGGTTATTCGGCAGACTAACACTTTCTTGTTTGAAAGGCAAGTCTAGGCAATAGTGTCCTTCCATCATAATTTCCCAAAATTTTACCTTTTCTCTGGACATTCCTTCTGATTCCTTGCTGGTTCTTTCATTGAAGTCGTGATTATTTTGCTTGGTCAACAACTCCTCTAGATTTACAATAGATATTCGATTGACGGCAGCAGCAGTATGGTTATTCGTTTTCCTGCCTTTGTTGTTCCTTCTCAAGGAGCCATAGATAACCCATCCTAGTAGGGTTCTCACAGCAAACAGTCCATCTCCTTGACTGGTAACAACCTTTCTAGGTTCTAATGCCTTCAAAGCATTCATTCTGATACATATCAGGATTTATTTTAGGTATCTTGACATCTTTCAAGTAAGGCCATTTTTCCAAGTCTTCTTGCTTAGGTATATTTGGATGAGAAACGGGCATAGTCTCATGTGTAAACATATCAGATATTTGTATAAAATTGTCTTCCTCCAGATTAGATATTTCCATACTTGTGATATGATCATTATCGTAGCATTTCTGATCATTTATGGTATTCAAGAGAAGCTTAATCTTTTCTCCTGTGATGTCCAGCTTTCTCATTAAGCTTTCTGTGCATAAGGTAGCTGAACTTCCACTGTCCAAAAATGCGTATGTTTGCAATACTGTATTCCCCTTGTTGTTCCTTACCTGTACTGGTAAGATGGAGAAAATACAGGTTTCTACCCCGGCCCCAATATGCGCATTTATCTGGGGTGAGGCAATAACATCACTCGTAGCTGGCTTCTCCTTTTGTTTCATTTGCTCCGGCTTCTCGTCTGTATTCCTCTGTTCAATGTGACGTAATTCAGGATTACAAGTTATTCAACTCCTACAGTCTTTAGTGCCCTTTCTTCCAACATCCATAACAGATTCCTTTCTCCTTCAAGAAGTCAATTTTTTCTTTATATTCCTTCTTCTTGAATTTTCAACACCATCTTATAGTGTGACCAACTTCATTACATGACAAACAAAATCCTTGTGGCTAATGGTAGATGCATCTCTTTTCATACCATCCTTCGTTTCTATGGGTATTACGGCGGCAGCAAAACTGCTTTCGTTAGGTCCTGATCTTCCCTCTGTTTTAGTAAAGGTAGAGCCTTTGACAGTTGCTGGTTTAGGATCTTAAATATTCCCATGGCATAGGTTTGACATTAACCGTATTTCTCTTTCCATGAAATTCACCAGGTCAGGAAGCATGGCCTCTCTGTCGTCAAACTTCTGTATCAGGCCTGCTTTATCTCTCCACTTTTCTCAAGCCTATAGGGCAGTTTTAGAATGATAGCCTTCATATTACTAGCGACATTCATTTCTTCCATGTGGTTGCTATTTCTCACCAAATTACAACAACCCCTAAGAAATATCGCAAACTCATGCAAAGCCTTCACATCTTCTGCCTTGATAACTGACCAAGTGAAGACCTTCTTCATGTATGCATTAGCAATCTTCTGTTTGTTACCAAAATGCTCTTTAAGCAACTCTCTTGCCGTTTGATCGCCCTCATCCACAGGCAAATGTCGACAACTTTTAACAAGCTGGTTCGAATATCCGCTTGTGTATTGCTTCAGAAATCGTAAGCGATCTCTATGACTAGTAGTTTTCATTTCCACTCCTTCTTCAAATGCTATTATGAAAGTTTCATATTGCAAAGGATGACCATCATATTTAGGGATTTCCATTGGGGGTAAGGTTGAACATAGATTTTGTTGAGCCAGGAGCTCACTGATTCTCGTTTGATTCCTCACCAATTCATAGAATTCACTTTGAGATCCCAGGTTTGGTGCAGATCGATCCAGGTAAATTTTGTCACGTGTCCCATGCCCAGTTGTTTGTCTCTGGCTGGGCGCAGGTGTCTGATGAATGGGCCTCTGAGAAGAGTACTGAGTTGGCTCATTTCGAGCCTTGACAGTCATCCCAAAGGTTGGTTGCTTCGGTCTAACACCCGGTTGCTTTGGTGAAGTTTTGTCGCCCATCCACTTACTTAGTGCCAGTTCTGTGTCACGAGGCCAGACTGGCTCTGGCTGTGGGTTGACTTTAGCTGCTGTTTCCAGCTTAGTAGCTCCTTCTTGGATTAAGGAACTCTTCTTCTGAGATACTCTCGAGTCGCATTTTGATCTTTGGCCTTCCAGTATGTCCTTCCTTGCTGCCAGCTTCGTGGCTATTTCCAACCGTTCCTTCCCCCTCTTCAGCTGTTCTGCCTGTCTTCTCGGCTGTTCTTCTCGTTCCTCAATCTCATATTTTTTCTCCAAGGCGGCAGCTTCTAGCGAGAGAGCAGCCATCTCAGCTTCGGCTTCCATTTGAGCAGACCCTTGTAGTTGAATTGGCTATAGAACCAGATTTATGTCTTGATCTTCGCGTTGAAACGTTCGAGACACTATCCTGAGGTGTAATTTCTTCTCCCACTTCAACACCTTATTACATCGCACCTTCTACTGTAGAGTGCAATGTTTGAGCTATGTTTTCTGACAACCACTTCTCCGCGTCAGCCATGAAACCATCGAAAAATTCCACCCTCTCTTGGAACCACTGAGTGTACCATTCGAGTTGCTCCTTTGGTTATTTGTAAACACAGTATTGAGTGTCCTTTTTCTCCAACCCCATGGTAAAGGTTGAGTAATTGATCCAGATTAGATTGTACAATGTTCGCATTCTCATCTGATTCCATTAGTTCCTTCTGATATTCAATTATTTTGATGACCTGCTTCCACAACTTGTCTCTATCCTTCTGGCATCTTACCAAGTAAGCTGCTTCCCCCTTCTCCGAATGTTTGACGTTTCTCTTCTCATATCTTCTTGATTTTTGCTCCGCATCTCCCTCATGTGGCGGTTCTTCATACTTACCTGATGGAAGATCCATGATGAATTGGTGCTTATCGCTATGTTCCATAAACACCAGAATTCAAAACAGAAGAGTATTTTTTCAAAACACATCATTATTTACAAGGCTGCGAAAGTCTTCTTGCCAGTATCAATGATAAACAATCGCTAGCTGAGCACCTTATCTTGTTAGAAGTTCACAACATCGTTATTTTCAAGGTCGTACTCTGCAAGTTTTGTTTTCTTATCTCCTCGTAGCATAAACAAGCTTCTTGTATCAAATAGTACTTCTGCAGAATTTTCTCACTGGCTTTTAAGTTTTTAAACTTCTTAACATAGAAACATAGAAAATAGGTGCAGGAGTAGGCCATTCGGCCCTTCGAGCCTGCACCGCCATTCAATATTTTTATTCACAAAATGCTGGAGTAACTCAGCAGGTCAGGCAGCATCTCGGGAGAGAAGGAATGGGTGACGTTTCGGGTCGAGACCCTTCTTCCGCCATTCAATATGATCATTGCTGATCATCCAACTCAGTATCCTGTACCTGCCTTCTCTCCATACCCCCTGATCCCTTTAGCCACAAGGGCCACATCTAACTCCCTCTTAAATATAGCCAATGAACTGTCCTCAACTACCTTCTGTGGCAGAGAATTCCACAGTTTCACCACTCTCTGTGTGAAAAAAAACGTTCTCATCTCAGTCCTAAAACACTTCCCCCTTATCCTTAAACTGTGACCCCTTGTTCTGGACTTCCCCAACATCGGGAACAATCTTCCTGCATCTAGCCTGTCCAACCCCTTACGAATTTTGTAAGTTTCTATAAGATCCCCCCTCAATCTTCTAAATTCCAGCGAGTACAAGCCGAGTCTATCCAGTCTTTCTTCATATGAAAGTCCTGCCATCCCAGGAATCAATCTGGTGAACCTTCTCTGTACTCCCTCTATGGCAAGAATGTCTTTCCTCAGATTAGGAGACCAAAACTGTACGCAATACTCCAGGTGTGGTCTCACCGATGCCCTGTACAACTGCAGCAGAACCTCCCTGCTCCTATACTCAAATCCCCTCACTATGAATGCCAACATACCATTCGCTTTCTTCACTGCCTGCTGCACCTGCATGCCTACTTTCAATGACTGGTGTACCACGACACCCAGATCTCGTTGCATCTCCCCTTTTCCTAATCGGCCACCATTCAGATAATAGTCTGCTTTCCTGTTCTTGTCACCAAAGTGGATAACCTCACATTTATCCACATTATACTGCATCTGCCATGCATTTGCCCACTCACCTAACCTATCCAGGTCACGTTACAACCTCCTAGCATTCTTCTCACAGCTAACACTGCCCCCCAGCTTCATGTCATCCGCAAACTTGGAGATGTTGCATTCAATTCCCTCGTCCAAATCATTAATATATATTGTAAATAGCTGGGGTCCCAGCACTGAGTCTTGCGGTACCCCACTAGTCACTGCCTGCCATTCTGAAAAGGACCCGTTTATTCCTACTCTTTGCTTCCTGTCTGCCAGCCAGTTCTCTATCCACATCAATACTGAACCCACACCGTGTGCACTGTAAAGCGCCATGTGCTTTAAGTTTGCATACTAATCTCTTATGTGGGACCTTGTCGAAAGCCTTCTGGAAGTCCAGATATAACACATCCACTGGTTCTCCCTTATCCACTCTACTAGTTACATCCTCGATTAATTATAACTAAAATTACGACTAAACAGTCGTGACTACTCACGGTACCCGGTCAACGAAGTCTTCAATCTTCCAATGATCCAAGTGTAGACCGTGTCAATTTGCCTTCGACTGGCAGATTCTTTGTTCCAGGATTTCAGCTCTAATCTCTGGCAGAGATTCAGCCACTTCTTCAGTTCCACTGTTAAATAGGATTTTACTTGTAGAACAGTCTTTCTTAGATTCTTCTGTTAGAATAGTTTTTTATTTTTAAATTCCATTCGGAATACAGTTTTTTACTTAAATGTAATGGCAGTTTCTATACCTTCTCAAAGTCCAACTTTGATAGCCATTACTTCTCGGGGATGGAATGGAAGTATAGCTTATGCACACACCGCACTCTGAGATAACAAAAACGAATCTTCCAAACACTGTTTCTTGGTTAATTGGTCTTTATTAAAGTAGCACAAATCAAAAGAGTAATTCATAACTTTTCGTTATCAACTGTTTTTTCTTCAAACAATACAGTAAAGATTGTGTAGTCGTTACCGTGTGGTCGTGGTCGGCGTGGTTATGGTTGTGGCTGGCGTGAGTGTGGTTGTGGTAACAAACTGTATTCTTTCCATCCTATGAGACTAAACTGACCCACAATCTCTGTGGCTACGCTAGCCTCCTCAGATGTAGACACTCCCCATTACGTATCAAATCACATCCACAAGCATGCAAAAAAGAAACTCCAGAAACTAGAAATATTAAATATAGCCATAATACAATGACAGTAACTAATTTAAGTGTAAATGACTGCTACAATGACCTCAGACCTGGCAGAATACTCATGGTCTACTGTGCAGCAGCAATTATGATCTTCCTAAATGTTCCTAAGATCTAGACTAATTGTAGGAGACACCTCAAGACGCTGGGGGAAATATCACTAAAACAATGTCTGCAAATTGTTCCAAATTCAGTAGGTCTAAGTAAACAAGTGTTTGTGTGCTTCCCCTTGGCCAACATACCAAATACTGATGCCTTAGTTACACTCAGGCACTTATATTGGTCAAGCGGAGTTATTCGTATGCCCAACACCTGACTCCCAAAACAAATTAGCAATTTGAGCTGTACAATGGGAAGATTGTATTACCAGCCAATAGAGATAAAGATTAAAATTACATGAGCAAAGCTTGAAAAATGCAGCACAAATACTTGGATACCTCTGGCCTATAACAAGATGAAATGATGAGGACATTTGGGATGGAATTGAGACCTTTACGGCCATGGATTGGATGCACAAAGAAACATTGAATTAACGGTAGAGATACTCTTAAAAATTACACCTGTCCTATTGGCCACCACGTATCCAATCTGTGGGTCCCACATTAGCCTCATCATCACTTCAGGACCCCACAAAACTCAAATGGAAATCAAGTCAGCTGTGATCTGGGGGACTTGCTAAGAAGAACATCTACACACTACTTAACTGATTTTAGTACAGGTTAAAGACCTGCCTTTCACTCACACACTTTACAAGATATCAGAGAAAATTACAGCAGGGAGGCTTCAAGTGAGTTACACTACACTTCGATTTGGTGGCGCATGAAAGTTAAAACAAGCATTTCCAATTATGCATACAATATATGCTAATTATCAGTATTTGCCCAAACAGATGCTTCACCCTGTCTGTTCACTATGTAATGTTTTTTTTTTAAATTGCTAAGCCAGGATTTTTCACCTCTTTATGTCGTCTGCAACTTAAGCGGCATGGCACCACCACTTTCTATATCTTGCCCAAATTGGTCGTTCATGGTAAATGCTGATTAGCTAATCGGCAGAATAACCACAAGCCCAAATCTAACTCAAGGGATATCTAATCCCAGGCAGTAAATTAACTGCTGATCTGCTATCGTTAGCTCATGTATGGTACTGTAACATGCTTGGTCAATGTTACGCACTAAAAGATACAAAGGATATGTTTCATTATTTTAAAACTGAAAAAAAATAGTTGTGAATTTCAATAGATAATTGGAATTGAAGTTGTCAACTCCAGATGATTATGGATATTTCCCCACAGCACTTGCTGATTTATAACCACACCACCATCAATAGTGCCATCCTTATATGTAATGCTTCCCGAGACCAATTGGAATGAAACATTCTGCGCGATTTGTCGACGATTAATCGATCACATTTCTTTCGTCCACCACCTATCTTTTCCCCTCAAAAGCTGTGAAATAAACACAATCATTTTTGCCTTCGGTGATATGCGCTGGGATGCAAAAGGTTGAACGCATCACAATTTTGACGCCAGCCACTCTCCACGTTGCATCCACCTTTCATGCGCCCTGTCGCCGTCGCCACATGGCGCATGCGCAGCACCCAGTTATCCCAGGTGCCGGTTGGGGTGGCGGCGCGCATGCGCGCGACTTGTGCAGCGGCGGAGCGGGTGTGTTGTTCGCCCGCGGTCCAAACAGAAGGAGCCCAACCGTCAGCTGGGGAGCCGGGGAGCGAGCGCGGCGCGAGCGCAGGGCGCGCCCCGCGGTGAGTAGCGGGGCACCACCGGGAGGAGGGGGAGAACCGGCAAAGTATTGTAAGGACCAATTACAGGCAACATCGGAAGGGCGTTTAGTTGGGACGGCGATAGTATCGGATAATATTGGGAAGGAACCGATGAAGCATCGGTTAGGTATTGGGAGGGCACCGATGTGTATCGGTGGCCGGAAATACACCGTGGGAATAGCAAGGGCAACAGGCGATCTGGAGGCCGGCGGGCGCATCGGGAAAGCGAGTGGAACATGATAATATCGGGAAAACATCAAGGCCATTGGGGACTGGGAGAAGCAGTGCAAGGAGACAAGTTGAGGTCCGAGATGCTGCGTGAGTTCTGGCCGGCTTGGGGGTGAGGCTAGTGCTGGGGTGGACAAGGGAGTAACGCATTGAGGGAGGACAAGCCGGAGAGGCTGGGACAGGCAAGACCAATTGGGCGAGTACTGGGACTGAATAGGAGGGATGTGCAAAGTATGAATCCAGTAAACTGAGGGGAAACGGTCTGAAGTGTCGTCACCGGGAGAACAGGAATTGTAGATTTGTAGAGGGTGGAAGTGTTTGAGAAAAGTGTGTGTAAAGGCAGCGAACGATGCACCAACACCATCTCAGTGACGGACCTCAGTGGCATGAGAAGGGAGAAAGTTGGCGAAAATCTATTGTAATCGGTGAGTGGGTAAGGGGTAGCGGATAGTTATGTAACCATGAAACCGATTAAAGGGGTGATGGTGTAACCAGGCAATAGGCGAACCGTACGTTGATGCAACAAAGAAGCCCCCATAACAACAGACTGCACTCGGTGTGTCGACAGAGCAATGTAATAGACAAAAACAGTACATCTACGGAAATAGATGGATGTAAACGAAAATAGTTTTCTGGTTGAATTTCTGCCATGATCAGAATTATTTGAAATTTGATTGAAAATGTGATCTTGTTCTTGGTTGATCATTACAAAAGTGTAACAGCACCTTGTAGGTATTGTATGCAGCTGGCTGAAGATTGTACGCTCTAATCCATTGTTCTGTTGACCTGGAAATTGCATAATTGTTTATATTTTGAAACACCCGATGAGCTGGTTGTGCATAGGCAATTGGGATCTGAATCATGGAAGCAAATAATGATCTCAACCTATGTACATCTATGGAGACAATTTCAATATATTTCAGAATGACCTCTGTTTAAAAATATAAATCAATCATTTATATAAAGCTGTCTGCATACTGTGAAGAAATTACAGCAAAAATATATAAATACATTGGGCTGATGTCTAATATTCATGTTATAAATATCAGGCAATATAACCTCCAACATGTTGTAGCCTAAATACCGACCCTTGATATTCAGACCCATGAGCATCACCAAATCCCTCACTGTCAATATACTGGGGTTCTCATTGATCAGAAACTGACCAACCTGTCACATAAATAACATGGCTATAAGAAGCATCTGTAGAGAATGATTTGCCTCCTGAAACTGCAGGACTTTCCATAGTCTATAGGCAATAAATTATTAGTTGGATGAAAGACCCTCCATTTGCCTGGATGAGTGTAGTACCAATAATTCATGAAGCAGAGCACCATCAAAAATAGTATATATTTGTTCCCCCTCTTATTTCTCTTTTTCCTCCCTTACACTAAGGATTCACTTTCTCCAGTGGCTACCTTCTGTACCATTTACTAAAAGCTGAGTAGGTACTTATCCTGACAGCACCTCACAATGAACCATTAATTCTTCCATTTAAAGAAAAAGGCAAGGGCAGTGGATACATAGGAGACCATCTGAGCAGGTTCCTTTCCAAGTTGCACACCATCCAAAGTTTGAAATGTATTGGCAGTTGATCATCATCAATTCTCAATTCACAGACTCCCTACCCAACCAGACTGAAGTACCTGAATCGCTCATCCTGAAAATGCACTTTTTAAAGTTGCTGAGGTAGAATACTGTGGCTTCAAGCAGTTAGTTTCAATTTGAAGTGGGGTGTTCAGGGATGGGAATGGACAAAGGTGCAAGGGAACAAGGGACCAGACTGGATTTTTTTTTGAGGTGCAATAATTAAGGCAATTTTGAAAGGGAGATCTGAAGTACTTGAGAAGCGAGGAGCAATTTGTAATGTCAGAGGCATTAAAGACAGGAAATTTAGAAAGTTGACCCTTCAGGTATGCTTGTGAGCAGTGGAATTGTCATAAAGACAAAAATTGTGTGCTGAGCAAGTGGGTGCAAACTGCAAACAAAATGGGGAAAAGACGCAGTCTCTGGGATATACCAAGGGTTTGTGTTAATGAAGTGACGGAGTGGGAAGGAGCAGGGTTAGTTGAATCAATAATTCTAATCTTGGGTACAAGTACATTAATTTCTCATTACTAAGTTTCACCCCTCTTTTGCAACTCCATTACCCCTGCAGTTGTTGGAGAGGGAGTGTGGCACAGTGGAGTAGAACTAGAGTTGCTGCCTTACAGTGCCAGACACCTGGGTTGGATCCTGATTGCGGGTGCTATCTGTAAGGAGTTTACATGTTCTTATGACCGCATGGGTTTCCTCTGAGTGATCTTGTTTCCTCTCACATTCCAAAGACTTGCAGGTTTGTAGGTTAATTGGCTTGGTGTGCAGGATAGAACTAGTGGTGGGCCAAAGGGCCTGTTTTTGCACTGTATATCTTAAGAAAAAGATTTTTTTTTTGTGATTATTTGCATTAAGGATAAATAAAAGATGATCCTGCTGTAATTAGCTGTTAGGAGGAGGAATAAAAATTCAAAGTGCTATTGATGCCATATAATGGGGCAGCTTACGTTTCTGGGGAGGATGTTCCAAAAGCCCGTGATACAGAAACAACAAATTGTCTCCTTCAGCACCGAGTACTTGAGGGTCTAAGCTTTTGAGAGAGGTTGAGTAAAACTGGGAAAGTGCAACAATGAAAATTACATTGCAGCATATTACACAACATGAAACTGTTCTTTCACTTTCTTTTCAGTTCAATGCATTTGGCACATCAGGAACTGGCAATGCTAATTTGCAGGCCTCATGTAGACATAGATTCATAGAGTCATGCAGTGTGGAAACAGGCCATTTGGCCCAACTTGCCCACACCAACCAACTTGTCCCAGTTACACTAGTCCCACCTGCCAGCATTTGGTTCATATCCCTCCAAACCTGTCCTATCCAAGTGTCGGCAGGAACTGCAGATGCTGGTTTAACTGAAGATAGACACAAAAAGCTGGAGTAACTCAGCGGGACAGGCAATAACTTTGGAGAGAAGGTATGGGTGATGTTTCGGTGTGAAGAAGGGTCTTGACCCGAAACATCACCCAGTCCTTCTCTCCAGAGGTGCTGCCTGTCCTGCTGAGTTACTCCAGCTTTTTGGGTCCTATCCATGTGCCTGTCTAACTGCTTCTTAAACGTTGGGATAGACTCAACTACTTCCTCTGCCAGCTTGTTCCATACACCCACCACCCTTCGTGTGAAAAAGTTAGCCCTCAGTTTCCTATTAAATCTTTTTCCCTTCACCTTAAATCCATGTCCTCTGGTCCTCGATTCACCCACTCTGGGCAAGAGACTGCATCTACCCGATCTATTCCTCTCATGATCTGATACACCTCTATAGGATCACCCCTCATCCTCCTCCACTCCAAGGAATAGAGTCCCAGCCTACTCAACCTCTCCCCATAACTCAGACCCTCTAGTCCTGGCAACATCCTCGTAAATCTCTGTACCCTTTCCAGCTTGACGACATCTTTCCAATAACACGGTGCCCAGAACTGAACACAATACTCTAAATGTGGCCTCACCAATGTCTTGTACAACTGCAATATGACCTCCCAACTTCTGTACTTAATACTCTGGCTGATGAAGGCCAATATGCTAAAAGCTTTTTGACCATCTAATCTACCTACGACTCCACCCTCAGGGAACTATGTCCCTGCGCTCCTTGATCCCTCTGCACTACAACACCACACAGAGCCCTATCATTCACTGTGAAGGCCCTGCCCATGTTAGACTTCCCAAAATGTAACACCTCACATTTTTCTGCATTAAATTCCTTCAACCATTCCTCAGCCCACTTGGCCAATTGATCAAGATCCTGCTGCAATTTTTCACAACCATCTTCAATATCTGCAAAACCACCCACTTTTGTATCATCTTGCCGTGTATGTTCTCATCCAAATCATTGATATAGATGGCAAACAGTAACGGGTCCAGCACCAAACCCTGAGGCACATCATGCCTCCGGTCCGAGAAGCAACCTTCCACCATCACCCTCTGCTTCCTTCCAAGAAGCCATTTTGGTGTTCTCTGCTCCGTTATTGTAAAAAATGAATGGCTCAAGTGGACCCTTGCATTTTGTCCTGTTTTCAATTTTCTTTGAGTTGTGGCATCCTGTTTCTCCACCATCATGTAATTTTATTATTGTCCATGTGTATAAATTCCATTGCTTTGCTCCAGCTTGCTTTATTTTTCTACTGTTTTTCAGCTCTCACAACTAGCTTTTTGTAGAGAGACTTCTGTACCTATGCCATAACATTCTGAAGCTTTCTTCCACCTGATAGCCTCAAAATGTAGTTTCAAACACACTTTGGGTCATCTCCTTTAATGTTTTATTCAAACTGGTGTTTTATGGCAAGGTGACTATTTGGGAATTTTGATCTTCTTTTTAATTAACTGAAAGTATTTTTTTCCATTCTCAAAAGGAAGTTACAAGAGTTTGTTAATTGAGAGTCATATGTTTTTGTGTTGTTACACTAATAATGACAGAAAAAGAGGCCATTTAGCCCTGAATTTGTACATGTATATTATCCACATTTTTTATTAGATTATCGTGACAGTCTTTGTTAGAACATTCCCGAAAAGTCCATAAGTTAATTTGGTTTAACAATGCATAGAAATTGTTTAAAGGAAAGTATCAATCTTTTAGACAAGCAAGAATATTGCCTTTTGAAATATTTGCACCACATCACCTAGTAAAGAATGATTTTAAGTTTGTGTTTTACAAGATTTTTAGAAAAAAACTAGACCAAGTGGACCGGTTGGGCCCAAACCTCTCTTACATTGGTGCAGCACCCTCTCCTCCACTCTCTCCTCCCCTTCCCCCTCCCTAGGTGATAGATTTAAACTTTAAAATGTGAATATTGAAAAATATAACACCGATTTCAATGAAACGTCTTCCATTAGCACCAAAGGGACGACAGTGAGTAAGGTGGGCCTAAAATTGTTGCGCTATCATGTACCGTTTTGGCTGTAGTTCAGGAACAAACAAACAAACAAACGAAGGTTTAGTATATGGATGACAGAATCAAAATAATTTGTTCCTACAAATAAGAAATAAGAAGTAATTCAGGAACAAATAGACAAATTTTAGTATATAGATATCTGGACAATCTGTTTATTGTTATGATTTGGCAACAGAACTGACCTAGGAGATGGAAAAAAAGTGATAGTTACCAGGGCTGAAGTTAAAGCAAGATTTTGAGTGCTTTTCTGCCTTCGTCTTTCGTGGTGATCCTTGGTCCCAAACTAGGTTGCTTCGTCAGGATCTCGCATGGAGCTAGGAAGTTGGCTCCATGGTATTTCTTATGTCTGTATCCAGAGCTTTTCTGTATACAAAAAGGTGCCGATATGCATATAATGGTTCATGCTACGCCATTGGCTTAAGTTCATCAACCTAGTTTTTAAGTTGTGAGTGGTGCTGGTACAGTCACAAAAAAAACACTTGCTGTATTCCATTTGTCCTGTGGTCTAATGTTATGTTTTCAATATTTAAACTATAAAAGATCAAGTATATGTTTCCCATCAAGATTCTTGTAATAACTCCTTTCTGAATCAGCAACTGAAAAGGCTTCATTATAAGATGGAATTTGAGTCATCGAAATTCTCGGAGCTCTCATTGGTCTCCAAATCTCTTCTGCCATTAGGCCAGTCAATATCATGACAGATTTGAGTTCTCTCTGTTTTCTGTCATTTATTAGCAGCACATATCAGTCACAGCTTTTCTAATATTAATCAAAATAAACTGATTATGAATGAGAGTTACAGATTTCTGCTCTGTGGGTATGTTTAGCAATTCTACTCAGGGTCACGTTTAATTTTAAGACTGATTTCTAATACATGACTTGTCAACCAGCAGAAATTGTTTTGATCTCTTGCTCTACAACTCGCCTTAATAAATTAAAAAAATTAATACTTCACTTGGTACTGTAACATTTTAAAGACATTTGGCGAGGTACATGGATAGGAAAAGGTTACGGAAGCAGCAGGTGGGACTAGTGTTGATGAGGTATGATAGCGTTGGCAAGTTGGGTCGAAGAGCCTGTTTCTGTGCCGTCTGATTCTATGGCCTCTGAAATTTATAACATTTCAATTTGAGTATTTACTCTTGTAATTTAACCCCAGGGGTCAGAGATCATTCTGGTGAATCAAAAGTCAATAAATCCAAATTAGAGTTTCTTACTCAAAACTGCAGGAGTAACTCCAACCAACTATTTTGGAAATTACTACATAATTTTATCCATTGTACTCCTACCCATGTGTATACAGAAGTTAACATCTTGCATGTGGTCTCAGTAGACTCTGCACACTTCGTTAATTGGGGTTATGGTTAGATATGGCAATACCTTACTGGACTGTATATAAGAAAAAAAATCACCGTTTGCACATGACAATAAAAGCACCATTGAACCTTAGACCTGCACTCTTGTGTGCAACATCCCCCTTGAGCTCCAAATTGCACTTTATTTCAGATTACCTCCACATTCCTGCAGTGACTTGTTTGTGACCTTCTTCACTGCCACATTGAGGCCAAATGTAAATTGAAGCACACCCGTTGTTACCCAATAGTGTGAACATTAAATGTTCACATTTCAGGTATCTTACAATTCCAGTGTTCCTTTTCTTCCACTGGTCCAGCCAGGTTCTCTCTCCCTTTGTTCACCTTTCAATTCCCCTTCTAGGATACCTAGATTTCTCTCCCACCTGGTTCAATCTACCCCTCACTCACACATCAATTCACCTGTATTTCTTCTTCCTTCTTCCAATACCTTCCAATTCACCTGGTTCCATCTGCCATGTTGATTGTGAGTGAATGTCACCCAAAGGAAAATCTTGTTCAGTATGCACTGATTTCAGTTATTTGAAGAGGCAAATAATTCAATCATTTCATATGCAGTTTTTAGAGTTGTTTGAGGATTGCCATTATGTAGCAACTCCTATTGTTGTCTTACCAGAGCTGCAATGCATGTCAATTAAATGATGCACTGCAGTTATTTGTCAAAGCCATTTGTCACCATTCCCAGCAAGGAAAAGATCACCTGGTGCTTGGGTGCACTGGGATAGAAACATAGAAACATAGAAAATAGGTACAGGAGTAGGCCATTCGGCCCGTCGAGCCTGCACCGCCATTCAATATGATCATGGCTGATCATTCAGCTCAGTAGCCTGTACCTGCCTTCTCTCCATACCCCCTGATCCCTTTAGCAAAAAGGGCCACATCTAACTCCCTCTTAAATATAGCCAATGAACTGGCCTCAACTACCTTCTGTGGCAGAGAATTCCACAGACTCACCACTCTCTGTGTGAAGAAATGTTTTCTCATCTCGGTCCTAAAAGACTTCCCCCTTATCCTTAAGCTGTGACCCCTGGTTCTGGACTCCCCCAACATCGGGAACAATCTTCCCGCATCTAGCCTCTCCAACCCCTTAAGAATTTTATATGTTTCTATAAGATCCCCCCTCAGTCTTCTAAATTCCAGCGAGTACAAGCCCAATCTATCCAGTCTTTCCTCATATGTAAGTCCCGCCATCCCAGGGATCAATCTGGTGAAACTTCTCTGTACTCCCTCTAAGGCAAGAACGTCTTTCCTCAGGTTAGGAGACCAAAACTGCACACAATACTCCAGGTGCGGTCTCACCAAGGCCCTGTACAACTGCAGCAGAACCTCCCTGCTCCTAAACTCAAATCCTCTTGCTATGAATGCCAACATACCATTCGCTTTCTTCACTGCCTGCTGCACCTGCATGCTTGCTTTCAATGACTGGTGCACCATGACACCCAGGTCCCGTTGCATCTCCCCTTCTCCCAATCGGTCACCATTCAGGTAATACTCTGCTTTCCTGTTCTTGCCGCCAAAGTGGATAACCTCACATTTATCCACATTATATTGCATCTGCCATGCATTTGCCCACTCGCCTAATCTATCCAAGTCACTCTGCAGCCTCCTAGCATCCTCCTCGCAGCTAACACTGCCACCCAGCTTCGTGTCATCCGCAAACTTAGAGATGTTGCATTCAATTCCCTCGTCCAAATCATTAATATACACTGTAAATAACTGGGGTCCCAGCACTGAGCCTTGCGGTACCCCATTAGTCACTGCCTGCCATTCCGAAAAGGACCCGTTTATTCCTACTCTTTGCTTCCTGTCCGCCAACCAATTTTCTATCCACCTCAACACTGAACCCTCAATACCGTGTGCTTTAAGTTTGTACACCAATCTCCTATGTGGGACCTTGTCGAAGGCCTTCTGAAAGTCCAGATATAACACATCGACTGGTTCTCCCTTATCCACTCTACTAGTTACATCCTCAAAAAATTCTATAAGATTCGTCAGACATGATTTGCCTTTGGTAAATCCATGCTGACTTTGTCCGATGATATCACCACTTTCCAAATGTAATGCTATCACATCTTTAATAACTGACTCTAGCATTTTCCCCACTACCGATGTTAGGCTAACTGGTCTATAATTCCCCGTTTTCTCTCTCCCTCCCTTTTTAAAAAGTGGGGTTACATTAGCTACCCTCCAGTCCTCAGGAACTACTCCAGAATCTAAAGAGTTTTGAAAAATTATCACTAATGCATCCACTATTTCTGAGGCTACTTCCTTAAGCACTCTGGGATGCAGCCTATCTGGCCCTGGGGATTTATCTGCCTTTAATCCATTTAATTTACCTAACACCACTTCCCGACTAACCTGGATTTCCCTCAGTTCCTCCATCTCATTAGACCCCCGGTCCCCCGCTATTTCCGGCAGACGGTTTATGTCTTCCTTAGTGAAGACAGAACCAAAGTATTTGTTCAATTGGTCTGCCATCTCCTTGTTCCCTATGATCAATTTACCTGTTTCCGACTGCAAGGGACCTACATTTGCCTTAACTAATCTTTTCCTCTTGACATATCTATAAAAGCTTTTGCAGTCTGTTTTTATGTTCCTTGCCAGTTTTCCCCTCATAATCTATTTTCCCTTTCCTAATTAAGCCCTTTGTCCTCCTCTGCTGGACTCTGAATTTCTCCCAGTCCTCTGGTATGCTACTTTTTCTGGCTAATTTGTATGCTTCTATCCTTGTTTTAATACTATCCTTGATTTCCCTTGTTAGCCACGGATGCACTACCTTTCCTGGTTTGTTCTTTTGCCAAACTGGGATGAACACTTCTTGTAGTTCATCCATGCGACCTTTAAATGCCTTCCATTGCATGTCCACCGTCAACCCTTTCAGCATCAATCGCCAGTCTATCTTGGACAATTCACGCCTCATACCCTCAAAGTTACCTTTCTTTAAGTTCAGAACACTTGTTTCTGTATCGACTTTGTCACTCTCCATCCTAATGAAGAACTCTACCATATTATGATCACTATTGCCCAAGGGGCCTCGCACAACAAGACTGCTAACTAACCCTTCCTCATTACTCAATACCCAGTCTAGAATGGCCTGTTCTCTCGTTGGTTCCTCGACATGCTGGTTTAGAAAACCATCTCTCAAACATTCCAAGAAATCCTCTTCCTCAGCACCCCTGCCAGTTTGGTTCACCCAATCTATATGTAGATTGAAGTCACCCATTATAACTGCTGCGCCTTTAGTGGATGCATTTCTAATTTCCTGCTTGATGCCATCCCCAACCTCCCTACTGCTGTTAGGTGGCCTGTACACAACTCCCACTAGCGTTTTCTGCCCCTTAGTGTTTCGTAGCTCTACCCATATCGATTCCACTTCCTCCAAGCTAATGTCCTTCCTTTCCACTGCTTTAATCTCCTCTCTAACCAGTAACGCTACCCCACCTCCTTTTCCTTTCTGTCTATCCCGCCTGAATATAGAATATCCCTGGATGTTGAGCTCCCAGCCTTGGTCACCCTGGAGCCATGTCTCCGTAATCCCAACTATATCAAGCGATCTTGCCTTGGATGTATTGTTTCTTCTCTTATTGATTCTATATCCTGTAACTTCCTATCTAATTCTATTGTTCATGCACCTGATCACACTTCACCAGAACTTGTAATAGTAAGAAATGAGCCAAGCTTCCAGTTACAAGAAAGTGAGGAAGGATGGTGGGAACAAAATGGAAGGTGTGTGATAGGGTGGAGAGGAAGGATAAATTAAATGACACATGTTGTGGTGTCAGCTGAAAGAACTTGTTTAAAGGAAAGTATGTAAGTGATTGGGATGAATAAGGTTCTACGCTAATTATCGAATTAATTTCAAAAATTGGCAGCTGAGAGGACAAGAGGGACAACATTACAGAAAAATAATACTGAGTTATTATAAATGGGATAATTAGCAAAAGTCAGTACTGCTTGTTTCTAGACGGGGGGGAGGGGGGGGAATGGACAACTTAATAACATATAACATATAACATATAACATATAACAACTACAGCATGGAAACAGGCCTGTCCGGCCCTACCAGTCCACGCCGACCATTCTCCCTGACCTAGTCTCATCTACCTGCACTCAGACCATAACCCTCTAATCCCCTCTTATCCATATACCTATCCAATTTACTCTTAAATAATAAAATCGAGCCAGCCTCCACCACTTCCACCGGAAGCCCATTCCATACTTTCCATATTTCCAAAAACACGGCATATGTTCTCTGGTGGCTGTTGTTAAAAATTACTTAACCATCTGAGTTGTCAACTAACTTCTTTTAGTGAGCATGAGGAGTAAATCAAGTGCTCCTCAGCAAATAATTGTAGATGCAAAATTAACATAATGCTGTTGAGGCAGCATCCGTGAAAAGAGAAACTGATTTTATTTCAGTTTCATGACCTTGCATTACTCCACAGGTGCCACCTGATGTGTCGACTTGTCCAGTATTTTTTTCCATTTGAGACACTAAACACAAACAAGTATACAAAATAAAAAGATTGTTGAATCTCTTGTAGTTAGTGTCGAGCTTCCGTTAGTAGTTTAAAGGTGATCACCAAAGAGCTTTATATTTGTGAAAAGTAAAACGAATAATGGGTTAAATTTTAATATCGCATCTTCTAATTTGTTAAAATGGTTTTATGGAGATGTATTTTTTTATGGTCATTACTTTTAATCCTTAAGTTTTTTTTGGTCTTTTTAGGGTAAAAGATGTCAGAAGCAGAGAAAGACCTTGTGGCTAAAATGCTACGAGCAGTCCTGCAGTCAAGTAAAGATGGTGTGGCTATAACAAGGCTGCAGGGCGAATATAAGCAACTCACAGGTGAAGTGATCCCACATAAACAGCTTGGATTTCCCACTCTTGATAACTACTTGAAAAGCATTCCGTCAGTTGTGAAGTTTGGAATTAATAAAAATGGAGAGGTAAGATTAATTAATCAAGAGTGTTTTTGTTGCATGCACTGATATAAACTGGAGCAATTAAACTCTTATTTGCTGCACTTTTACCACCACTATGGATACAACAGTAACAAGAAATATAAGAAATGATCAATTGGTAAACTAGACTATGATGGTGTAAAAACCAAAGCATGTAGAGCGACTTTGGTAATAAAAAATAACTAGTGGTTTACTAGAATTGGGATACGGTTGTGGTTGAGGTTGCACAGGGTAGTTAAAAAATCCGTTAGTTGGTGGAAGAGCTGTTCTTGAACCTGGTGCTCATGGTTCTCCTGTGATATACTGGACAGCAAAGTACCTGGTATATCCATACAGTTCTGCAGTTCAATATGTAGGGAATCTGAACAAGTTTATGTTCTGCTGCTGGCCGACATGCAATACTAAACTTGTACCAATGCAGTTGCTTCCTGGCAGTTAATTGTGGGACTGTCACCAATATCAGCAATATTTGGCCCTTTGTATTATTTTTGAAGATGTTTTAATTCCAATTTTAAATTATCCTTTCATGAAGCCTCAATTAACATTACATTACAGTTCACATTGCAATTAATCTTATTTTGTAAACTGTATAAAGCAATAATTTATTCCTGTATTGTTGCATAATTTATGAATTTGATTTCATTAAAGCAATTGATTTGATCTTTTTAAGTCCATCTTGGAATATATGGGGTGGGTAGGTCTAAATCTGAATTAAAATTAATATAGGATTACAAATTGGTCAGTTGTCATATCGGTAGTTTTCCATTTGTGATTTTAAAATATTCTAACTGTCTTTTGTAAATGATGGTTAAGATTTTTAAGGATTGTACAATGGGTCAGTTGATCAAGATAATAGTACGCAAAACTAGATTGGTAGAAAGGTTCAAGTATTGATCAAGTTAGGGAGTTTAGCGTTCTTGTTTCTCATCTTTGTTCAACATTTTAAATGCGTGTGTGAATCTAGACAAAGACACAAGGAACTGCAGATGCTGGTTTACAAGAGAAAAAACAGTGTTGGAGGAACTCGGGCAGCAGCATCTCTGGAGAACATAGATAGATGACGTTTTGGGTCAGGAAGATAGGGCCTGACCAAAACATTGCCAATCCATGTTCTCCAGAGATGCTGTCTGACACGCTGAATCACTCCAGCACTTTGTCTTTTTCTAAATCAAAATTAAATGTTGTCAATAACTTAAATATTTCATCAGTTATAATGTCTGACGTTAGCCGCAACTGTGATTTGCCTGCAATTGGTTTTGAGAACAGTGCTCTCTTAACCAAATGGATTATCATTGCCTGTCAAGTTGAACAATAACAAATGATAGTTATTTGACTACATTAATAGTTGCAGGGTTTTGTGTGGGGTGGAGTCTCACTAAAGGATCTGGAACATACAAAAATGAATTACTGTGTGGGAAGCAAGACCAGTTTCTATTACTTGTATGGGCATAGGAGTACATAATGAAGGAAGATTTGACTCAAATGCGGCAACATGATGTGCATGGGAATGCAACATTGTTCAAAATATTAGTAGAAAGCATGGACACAATTTAGAAATATTGAATAAAGCCATAAGAATATCTCTCAAACTTTTTATATTACCTACAGATGGTTTGCTTTGCGACTGTAAACAATGAAATTGCACACATTGCTAAATTGGTAGCTCGTCAGAGAACTCCGAAGAGGAGACATGGTGGACAAACATTGGTAAATTCTCAATTACGATTAAAACGTGTCCTACCAGCCTTACAAATGGGTAAGTCAACCTTATTTTAACTCTTTGGCTGGTGGTCTCATGAAAAATTGCTCTATGTACTTTGAACGTAGGTTTTTAAGGACATGTAACACATTTGAAGGCATTAACTCCATTGTAGGCTCAACAGAAACTTTCCAGTCACAGGATGGCCTAAGTTGGCTTTGTAGAGTGAAAACCCATTTGTTAAGACTATCCCATATTTATTTGTTTCATTGGAAACGTTTGGATTTAAATATTTTAATACACATGTGTACCTATTATGGGTTTGGAAAATGTAATTGTGATTTGTGTCGAGGCCAGGTTTTAAAAATTATTTGTTGTGACTTGCCACAAGTTGGATGATGATCAAAACAAAAGAACTTTGATCTTTAAACTAAGTAGTGGGGGGGAGGGGTTAACAAATTGTGAATATGAAGATGAGGTAAAAGGGAATACAGGAGATATTGCAAAAGACTCTCGGAAGAATGGGAACAGAAGTTCTAGAGCGGAAAAGAAATTAAGGGCAGGGCCAATTGTGAACAATGTGAGAGGGGAGGTAAATACAGAAGTTAAAGTGTTGTACTTAAATGCGCGTAGTATAAAAAATAAAGTGGATGAGCTTGAGGCTCAGTTAGTCATGGGCAAGTATGATGTTGTAGGGATCACTGAGACATGGCTACAAGAGGACCAGGGCTGGGAACTGAATATTCAGGGGTACACAACGTATAGAAAAGACAGACAGGTGGGCAGAGGGGGTGGGGTTGCTCTGATGGTAAGGAATGATATTCATTCCCTTGCAAGGGGTGACATAGAATCAGGAGATGTTGAATCAGTATGGATAGAAATGAGAAATTGTAAGGGTAAAAAGACCCTAATGGGAGTTATCTATAGGCCCCCAAACAGTAGCCTCGACTTAGGGTGCAAGTTAAATCAGGAGATAAAATTGGCGTGTCAAAAATGTAATGCTACGGTGGTTATGGGAGATTTCAACATGCAGGTAGACTGGGAAAATCAGGTTGGAAATGGACCCCAGGAAAGAGAGTTTGTAGAGTGCCTTCGAGATGGATTCTTAGAACAGCTTGTACTGGAGCCTACCAGGGAGAAGGCAATTCTGGATTTAGTGTTGTGTAATGATCCTGATCTGATAAGGGGACTAGAGGTAAAAGAGCCATTAGGAGGCAGTGATCACAACATGATAAGTTTTACTCTGCAAATGGAAAGGCAGAAGGGAAAATCGGAAGTGTCGGTATTACAGTATAGCAAAGGGGATTACAGAGGCATGAGGCGGGAGCTGGCCAAAATTGATTGGAAGGAGGCCCTAGCAGGGAAGACGGTAGAACAGCAATGGCAGGTATTCCTGGGAATAATGCAGAGGTTGCAGGATCAATTTATTCCAAAGAGGTGGAAAGACTCTAAGGGGAGTAAGAGACACCTGTGGCTGACAAGGGAAGTCAGGGACAGCATAAAAATTAAGGAGAGGAAGTATAACATAGCAAAGAAGAGTGGGAAGACAGAGGATTGGGACTCTTTTAAAGAGCAACAAAAGTTAACTAAAAAGGCAATACGAGGAGAAAAGATGAGGTACGAGGGTAAACTAGCCAATAATATAAAGGAGGATAGCAAAAGTTTTTTTAGGTACGTGAAGAGGAAAAAAATAGTCAAGGCAAATGTGGGTCCCTTGAAGACAGAAGCAGGGGAATTTATTGTGGGGAACAAAGAAATGGCAGACGAGTTAAACCGTTACTTTGGATCTGTCTTCACTGAGGAAGATACACACAATCTCCCAAATGTTCTAGGGGCTGGAGAACCTAGGGTGATGGAGGAACTGAAGGAAATCCACATTAGGCAGGAAATGGTTTTGGGTAGACTGATGGGACTGAAGGCTGATAAATCCCCAGGGCCTGATGGTCTGCATCCCAGAGTACTTAAGGAGGTGGCTCTAGAAATAGTGGAAGCATTGGAGATCATTTTTCAATGTTCTATAGATTCAGGATCAGTTCCTGTGGATTGGAGAATAGCAAATGTTATCCCACTTTTTAAGAAAGGAGGGAGAGAGAAAACGGGTAATTATAGACCAGTTAGTCTGACATCAGTGGTGGGGAAAATGCTGGAGTCAATTATAAAAGACGAAATTGCTGAGCATTTGGATAGCAGTAACGGGATCGTTCCGAGTCAGCATGGATTTACGAAGGGGAAATCATGCTTGACAAATCTACTGGAATTTTTTGAGGATGTAACTAGGAAAATTGACAAGGGAGAGTCAGTGGATGTGGTGTACCTCGACTTTCAGAAAGCCTTCGACAAGGTCCCACATAGGAGATTAGTGGGCAAAATTAGGGCACATGGTATTGGGGGTAGGGTACTGACATGGATAGAAAATTGGTTAACAGACAGAAAGCAAAGAGTGGGGATAAATGGGTCCCTTTCGGAATGGCAGGCAGTGACCAGTGGGGTACCGCAAGGTTCGGTGCTGGGACCCCAGCTATTTACGATATACATTAATGACTTAGACGAAGGGATTAAAAGTACCATTAGCAAATTTGCAGATGATACTAAGTTGGGGGGTAGTGTGAATTGTGAGGAAGATGCAATAAGGCTGCAGGGTGACCTGGACAGGTTGTGTGAGTGGGCGGATACATGGCAGATGCAGTTTAATGTAGATAAGTGTGAGGTTATTCACTTTGGAAGTAAGAATAGAAAGGCAGATTATTATCTGAATGGTGTCAAGTTAGGAGGAGGGGGAGTTCAACGAGATCTGGGTGTCCTAGTGCATCAGTCAATGAAAGGAAGCATGCAGGTTCAGCAGGCAGTGAAGAAAGCCAATGGAATGTTGGCCTTCGTAACAAGAGGAGTTGAGTATAGGAGCAAAGAGGTCCTTCTACAGTTGTACCGGGCCCTGGTGAGACCGCACCTGGAGTACTGTGTGCAGTTTTGGTCTCCAAATTTGAGGAAGGATATTCTTGCTATGGAGGGCGTGCAGCGTAGGTTCACTAGATTAATTCCCGGAATGGCGGGACTGTCGTATGTTGAAAGGCTGGAGCGATTGGGCTTGTATACACTGGAATTTAGAAGGATGAGGGGGGATCTTATTGAAACATATAAGATAATTAGGGGATTGGACACATTAGAGGCAGATAACATGTTCCCAATGTTGGGGGAGTCCAGAACAAGGGGCCACAGTTTGAGAATAAGGGGTAGGCCATTTAGAACGGAGATGAGGAAGAACTTTTTCAGTCAGAGGGTGGTGAAGGTGTGGAATTCTCTGCCTCAGAAGGCAGTGGAGGCCAGTTCGTTGGATGCTTTCAAGAGAGAGCTGGATAGAGCTCTTAAGGATAGCGGAGTGAGGGGGTATGGGGAGAAGGCAGGAACGGGGTACTGATTGATAGTGATCAGCCATGATCGCATTGAATGGCGGTGCTGGCTCGAAGGGCTGAATGGCCTACTCCTGCACCTATTGTCTATTGTCTATTGTCTATAATGTGGTTGAACATGGAACTTATTTTTTAGAAGCAAATGAACCTGCATTTCCATGTCACTTTTTACAAGTTGAAGACATCCCAAAGGGTTTCCAAGTTACTATCACATTTTATTTTCCATTTCTTTCTGGCAGTTTTACTGTTGGATTGTTGATCAATTTCTGTTTTAAGCTTCCTCCTGTAGGCTCTGAATTTCTGACATAAATGTGTAACTACGAATGCTCTCTTTGGTGTTTCTGCTAACAGTGTTTAGATCCAAATGCTGTCAACTTGGCATCTTGAATTATCATTTTTTTAAATTAAAAGCAGCTACCTTTAAAATAGTTTGGCTTTCTTCTCAACCTCCCTCCTTTTATTGTTTTATTGCATCTGATCTGTGAGCACACTATTTCTCAAGTGGTCGCTGATATTTATTATTTTTCAATAAACAATAGACATTAGGTGCAGGAGTAGGCCATTCGGCCCTTCGAGCCAGCACCGCCATTCAATGTGATCATGGCTGATCATTCTCAATCAGTACCCCGTTCCTGCTTTCTCCCCATACCCCCTGACTCCGCTATCCTTAAGAGCTCTATCTAGCTCTCTCTTGAATGTATTCAGAGAATTGGCCTCCACTGCCCTCTGACAGTCATCTTGGAATGTAACTCTGATTTCTAAGTAATAAAATAATTAATTATATTGGATAATCAAAAATGCAGATAGTCTTAGTCAAAGAGTGATACCGCGTGGAAACGGGTCCTTCGGCCCAACTTGTCCAGCTACTCGAGTCCCACGCCTGCATTTGGCCCATATCCCTCCAAACCTGTCCTGTCCATGTACCTGTCTAGCTGTTGGGATAGTCCCTCCCTCAACTACCTCTCCTGGCCACTTGTTCCATACCCCCAGCACCCTTTGTGTGAAATAGTTACCCCTCAGATTTCTATTGTCTTTTCCCCTTCACCTTAAACCTTCACGATTCACCTACTCTGGGCATGGGAAATGTAAAGTTTTTTTAAAAATATTGGAAATACTCCAATTGAAGACCCTTTGTCAAACTTGGGAAGGAGATGCAAAAGCTAAAGGGAGAGTGGGTGGAAAAGAGGATGTCTGTGATGAGGTAAAACTGAGATAACTATTGAAAAGTCAGACAGGTGGCCCGAGAGGGTGGGTTAGCTGATAAGGAATTAAATTAAGTCCTTGGCAAGGGATGACATAGGATCAAAAAATGTTGAATCATTGTGGGTCGAGTTGAGAAAATGCAAGGGTAAAAATATCCTGATGGGAGCTCTATACAGGCCTCCAAAGAGTAGCCAAGATATAGGGTACAAATTACATCAGGAGAAACAAATGGTATGTAAGAAAGATAATGTTATTGTGGTCATGGAGGATTTCATTATGCAGGTAGACTAGGAAAATCAGATTGGTATGGGATCCCAAGGGAAGGAATTTGTCGAGTGCCTACGAGATGGCTTCTTGGCGGCACAATGGCACTGCAATAGAATTGCTGCCTTATGGTGCCAGAGACCTGGGTTCGAGCCTGACCACAGGTGTTGTCTTCCCATGACCTGTACGGGTTTTCTCCCACACTCCAGACGTACAGGTTTGTAGGTTAATTGACTTGGTATAATTGTAATTTGTCCCTAGTGTATGTAGGCTAGTGTTAATGTGCGGGCATCGCTGGTTGGCATGGATTCGATGAGCTGAAGGGCCTGTTTCCGTGTTGTATCTCTAAACTAAATTAAAAAGCAGCTCGTGGTCAAGACTACGAGGGAAAAGGCAATTCTGACTTGGTATTGCGTAACAAACCGGATTTGATTAGCAAGCTCTAAGGAAAGGAACCCCAAGGATATAGTGGCCATAATATGATTAAAAAATTACGTGCAGTTTGAGAGGGAGAAGATGGAATCAGATGTGTTCATATTACTGTTGAGTAAAAGTAATTACAGAACCATGAGGGAGGAGCTGGCTAAAGTTGATTGGAAAGGGACACAAGCAGGAATGACAGTGGAGCAGCAGTGGCAGGAGTTTCTGGGAATAATTTAGAGGATACAGGATCTTTTCATCCCAAAGAGGAAGAAAGATGCTAAGGGGAGAATGAGGCAACCGTGCCTGACAAGGGAAGTCAAAGACAACATAAAACTAAAAGAGAAGGCATATAATATTGCAAAGATTAGTGGGAAGCTGGAGGATTGGGAAGCTTTTAAAAACTGACAGAAGGTAACTGAAAAGGCAATACTTGGAGAAAAGAAGAAACATGAAGGTAAGCTAGTCAATAATATAAACGAAGATAGCAAAATTTTCTTCAGATGTATAAAGAGTAAGAGGGGCATGAGTGGGCAGCGCACTGCTGGAATATGGTGCTGGAGAACTGAATAAGTTTTTTACATCAGTCTTCACAGTGAAAGACACTAGCAACCTGTCAGAATTTCAAAAGAGTCAGGGGACAGAAGTGAGTGAGTTGCTATTGCCAAGGAGAAGGTGGTAGTGAAGCTAAGGTCTGAAGTTGGATAATTCACCTGGACCAGATGAACTCCACCCCAGGATTCTGAAAGAAGTAGCTTTTGAGATTGTGGGTGATTAGTGGTGATCTTTCAAGAATTATTAGAGTCATGAATGGTTCTAGAGAACTGGAAAATTGCAAATGTTATTCTGCTGTTCAAGAAGGGAGGCAAGCAAAAGAGGGGAAACTATGAGGCGGTTAGCTTGACTTAACTGGTTGGTAAGGTTTTGGAGTCCACTATAAGAGATAAAATTTCCGACTATGTAGAAGCACATGACACAATTGGCTGAAGTCAGCATGGTTTTGTGAAGGGGAGATCTTGGCTGATGAATGTGTTGGAATTCTTTGAGGAAGTAAGTAGCAGGATAGACAGTGAACGTTGTTTACCTGGATTTATCAGAAGGCCTATGCACATGAGGCAGCTAAAGCTAATGAGAGCCCATGGTATTAGAGGGAAGATACTATCATGGATAGAAGGTTGGCCAAATGGCAGATGGCAAAGAGTGAGATTAACGGGGTCTTTTACGGTTGGCTGCCAATGACTAGTGGTGTTCCACTGGAATCAGTGCTGGGGCAGCATTTTTTCATGTTGTATGTCAATGATTTGGATGATGGAATTGGCTTTCTGGCCAAGATTGCGGGTGATACAAAGATAGGTGGAGGGGCAGGTAATATAGACAAACCAGGGACTCTGCAGAAGGACTTGGACAGGATGGGAGAGTGGCAAAGTGGCAGATGGAATACAGTGTTGTTAAAGTTCGATTCTAATAGACAGACAACAATACCATAAAGTGGTAAAACATTAGAGTCTTTATTACACCAGCGGGAGTGGGAGAGCTGCAACTAGTATGCTCGCATACTAGCAGCCACTCGAAGACCCCACTCCCTTACAGTGTTTCAGCAACCTTTTTATGCACCAAATACAATGGGTTTTTAGAAGTGATAACAGAACCAGACACCCCAGACAGATGGCCTTGCAAGAGGATGGGAGTTCAATGAATCATCACCCACTATCACTGGCCATTGTCCGAGGTTAACAATTGAGTATATTAACATAAACACATCTTCCTGGGGCTCAACCTTGTGGTAATTGTTAAGAGGCTCAAGTCTACTGGTGCTCTTCTGTATCCGTATCCTGTCCTTTGTAAGATTACAACACCCCTTCTGCAATCTCAAGCCAGCATCTACACAGAGGTAGACTTGCCGGCATCTGAGGTATGCATTTTAATTTAGTGACAGTTCATCTTCATGTAGCATTTGGTCACATACACCTTAACCCTTAAATCCCCTTTTCTCCTTTACAGTGTAGCAGAGTGGGCAGTCATGCATTTTGGTCATAGGAATAAAGGGATAGACAATTTTCTAAATGAGGATTTGGAAATCAGAGGTACAAAGTGTCTTAGGAGTGCTGGTGCAGGATTCCCAAAAGGTTACTTTTCAAGTTGAAACGGTCGTAAGGAAGGCAAATGCAATTTTAGCATATATTTGAGGGCTAGAATATTAAAACAGGGATGTAATGCTGAGGCTTTATACGGCATTGGTCAGACCACATTTGGAGCATTAATAATAATAATATATTCCTTTACTCGTCCCACATTTACAGTGTTACAGCAGCAAAGTGAATAGCAAGAGAGCAAGAGATTCATTATAAATAAAAGATACATAAATTGTCATCAGATTGTGTGTGTAAGTAGATTTGGGCAAAATATCTGAGGAAGGACCATCAGTTGCTGGAAAATTGGTGTTCAACCTGTACATTATTTTCTTCCTGAATGTGGATAGTGAGATTGTGGATTTATAATTGAAACGGCATGCAATTAATTTTTAATCATAATCATAATAGTACTTTATTAGCCAAGTATGTTTTGCAACGTACGAGGAATTTGATTTGATATACAGTCATACCAATAAAGAACAACAAGATACCCAAATACATTTTTAACATGAACATCCACCACATCGACTCCCCACATTCCTCACTGTGATGGAAAGCAAAAAAAGTCCAATCTCTTCCCTTTGTTCTCCCACGGTTGGGGCACTGGAACCTTCCATTGTCGGGGCGATCTTGGCTCCTGCAGCCAGCAGTCGGGCCCTCCGTGTTGGCGCGATCAAGCTACCACATCAGGGGGGATCTCAGCTCCCCCGCGCCAGGCGATCGGGGTCAGGGCTAATCGAATCTTCTGCGACTTTGGAGCTTCCCGACATTGGTCTCTACCCGAGACTGCGAGCTCCTCAATGGTGAAATCCGCATGCTGCGTCTAGCGTCAATCCCAGGTAAGGGATCGCAGGCTCCGATGGCAAGTACACGACCCCGCGGTGGGGCTCAAAGTCAGTCTCTAGCTAGGTTGCCAGCTCCCCGATGTTAGGCCGCAGAGCGACCAGAGATACGATCCGGAAAACAATCGCATCTCCGGCAAGGTGAGAGATTGAAAAGAGGTTTCCCCCACCCCCCCACTTAAAACAAACCAGAGAACATTAACACAAACTTTTAAAACACACTAAATATAACAAAAAAGACTAAAAGACAGACAGACTGTTGCCATCACTGATGGCGCCACCCGGTGGTATGTGAGAACCTTAGTGGGCATACTCTCTGCACCTGGGCCCTTGTTGTGCCAATGATTCTCTGCTGCACAATATTGCCCTCCAACAATGAAAAAAAATGTTGGCCATTACATAAATCTCAGGAGCTATCTCTTGGAAAGGTTGGATACAATCTTTGATCACAACTTCAAAATGCTGAAATCTCACGGTCTATCAGGTAGTTGGGGTCCTTAGCCTCTTGTGTGCTTCTGAGACCAGGCAGACTTACTGCAAGCATCTCAAGGCAACTGACAGACAGCATCAATATCTGTCTTTGGGGAAAAACCTTCAAATTTATCACAAGAATAAGCTGAAATATTGTTATTGTCTTCACCCAGACTGAAATCCTCAGTATTGAGGCCTTAATTGTTCTCATTTGGTTCCCTTGAGTAGTCACATGGGCTGCATGCTCAATGCAAGATTCCAGAAACAGGCAGTTTTCATATAACAGATTGGAATAGAGATGAGCAGAGCAAAAGAGTCAAGGATCATTGGGAAATTGCAGCAATTAATTGACTTGAAATGACAGGCATATTACCATTAACTGGAAAGGAACATTAAGGATGATATTGAGGTTCATGCATTGGAAGCAAGCCTCGCTGACAGGGCAAATGAAGTGCACCATCTCACAAACGAACCATCTCAAAGTCAAAGTCAAGTCAAAGTCAACTTTATTGTCAATTTTCAGTTAGTTTACACAGACAGAAAATCGAAATACCGTTTCCCACAATCCCGAGGAATAAAGTGCATTAAACTAAGTTAAAATTAAAAAGGCACAGCAAACAACAATCAATATAAAATATAGTCACTTCAATGAAAAAAAGATGAAGATGAATATATTACAATAAAAAATAATGAACAGTAGTGCAAAGCCTGTCCATAGCAGCGTTAAAAAAAGTGTCTGGTGCTGGATGTGCGTGTGTGTGGGGTGTTAAAGTCCAGGTCCAATGGGGGCAGGGGAGAGAGGAGGGAGGGAGGGGAGAGAGTTCAGCATCCTGACAGCCTGGTGGAAAAAACTGTTCTTTAGTCGGGTGGTGCTCGACCTCAGGCTGCGAAACCTTCTCCCTGAAGGCAGGAGGGTGAAGAGGCTGTTGGAGGGGTGGGAGGGGTCACCCACAATGCTCAATGCTTTGCGGGTGAGGCGGGTGGTGTAAAGGACCAGGAGTGTTGGGAGTGAGGCGCCAGTGATCCTCTCAGCAGTGTTCACTATGCGCTGCAGGGTCTTGCGGCTGGAGGCTGTGCAGCTTCCGAACCACACAGTGATGCAGCTGCTGAGGATGCTCTCAATGGCGCGTTGGTAAAAAGTGTACATGATGGGTGTGGGGGCTCCCGCTCTCTTCAGTTTGCGGAGGAAGTAGAGGCGCTGCTGGGCTTTCTGGCTGCCCGATCAGGGACATTCTGCATCAGACATGAAAGTCCTCAGTACTTGCAATTGGCCTCATCAGTTACCTTTGAATCCACATAATTAGAACTGAACTTACTCATTTGATCATGAGGGACTGGTCAAGAAGATTCTTTGAGCATTTGCTTTGATTTGTCTGATTATTGACGATGCTAATTTACTTTGCTGTGCCTTTCACTTTTACAAAGCAACATAATGCTTGCAGTGTGATGATCCAGCCAACATTACTCAATATTTACATTAACCATGAGAAGCATTCTTCCTATTTTAGAATATTCATGTGCAAGTCCTTCATTTTGTGCAAGGTGAAATGTTTAGACTGTGGTCTGTGATCAAATTTTAATGACTTGCCCAGCTATTTGAAGAGGGTTTTGTTCAATTTTTAATTTGTGTTTGAAGGAAGATTTATTAGTTTCTTTTCAGTTTCAAGATTTGTTTCTGATCTATTATAGATCTATTAAACGATGTTTAAGTTTTGACAAATCCTAGTTTGAGGATATTATTTCTTCCAGACTAAGTTTCAATGGATCCAGGATACAAGAATGGGCAATGATAGTGTGAGACTCGGGAGACTTTTGTAGAAATGTACACAAAATTCACTTCATTGGTCCTTTTAGAAAGAACAAATAAAATTATTTCATTTTGTATATTAAATGACAGCATATTAGTATGACTGCAGACTTGTGCTATCAGATATGTTGCTTCGTTCTCTCTCCCATCTGATTAGTGATAGACCCATTGCTGTGACTATCCTGTGGATGACAACAAAGTTCTCCAATGTCATGAACAACAAATATCTCCTGACAAAAACAATTAAAACTAGAGTAATATAAATTATCTTGGTGCCTGTGGAATAATTTTTTGCAAAGGATGGTTGTGTTTTGCAACCATATTTCAAGAAAGGTTCCACTACAAGTGTTATACATTATTGCCACTGGAAATGCATAAAGATCTGTTCTTTCTTTCAGACTTGCTGGGTTTTAAAACTTGCAAAGGTGAAAATCAGAACAAGCATCAGGATTAGGCAGCTAATAAACGTTGTGATATTTAATTCTTTGTGAAAATCCCGCTTTAAAGCAGTTAAGCCAGTTGTTTGTTTTTCTTGTTGATGTTGACCTTTTCAGTAATTGTTCTATCTGCCTCAATCAATCAACTTTTGAACATGGCTGGTTAATGTAAACTATATACTCTGGCTGTTTTTAAATGAAATTCCTACATAGTTAAAAGCTTTACAGAAACCTCCACCAAGCAGTTAGATATAAAATTCTTTCAAACCATGTTGCTGTTGTCTTTCATACTTTATGCACTGATATTTATCCTCTTTTAGTTATTTCTTCCTGTCATTTCAACTCTGTTAGTTTCTTTGTGTTTTGATAGTAAGTCATTGTATATGCCAATTGATTTGATGGAATACTTGAGGAAAATGTATCTTTCATAATTTAATCTGGTAGCATTAAATGTTATTCATTTTTATTGTGCTTGTTTGAGTTCAGAACTTGATCCTTCATTTCATTGCTGACATTTATACTTTTATGCTGTCTGTTTCCATTTCTGTGTATCTTCATACAAGTTTTAATATTTTGGAAATATTATAATAGAACGTTTTATAAAATTCATATTTAAAAATATAATTCCATCTTAATGAAACTCTGCAGATGCATGTGCCCCATACTGAAATATTGTTACTATATTTTTTGAAGTTGATAATTGCAGATCTTCGATTAAGTGCATTACATTGACATTTACATCCGAAAATTAAATTGATCATAACATTCTTTATTGAGTATGTCTGTTTTGTGAATTGAGTTCCTCGACTGTTGACTTTTTAATTTATCCCTCTTGTTCCTCAGGAAAGCCTAAAGAAACTTTAAGACGTCCAGAATGCATTAACCAGCCGGAACAAGGAATCCGGCGGCCAACTAGTGTTGCAAAAGGAAAAGGCAGCATACCAGAAACAAAGACTAGCTTGGGAAGAGAGTTGCTTACAGATTCCAAAGTACATGCACCAGTGGTTGGTCTACTTAAGGATGCTTCAGTTCGTAAACCTCTATCTGCTACAGTTAATAGGTAACTTGAAATGTGTAGGGAAGAACTGCAGATGATGGTTTAAATTGAAGGTAGACACAAAACGCTGGAGTAACTCAGGGGACAGGCAGCATCTCTAGAGAAAAGGAGTAGTTGACGTTTTAGGGCGAGACCCATCTTCAGACCGAAGAAGTGTTTCGACCCTAAACATCACAAATCCCTTTTCTCCATAGATGCTGTCTGACCCGCTGAGTTAATCTAACTTTTTGTGTCTATCTTCAGCTTCAGTTTGGTAGGCTATTTGCTGTGAAACTTAATAATGTTTTAAAAAGCATGAAAATAATAATAAAATTACCTCATGACTTTTGACTGAAGAAGTCTTTGGTCAAAATTTAAAATTATCTTGGATTTCCTGTTGTACATTTAACCTTTATTCTTTGCTGAGCTCCCTGATATAACCAAGGAACTAACATCCACATTCAGGTAGGTGGTTAGGGGAGGGACTCATTGTTTTCCTGATTTGCTATCTAGTGACCTTCAGGAAATGATTGCTTCAGTTTTCAATATAACCAGTATTTCTATTCTGGAATGCTGTCGTATTTTTTGAACTTATAACATTTGTTATTTATAGAAAATGTAGAGCAACTGAGTTTTTAAAAATCTCTGCATCAACATTAATTGGTTGCACTGGAAAAGTAGCAGAATATATTGAAGAGAAATATTAAAATGTTGATAGAATGAATAACAAAATCTGTAATGACCATTTGGTATAACAATCTATCAAGTCAGTTCTCCATGGGAAGTTGCTGTTTTCTCCTATTACTTAATACTTCAAGCATAATTAATTACTGCACAAGGTATTCTGTAGATCAACTAATCGTGGAAGGAAAATGAAAAAAGAGTTGGGTAGAGAAATGACTTTGAAATGTATAAACAATATGGATTAATATTTAGAGACTTTATCTGTCCCCAACTAAATTGCTTGAAGGGAGGGAGGTGGTGTGGAGATGACGTTTCTGGATTGTTCTTATGAGCATGTGAGAAGCCAAATTGGTGCTTGCAAAAAAAAAAAAATGCATTGGAACAGATAAGAGCAATAATGCAAATGAAACTTAAGTCATGATTATCATAACATAAGGCTCTACGTTGTGTTTGAGAAGTGATAAGTGGAAATGGGAGAGGATACATTTTGTGATAGGAGTTGAGGACGGTAAACTAAAAATAATTGAGCAAAATTGAACAGAATTGTCAGATATTTTAAAATGGTCTTAGGAATTTGGAATCGTTATAGCAACGGAATAATATTTTATTAGCAAAACATTTTGGATGTTAGAAAAATTAGGTTAAATTGAAATTAAAAAACAAATATACATGAAGCAAGAGAACAATAACCAAAAAGAATAGGAAAAGTGGAGAAAGAGCAAGAAAAATTATAATTAAAATGTTGAGTAAGAAAGAAAGATGAAAGCACGAAAATGACAAACGGAAACAATGCAATGGTCACTAACGGATAAGTATTAGGCAGTGAAATACAGAATGTTAAATAATGACTTACAGCATACGTAGAAAAGTACAGCACAATAACAAGCCCTTTGTCCCTCAATGTCTGCACCGAGCATGATGCTGGGTTAAACTAACCTCCTTTGCTTGCAAATCTTCCATTTGGCTCCATTCCTTGCTGATTCCTTTGCCTATTCAAAAGCCACTTTTGTATCTGTTTCCAACACTACCACTGGCTGCATTTTCCAGACACCCACCATTCTGCGTTTAAAAGAAAACTTTCCCCAATGCTCTTTTCAAGTTTGTCTCTGACCGTAAACCTATACCCTCTAGTCTTTGATATTTCCACCCTGGACTATATATTTATTAAGGAAACTAAAAAGGTTTGTATGACACTTGAAGATGTATGAAGACATTTAGGATTTGTGGGGGAGGGAAGCAGAAGCTAATTGATAAACCAAACAAATTGGAGGTTAAAATAATGACCTCCGATGGATTCTATGTCTGGTAAGAGGTGTAGATCTATTAAAGGCAGCAGTCAATGCTTATTAAAATTCATTACATAAGGGAAAATTGTATAACTAACATTGTAAAAGGGGATAGAAATAGCATCGGAAACACAGCAGATGTTGACATTCTGAAATGAATACAGAAAATTGTGAAAATGTTCAACAGCTCAGAGCATCAGTGGAGAGAGAAGATAACTTCCATTAGCACCATCATCCTGAGGAAAGTTACCAATATGAAATTTTAACTTCATTTTGCTCCTCACAGATGCTGCCTGACCTGCCAGGTAGAATTAGCACAAACCTCAAGATGTTGAGTCATAATTAACCACCCTTACTGATATTAACTTTAGGGCGGTATCATTGATAAGAGTTGTGCTGCGGCTTTGATAGATTTGGATTTTCATAAAACCTTTCATAGGCTCAATGGTAAACTTGTACTGATTCTAAAACAAAGTTTGGGCTTCAAGACAACTATCCAGACTGACATGAGGCAGGATATAGTAGTTTATACAGTGATGTTGGTGTGATTATTAAACACTTTACAGTGACTTGAATTCAATGATCAGAAGAATTTTAAAATTGGCAGTTGATAAAACTAATGTACAGGATGAGATTAATCCATTTGCAGAATGGGCTTGTGCTGGACAGTGTAACTTCAATGTTTGTATGTGATGGTATACTTGATAAGACTTGAGTTGACCAAATGCTATTTGGATAATAGTCTAAAAGGAATAGAAAAAAAAAAGATTTTTGGGATGTAAATTGAACTAAGTAATGGAAGTAAATGTGCCCATACCAAAATAACAGGGTTGTTTTCTAAATGAATGAAATTCGAAAGCAGAGAGATAATTTGAAAACCTGGAAACAAGCCTGTTTAGACCATAATTTGAGTATGAGACATGTTTATTGTCACCAAACTATGAAAAGTTAAAGCAAAAAAGATCTGTATTAGTGATTCTTAGAGATGATAGATGTACAGGTTTAGATTGAACAGGACACTTAACTGAAAGACTGATGGGCAGCCTCCTAGCAGTCCTTCATATCTTGTGAACACCTTTTTCTATTTGGCTTATTTGTTTTGCTTTGCATTCTCCCTCTGAAGAAAGAAACAAAAATAAAACTTGTATTATTCTATTTTAAACAGAATAGGTTCTCACCTTGTGTCAAATAATTGATCTCAAAAGGAAGTGACCACAAATAAACGTGTGGAAATTAGGGGAATCACCTTTGCCCAAACGATTAGTATGAATTTGGAGAATGGTTCCATGAAAATTGGTCAAGGCAAATAGTGTTTTTTTGAGGGGAGCATGGAGGAGTTTGAAGTCTATACGTCACTATTATGGTCTTTACTCTCTAGACTTTAACTTTAATTACTGGATTTAGGCAAACGGGAATAATTAATATCAACCATGACGAGATTTTTTACTTTTCCAGAACGATAGAACCAGAGTTCACAGGCTGCGTTTGAAGGTGGGTAAATTAAAAACTAATCAGCAGAATCAAGATTTAGTGAGTGAGTAGTCAATGTTTGAAGCTGCTTCTGTAGGGACGTTTTCTTTAAGAAAATGACGTTTTAGGAAACTGTATAATGGCACATTGTAATGTGCCTGGGAGGAGCAAGTGATTTTTGAACTTTGATTCTCAAAGTCATTGCCACTGCGATTTTTGTGAATAAAGCGATTTTCCTTATCGTGCATGCCTTTTGTAGATTGAAAGCAATTGCGTTAATTAGACACTAATTCCATTATTATTATTATCATTATTATTCTGCATCTACCAGGAAGGTAGATTATGCCCTAAATTAACCTTGGTTGCCTTGTCATTCAATTTTTCTATTGAGTATACAGTATATACGGTCTTGGACAGTGTAAGGAATCATGTGATGTCATCCTTCTGATCCAAATGAAAGTTATTCAATAACCATTTTTGTCCTTTTATTAAGATGACATGTAAGCCTATTGTGCATGTGTGTTCTCCAAACTAAGCTTTTCCTATTGAGTGAAAAAGTGAGAGTAATGTTCTACGCAAGATGACAAAATTTACATATCCACTTATTTGACACATAAACAGAAATCAGGGCCTTGGAACCTGCTGAGCCATTAATTACAATAATGGCTGATGATTCAAATTCTATACTCTGCTCCTGCTGTCTCCCTGTATCTCTTGATCATTTCAGCCCTGAGAACCATATCTAAGTCCTCCTTGAGTGCATTTAATGATTTTATTTCAACTGCTTTGTATGCTGGAAAGTTCAACGAGTTCACCACTCTGGGTGAAGTAATATCTCCTAATTGTGCCCCTATTTGGCTTATTCCTTGCCCTTAGACAGTAATGTGGTTTCTGGATTCACATACCATTGAAAACATCATTCCTCCATCTAGGCTGCCTAGTTTGTTCAAAAACTTTCTCTTCCCCCTCCACACCCCCCTTCCTTCCGAATTGTAGAGAATACATGACTACTTCACCAATCTCTTTGTACATCAGTCTGGTGGGCCTTTACTGCATTCCTCACAGTAAATGCATTCTTCGTTTGGTAATGAGATCAAAACTGAACACAAATCATGGTGTGATTTTACTCGGGTCATGTATAATCGCAGCAAGAAGGTCCTGCTCTTGTACTCAATCTCTGTCATGAAGATTAGTCACATTTTTTACTTTTCTTTCTGCACTTGCCTGCTTACTTTCAGTTATAAAGGCACCCAGCACTGATCCCTGCAATATCCCATAAGTCACAGCCTGCCGCTTGGAAAAAGACCTACTATTTACCTAACTTTGTTTCCTGACAGTTAACCAGTTCTGTGTCAATATCTTACACCCAATAATCATATGTGCTTTAATGTTACACACCAAGTTCACAAGGGAGGCCTTTTCAAAAGCTTTGAAGTCCAAATACAATACACTGATTTTGCAAGTAAAACAAAAAAAATCTAATGGACTACTTGAGCATGATTTTCCTTTCCTATATTCATATCGACTTTGCTTGGTCCTTTTAAATAATGGAGTTACAAATATAAACACTAATTCAATGGAACTGTTTCAGAACCTATGGAATTTTAGAAAATGATCACCAAGACATTGAATGTTTCCATGCCATTTCCTTAGAACATGCATGTACATTCAGGACTTGGAGATTTATTAGCCTTCAGAAGTTATAGAAGCAGATACAGTTAGAAGTTAAGTCATTTGGATTGACATAGGGACAAACATCGATTTAAAAAAAAACCATTTGGCACTGTCTGTTCCAAAGCCTTTCTGGGTTATTTGTCCCCTGTCATTCTTCTAAACTCAAGAGAGTACAGGCCCAGTGCTGACAAACGCTCATCATAGGTTAACCTGTTCATTCCTGGGATCATTCTTGTAAACCTCCTCTGGACCCTTCCCAGAGGCAGCAATCCTTCCTCAGATATGGTGCCCAAAAGTGCACACAATATTCCAAATACGGCCTTACCAGCGCCTTATAGAGCCTCCACATTACATCCCTTCTGCTGTTCTCATCTTCGCTCGTTTCAAGATGCTTTATTATCATGCCCTTTATTCTCAAGAGAGTTTGTAGAATGACAGTGCCCTCCATAATGGTTGGGACAAATACCCATCATTTATTTATTTGCCTTTGTACTCCACAATTTGACATTTGTAATGGAAAAAATCACATGTGGTTAAAGTGGACATTGTCAGATTTCAATAAAGGCCATTTTTATACATTTTGGTAGAAATTTCATGTAGAAATTACAGCAGTGTTTATACATGGTCCCCCCCATTTCAGAGCACCATAATGTTTGTGACACATCAATGTCATGTAAATGAAATTAGTCCTGTTTAGTGTTTCGTTGCATATCTTTTGCATGCAATGACTGCTTGAAGTCTGCGATTCATGGACATCACCAGTTGCTGGGTGTCGTCTCTGGTGATGCTCTGCCAGGCCTGTATTGCAGCCATCTTTAGTTTATACTTGTTTTGGTTCAGATCGGGTGATTGACTTGGCCACTCAAGAATTGACCATTTGTTGGCTTTGAAAAACTCGTTTGTTGCTTTAGCAGTATATTTGGGATCGTTGTCTTGCTGTAGAATGAACTGCCGGCCAATGAGCTTTGAGGCAATTGTTTGAACTTGAGCAGATAGGATGTGTGTATACACTTCAGAATTCATTATGCTACTACCATCGGCAATTATATCATCAATGAAGATAAGTGAGCCAGTACCTTCAGCAGCCATACATGCCCAGGCCATAACACCCCCACCACCGTGTTTCACACTTGAGGTGGTATGCTTTGGATCTTGGGCAGTTCCTTCTCTCCTCCATACTTTGCTCTTGCCATCACTCTGATATAAGTTAATCTTCGTCTCATCTGTCCACTAGACCTTTTTCCTGAACTGTGATTGCTCTTTTAAGTACTTCTTGGCAAACTGTAACTTGGCCATCCTATTTTTGCAGCTAACCAGTGGTTTGCATCTTGCAGTGTAGCCTCTGTACTTTTGTTCATGAAGTCTTCTGTGGACAGTAGTCATTGACAAATCCACACCTGAGTCCTGAAGAGTGTTTCTGATCTGTCAGACAGGTGTTTGGGGATTTTTCTTTAATATAGAGATAATTCTTCTGTCATCAGCTGTAGAGGTCTTCCTTGGCCTGCCAGTCCCTTGGAGATTAGTAAGCTCACCAGTGCACTCTTTCTTTTTTTATTGATGTTCCAAACAGTTGATTTTGGTAAGCCTCATGTTTGGCTGATGTCTCAAACAGTTTTATTCTTGTTTCTCTGTTTCATAATGGCTTCTTTGACTTTCATTGACACAACTTTGTTCCTCATGTTGATAAACAGCAATAAAAGTCTCCAAAGGTGATGGAAATTTGGGACACATGGCTGTTTGTAATTGCTCAGGTGTGTTTAATTGCCTCCTGAATGCAGTTATAAGAGAGCTCTCAGCACCAAGGAGGAAAAACTAGGTGCTGAGAGCTCTCATATACCTGAATTAAGGAGGCAATTAAACACACCTGAGCAATTACAAACACCTGTGAAGCCATGTGTCCCAAACATCATGATGCCCTGAAATGGGGGGGGACTATGTATAAACACAGTTGTAATTTCTACATAGTGAAACCAAAATGTATAAAAATGCACTTTAACCACATGTGATTTTTTTTTTCTATCACAAATGTCAAATTGTGGGGTACAGAGGCAAATAAATAAATGATGGGTCTTTGTCCCAAACATTCTGGAGGGCACTGTATGTGTAGCTAAAATCTAGGCAAGATTTTTCTTTGATCGTGGGGACTGAATATAAGAAAACTGGGAGCGATGAGAATGGATATACTGGAGACAACCTTAAATGCAGAGTAAATTGTGTGGTTTCAATTAGGTGTGTTCACTTTCATATCTGTGCATAATGCTTGGTTCAGCAATAGGAAACTCATCTAGAATTTCCTCCGCTTGGATTCTGTTGAGATTTACAATTTGGCTATGTATTTATCATCAAGGAGTTGTTTTTATACTGTTAATTTTAGTTGGACAGGCAGCAGATATTAATGGATTTGCTGGTGTTTGAAATTGAGATGTTTTGTATTGAAACCGGAATGCAAACTCTGCAGGTTAAAGAAATTTGAATGAAATTGCTTAGTCAGCTTACTTTATTGACATGTTAATTGTCTTTTGAAATCATTGTTGAAATTAATAGAAGGTTTATTGTGCATTAGGGAGATTGATGTATGACAATAAACAGATGGACTTTGTATTTAAACAGTATGATCTCACTAAATACATTACAATAGGCTGATAAATCCTCCATAAGAAATGTTCAGCTGCAACTGCATTAAATGGCCCAACAATGATTGAACAACATGCAAGGTTTGCAAAAAATATGTTTTGTCCAGTCTGCATAAAGTAAACCACTATCCATTCCAAAAACATTGGTTATTAACTTTCTTTAATTAAATGGCTTAATTTGGGTCTTACTGGTATCGATGGGTTCAAAAATGTACCAGTCTTGTTATTGCCTGCTCCTACCAATCTCCCCTAGTTCCAACACGAGTGTAAATCTTTTGAGTCAGTTGCAATTGGAAGACTTGGCTCGGTTGCTTGTTTCTTACAGACTGGATATACTCTGCAAAAATGCAAAGTAAATTTCAAAGTGCTGTGATGTTCAATCAAATGGTTGGTAGTCAATTGTATATACTGTATAACAGTTGTGGCATTTTTCTATTTGAGATTCTTTTCTTTCTCGCCAAAAAGGTGGAAGCTGTATAATGTACAACAGACCGACTGCTGAAAAAGTGCAGATGTTGAGGACAATTGTGCAAAAACTGATTCAATTTAGAATTTCCTTCACAATACCACTTACAATAAATGAATTTTAACCACATTCCCTGCTCAGATACAATACAATACAATATATCTTTATTGTCATTGTACAGGGGTACAACGAGATTGGGAATGCGCCTCCCATACTATGCAATAATTTAGTTAATTTAAACAACAGCAACCCAACGAAACAAATTGTAACAGTTTTAAGACAGAATAAAGTGCAAGTAGATCTGTGTCGGATCACTGCGATGTGACCATCCGGCTCAGCAGGACCGGTTCATAGCAGCTATGGCCCTGCGGATGAAGCTGTTCCTGAGTCTGGAGGTGCGGGCGTAGAAGGCCTTGTATCGTCTGCCCGATGGAAGGAGTTTGAACAGACTATTGCAGGGGTGTGAAGAGTCTTTGTGGATGCTGGTGGCTTTTCTGAGGCATCGTGTGTTGTAGATGCCCTCCAAGTCTGGTAGCTGTGTTCCGATGGTCCTCTGAGCTCTATGGACTACCCGCTGGAGAGCTTTCCTTTCTGCCTCCGTGCAGCTAAGGTACCGCACAGGGATGCCATGCGTTAGGATGCTCTCTATGGTGCAGCGGTAGAATGTCGTCAGCAGCTGTTGGGGTAGACCAGACTTTTTCAGTGTTCTTAGGTAGAACAGTCGTTGCTGTGCCTTCTTGACCAGCGCAGCAGTGTTATTGGACCATGTTAGATCCTCCTAAATGCGAGTGCCCAGAAACCTGAAGCTAGACACTCTCTCCACACTGTCCCCATTGATAAAGATAGGGGCATATTCCTCGTTATGTGACCTACGGAAGTTGATGATCAGCTCCTTGGTCTTGGTGGTATTTAGGGACAGGTTGTTATCAGAGCACCAGTCCGCCAGGTTCTGCACCTCCGCTCTGTATTTTGTTTCATCACCGTTGGTGATAAGCCCGATCACCGTTGTGTCGTCTGCAAACTTGACAATGGTGTTGGTGTCGAATGCAGGAACACAGTCGTGTGTGAAGAGGGAGTAGAGCATGGGGCTCAGAACACAGCCCTGTGGTGTGCCGGTACAGGGTGATAGTGGAGGACAGGTGCGGGCCCATTCTCACTGCCTGCGGTCGCTCCAGCAGGAAGTCCAGGATCCAGTCGCATAACGACGAGCTGAGGCCTAGCTGGTGGAGTTTGGTGATGAGCTTGATGGGGATGACCGTGTTGAAGGCGGAGCTGTAGTCTATGAATAGCATCCTCACGTGCATGCCCTGTCTCTCCAGGTGAGTAAGGACAGTGTGAAGAGCCAGAGAGATGGCGTCCTCTGTGGATCTATTTGCCCTGTATGCAAATTGATGTGGGTCCAGTGAGTCAGGGATGCTGGATTTGATGTGTGAGAGGACCAGCCTTTCAAAGCACTTCATGATTATCAGCGTTAGGGCAACCGGACGGTAGTCGTTCAGGTTGGTGATCTATGCTTTTTTTCGTCACCGGTACTATGATAGCCGACTTCAGGCACTTGGGAACCATGGCCAGAGATAACGACAGGTTAAAGATCCTGGTGAATACCTCAGCCAGCTGTTCGGCACAGTCCTTAAGTACCCTTCCTTGAACTCCGTCCGGGCCTGCAGCCTTGCGTGGGTTGACCCTTTGCAGAGCGCGTTGTACCTCCTGTGTGCTCAGTTGCAAGACCAGTCCCTCCGCCTCGGCTGGGGTTCTTCCACTCAAGGTGGTGTTGCCAGTTTCGAAGCGGGCAAAAAAGGTGTTTAGCTCGTTGGTCAGTGTCATATCGCTGTGGGGGCAGGCAGGGCTGCTCTTGTAGCCAGTGATGTCCCTGACACCCTGCCACATGCTTCTGGTGTCCGTGGTGTTGAAGTGGTCTTCCACCCGTTGCCTGTGGGTGTCTTTGGCCCTTTTAATACCTCTGTTCAGGTTTGATCTGGCAACACTGTATGCTGGAGTGTCACCAGATTTAAAGGCATTGTCGCGTGCCCTCAGCAGGTTCTGTACCCCCTTGTTCATCCAGCGTTTCCGGTTTGGGAACATCTTTATTACCTTGTCCTCCGTGACATTCTCCACACAGCAGTTGATGTAGGAGAGCACAGTGGATGTGTATTCCTCCAAGTCTACCTCTGAACCACAGGTCGCCTGTTGTGCAAACAGGTCCCAGTCGGTGCGATCAAAGCAGTCCTGGAGTTGTAGGGTGGCATCCTCGGGCCATATTGTGACCGTCTTTATTGTAGGTTTGGTCTTGCGGATGAGGAGTTTGTATGCGGGCAGTAGAAACAGTGAGAGGTGATCGGATTGTCCCAGGGGTGGGCAGGGGACTGCCTTCTATTCCCTTTGCTCGCTGTGGGGCTGGACTGATCTGCTCTGCAGAAATGGAGCAGAATGTCCTTGAGTTTTTCTGCTGCTCTTAAAGACCCATTCTGCTTGGCCATCTGTACCATCCCAATAAACTTGTAACTAATTCAAGGCTGGGCATGTTGTCTTGCACCAATTTTAATTGGCACAAGAATAGTTTGCTTCCATTCTGGTTTGTGGATTCAGTGGTGTCCACTTAACTAGTTGCTTCTAAATATCAGAAAAGAAAGCCCCATGAAAAAAAACACAATGATGAGAGTTTACTTGAAGGAGGAACATTTTTTTTTGGTATTTCAGGAAGTTCCAGGTAAATAGGTGCAGGAGGAGGCCATTCGGCCCTTCGGGCCAGGTAGTTCCAGTTTTTGATTATTGAAGTGATCGAGGATAGAGGGATTAAATGAATTGTCTAAATGGCTTTCGGAAAGTATTCACAATAACATTCTGACAATCCGCAATTGAGAAATCTCATTGTATAGCATCTGCCACAGGGATGCTGGTTCTTCAGCTCACTCTGACACATGGGGGGGGGTCCAGTTTCAGTGTTCCCTTTAAATCTAAAAGATTGCTGGAAAATATTATTCCAATATCTAAATATTACAAAAACTCATCTTGTATGTATGTCTGTTCCCGAAATACAGCCAAAACGGTACATGATAGCACAACAATTTTAGGCCCACCTAGGCTGTGGTGTGCAATATCAGGTTTCGTTCAAATTGTTGTTATATTTTAAAACTTTAATAAATCGCTCCCACTTGCCATGCCCGTGTGCCTGCGCAGTAATACCTCCGTGTTAAACGTCACAATGGGAACCCAAGGGGGTCATATATGAGATTGCCATTTTGATCTAATACGACGTCACAACGGGGGAGGGTTTCCCAGCCCGGCGGCAGCGCGCCTGTGTGGCAGCACCGGGAGGACTGGCACCCGTCTCGGCGTGCCCCACGCCTGACCTTCCTCCTGTGGTGCAGCGCGGCGGCAGAGAGAAGGTGAAAGAAGATGGCCGGCGGCAGAACGAATATACGGCAGCGCCTTAAGGCTGCTCTCCCGTTGCTGGCCGCCCGGGGCCGGGGTGAGTGGCTCCCTCTCCCCTTCCCTCTCCCAACCCCCCCCCCCACCCCGCCGCTTCCCACTCCTCACTGCCCAGTGTCCGCGTCCACCCTTTGCCGTGCTCCCCCTGCTTGCGGTGATGGGTGTTGAGGCAGCGGCCATGGGCGTGCAGATCTTCCAGGAGTACATGGAGAAACACTGCGCCAGTGCCGTGGTGCCGATGGAGCGGCAGAAGCTGGCCCGTGGCAGCCTGGTGGGTGGAGGCCTCAACTGGCCGCCGCATAGCCCGCTCCGCCTGCTGCTCGGTTACTAAAGAACCTTTAATAACAATGGGACCCCACGGGTCGTCTAGTTATTTTTAAAAGTCTGCCGGAGTATTAAGAGAGATAACATCTGATCGTGTGAGATATCTGCTAGTCTGGCACCATCAAGGACCCGAATATACCGAATTGTTGATTTCATTTTATTCTGTTAGGCTGCTACAAAATGACCTGTCCGCAGCAGTAACAACATGTATTTAAAACTCTTTTGAGTAGGACATGTTGAATGGCCTGGAGAATGACTTATTAGTTTACATTAATGTTCAGAATGCAATTTCAAAAATTTGAATATGGAAGAGAAAAATGTATTTTAGCAGCGAGGAGAAATGGAGAAAAAATCTAGACTAGTGGTTTAAATCGGTAGACATGTGCAAAACAAAATTTAATCTTGTGAAGCGATGAGTTTTGGTTTGATAGGCTTAAGTTAGAGGAGTAGTAGGCAGCCGTTTAGCCCAAAAATCAGTAAGATCATAATTGAAGTGAACGTTCCCTCGGTCCCACTTTTTTGCTGATTACTCATATCCCCATAGGTTAAAAATCTGGGTTTTGTTTTGGCCTTGGAACATATCCTATGATTTGGCCTCTTGTTTTGGGGTGAAGAAATCTGAAGATTCATAGTCCAATGCGAAGACATTATTTTCCTACTCTTGAAGTAGCCAATCCTTTTCCTACTCTTGAAGTAGGGAATCCCTTATTCTGAAATTATGTCAGTTTATCCATAATGCTCCATTAGGATCCATGGGTAAACATCCTCTCAGCATTTACCATGTCAATCCCTCTTCACAGTCTGAAGAAGGGTCTCGACCCAAAACATCACCCATTCCTTCTCACCAGAGATGCTGCCTTTCCTACTGAGTTACTCCAGCATTTTGTGTCTACCTTTGATTTAAACTAGCATCTGCAGTTCTTTCCTACACTCCTTCACAGTCTCATGTCTCAAAGATATCACCTCCCATTCTACTAAATTCCAACTGGTACAATCCCAACTTACTTAACCTTTCCTCAAACACAACTTGTTTCAGCCTATTGAATCTTCTAAGTTGTTTCCAAGGAAACGTAGAACACTCTGCTGGTGGAGCAAAAATCTACAGGTACTGTCAGTATGAAAGCAAAATTCAAGTGTTGTACTCCAATCTAGAGATCTCTTTTTCAGTTTCCTTTGTCCTCATTTCTCCTTCCACCAGCCCTCACTTCCATCTCCAGCCTAAGTATTAGGCTTTGATGTGATTATATTAATCCTTATGATTAACTGCTGATTCTGATCTTGAAAGTTCCATCCTTGGGTGAGGCTTCTGCTTCATTTCTCTGTGCTCAACAAAATGCTTTTCTTCAGCTGCCTTTGCCTCTGTTGGTAAAAAACGACGCTGTGCTGAATAAAATATAAACTAATAATATGCAAGCACCAAGTCATTCAAATAGATTGAAAATCAAATGAAAACTGATACTGACAAAGGATCATTGACCTGATATGTTAATTTTGTTTCTCTTCTCACAAAGCTGTGGCCTGACCAGCTGAGTATACACAGTATTTTCTTTTTTTCTGTTACCAGCATAGTTTTGATAGTTTTTATGTTTGAAGTCGGTTGTATCTAAATCTAGAAATTAGCTGGCTGAATTGCATTGTAATCACCCCTTCAAGCCCAGCCCACCAACTACAACTGTTCGTTTACTCTATACATTTTACCTTTGATTAAACCAAACTTTGGGAACAGAGTAAGGTGGGGGTTGATAGGAAAGACACAACCTGATTAATTAAAATTTCCAATCAAAGTATAATTTTGCTTTTTTTATCTTGCAGATCTGAGAAAAGACCAGTTCTGACATTTCCTCCCAGATTCCAAAAGGAGCTCCAAATGCATTTGGCAAAAAACCTTTCAATTGAACAAAATGGTATGTACTTTTTTTAATGATCATAATTATGGTAATGTTGCTGTTGGTAATGCAAGCTTCCTTTTTGTATTTGATTTTGTATCAGAATTATGTAGACATTTTGTAATGCGCATGCAATGTGAATACTGTTGGTAGTTAATTGACATGCTGTGGAATATTATTTAGAACAACTCCTATACAACACTCTTCATTATGTCATTGTTTAGAATATTTCATGAATGTCCTTTCCCTGGCGTGTTTAATTCTCTAGCTTCTATAACCTTTACACGATTAGTTCAATTTTATAAAGGGAAATGACCAGATTAAATGAATGAAGATAGACACAAAAAGCTGGAGTAACTCAGCGGGACAGGCAGCATCTCTGGAGAGAAGGAATGGGTAATGTTTTGGGTCGAGACCCTTCTTCAGACTCGACTTGAAACGTCACACATTCCCTCTCTCCAGCGATGCTGCCTGTCCCGCTGAGTTACTCCAGCTTTTTGTGTCTATCTTTGGTTTAAACCAGCATCTGCAGTTCCTTCCTATAGATTAAATGTTTGGGCAGGGTTGTGTCAAATTGATTCTAATACAGGCAAATGTGAATTCATGAGAATGTCCGTGTGACCTGTGCCCCAGTGAATTAGTGTGTGGAGATCTATCGCCCAGTGAGTGTCAGATTGTAGAACTGTACTCCAGTAAGCTCCTGCCTGAAACACATTGTCAATACTGTAATGTGTTGATGAATGTGGAACTGTATCCCAGGGAGATTCGGTGGGCATTTTAATTCAGGGTCACAGAGGCAGTGATATTCCTAGCAGTTTGCAACAGTTTTCTGTCACAAAGTCCATCTGACACTGGGGAGGGTGAAGTAGATTCTGGGGGTCTGTTTTAAATTTAAATTGTTGGATATCACAATCAGAAATGAGTGGAGGGAATGGTGTGTGCATGTGTGCAGATCATGCATAAATTGATGTCTTACTGGAAATGATAATGGCAAAAGGATGAGAGGAAGCAAAAGGAAAGCAGAGGAGAAGGAGAGTAGCAAACAAGTTTATCTGTGGAAAAGGTAGCCGGACTTCAATAGAGGGGGAGAAAATGGTTGTTGTCCTTTAAATCAGAGTGCCATTCAATAAAAAGACTTTGATACTTGGCTATTGCACATCAGTGGGAAAACAGAACTTTTTTTTCCAAATTGTCATGTCAATTGTTAGGTGGGGATAACATTTTGCAAAACTGGCGTGCACAGCTTACAATTCTGTGGACACTTCATTACACTTATGTGAGAGCATCCATTCCAAGTGTTTATTTGTTTTCTCCATAAGATACTCCAAAGACATACAGGTTTGTAGGTTAATTGGATGGTAAATGTTATAATTGTCCCTAGTATGTGTAGGATAGTGTTAATATGCGAGGATCATTGGTCGGCGCGGACCCGGTTGGCCGAGGGGCCTGTTTCTGCGCTGTATCTCTAAACTAAATTAAACTACTTAATCATGGTCAATATTTCACTGCATCCTTTGTTGTTCGTAAACAATTATCTATATCTTAAAATTTTTAATGATAAATGCAGCAACTTTGAACAGTTTAATGTGTCCATTTTAATAAACTATCAAGTAATTAGAACATATTTGCAAAACTATGAAAAGATTTTCATTTTCAAGAGGTGTTTTTCTCCTTTTACTGAAAGAATGGATGAGTAATGTACTCCCACGTCGCATCTTATTTCAAATAGCTATAATCTATTCTTTTGCCTTTAAAAATGATTAATGTGCATTGTAGTTATTAATACAATGAATGGAAATCAATTATGCTAGAATGGGACTCTAGCATAAAGTGAAAATGCTCCATTTCTTGCAATGGACAACTACTGGTACACAGTGATTAACTGTAATTCCTGGAGCTGCACTCTGCAACTAGTTGCACCTCTAACCATCCTGTACAACACCAGCTGTTATCAATTAATTTGGAAAATTGCCCAGATTTTTGCTTTTTCCTAAAAGTAGGGCAAATACAGTCTGGGTAGCTATCCCCAGTCAGTTTACTCCCAATCAATACAGTCCGACATTGTTTACACACCAATAGCCCACTAGAAATGATGCCCAGTTTGAGTTTTACCAGGTTTGGATCCAAACCTCATCACAGCCTCAGCATGAACATGGATCATAGAGCAGAATTCTAGAGGTGAAAGTAACCACCTTTGTCAAAAGTAGCACCCGAATGAGTATTAAAACAGAAGACAATACATTTTAAAGAGAAAACACTTTTAATTTGAAGTCAAACCTGAATGTTTTTGGAGGTCAATCATCCCAGTTTTTGGCATCCCTGCAGTTCTTGGGGAATTGACCTAAAGTCAATTATATTTAACTATTTTATCAATGATCATCTCTCATGAGATTAGAGGCAAGAATGTTTACAGATTTCACTGTTCAATTTCACTTGAACATCACAGCAAATGAAGTAGTCCATGCCTACTTGCTGCAAGACCAAAATAACATTTGGGCAAGTACTGATAAACAACATGTAACATTCATCCTGGAGATGTGTTGGGTAATGACCAGCTTCAACAAGACAGAATCTAACATTCAATGCAATTGAAAGTTATCAATGACATTCCATGCCATTACTATTATCGCAACTTAAATATTCTGCAAGTTGTCATTGATCAGTTACAAATGCAATGACATCAAAAATAGGTCAAGGGTTTCCAGCTATTGCAGCTCCAGGCCACTCCATCTACAGGGCACATGTCAGGAGTGCAATGGGCTACACCCTACTTGTCTGGATCAGTGCATTGTCCTGGGTGATGTTGAGCTTCTTGAGAGATGCTGGCAGAATAGCCTGGTTGATGGTCACCTCATCAATCACCCAAAACATTAATTTCTTCCAGAACCAGTCCATGGTGGTGCAGAATATACTGTACCATCAAAAAAGTACACTACAATTAAACTGAAGTAGAAATTGTTACATTAAGAACATTATGGTGGGCAATAAATGTTAACCTACCAGTGACACTCGGATCCTAGAAAATAAAAATCATAAACTAAGATAACACAATGACCATTTATAACGCACATCAGAATGTTGTAAAGTGCTTTGCAGCCATGAATTGTTTTGGAAGTGTAAGAATGTAGCAGGTAATTGGCTCATACCTCAGTAAATAGTGATGGCACATTTTTCTGATTATAGAAACATAGAAAATAGGTGCAGGAGGAGGCCTTTCGAGCCAGCACCGCCATTCATTGTGATCATGGCTGATCATCCACAATCAGTAACCCGTGCCCACCTTCTCCCCATATCCCTTGATTCCACTAGTCCCTAGAGCTCTATCCAACTCTCTCTCAAATCCATCCTTTGATTTGGCCTCCATTGCCCTCTGTGGCAGAGAATTCCACAAATTCACAATTCTCTGGGTGAAAACGTTCCTTCTCACCTCTGTTTTAAATGGCCTCACCTTTATTCTAAGACTGTGGCCCCTGGTCTGGACTCCCCCAACATTGGGAACATTTTTCCTGCATCTAGCTTGTCCAGTTCTTTTATAATTTTATATGTCTCATAAGATCCCCTCTCATCCTTCTAAACTCCAGTGAACACATAGAAACATAGAAAATAGGTGCAGGAGTAGGCCATTCGGCCCTTCGAGCCTGCACCGCCATTCAATATGATCATGGCTGATCATCCAGCTCAGTAACCTGTACCTGCCTTCTCTCCATACCCTAGTCTTTTCAATCTTCCCTCATATGACAGTCCCGCCATCCCAGGGATCAATCTCGTGAACCTACGTTGCACTGCCTCAATTACAAGGATGTCCTTCCTCAAATTAGGAGACCAAAACTGTACACAATACCCCAGATGTGGTCTTACCAGGGCCCTATACAACTGCAGAGAACCTCTTTACTCCTATACTGAAATCCTCTCATTATGAAGGTGAACATGCCATTAGCTTTCTTCACTGCCTGCTGTACCTGCACATCAACTTTCAGTGACTGGTGTACGAGGACACCAAGGTCTCGTTGCATTTCCCCTTTACCTAATCTGACACCATTGAGATAATAATCTGCCTCCTTATTTTTGCCACCAAAGTGGATAACCTCACATTTATCTATATTATACTGCATCTGCCATGCATCTGCCCATTCACTCAACCTATCCAGGTCACCCTGCAACCTCCTAACATTCTCTTTGCAGTTCACACTGCCACACAGCTTTGTGTCATCTGCAAACTTGCTAGTGTTGCTTCTAATTCCTTCATCCAAATCATTAATATATATGGTGAATAGTTGAGGCCCCAACACAGAGCCTTGTGGCAGGCACTCCACTCGCCACTGCCTGCCGTTCTGAAAAGGACCCGTTTACTCCTACTCTATGCTTCCTGTCTGCCAACCAATTCTCTATCTATGTCAACACTCTACCCCCAATACCATGTGCTCCCGTGTGGGACCTTATTGTGATGTTTGATGGACTGTGTGGGGTGGGAGGACCCGTTGTTCCTCCCGTTTGATGGACTGTGTAGGGTGGGAAGACCCGTTGCTCCTCCCGTGCAGCAGGTGGTGCTGCACAGGACAAAGGGAGATGTTTTGTACATAGTTATCTAGGCTGTACACAGTGTTGAGTGTGCAGTCGATTGTGGGGTGGCAGCCATTTTTAGTTGTCTTGCTGCCAGCATTGAGTTACTGTAATAAAGACCTCTATTGTACCTTGATGACTCGCAAAGTTTCATACAGACATAGAACAAGAATACGAAAGTGGTGTCAGGAACGGGAGACTTCGGATTGTGTCCAAAGACCCAGATAAGAGCCTATTTTTGATTTTTTTTAAAAAACATGTCTCGGCAATTCGATCGTTTCGATCGCGAGCGAGAAAGGTGGTCGTATTTAATGTGCGCTGAGTTTTATTTTGAAAGTATGGGAATTTCGACTGACCTGAGAAAGAAGGCTCTCTTGTGTTCATCAATGTCTCCAGAAACTTTTGCACTACTTCAAAATTTACTTACAGAAGAAGTAACTGAAGTTTCATATGCTGAAATCACAACGGCTTTGCAGATGCATTATGAAGAAAGTCGAAATTTCCTCGCAGCTCGCCTTCAATTTCTACCGGACGGTGCAATAGGAAGGGCAATCTATCACCAAATTTCTTGCCAAACTTCGCGCCAAGGCAAAGGCATTTGATTTTAATGCTCAATGCTGCGAAAAGTGCCAAGACAATGCAATGCGGGATAGACTGGTCATGGGCTGCAGGCACGCATTTATCCAGCAGGCGATTCTCAAGGAATCACCCTCAAGAGGTGCATACAGTTCGTCAGACTCGTTCGCGACGCCAGAAACCATTTGATCGACCCAGAGCAAATCCGGAGAAGGAGGGGCAGTGTCAGAAGAGCCGAGGCCCTGTGGGGGGAGGATTGAAACCCTGCTACCGGTGCGGCTCGACTGCTCATCATCACGTGAGTGCCTGTATATCAATTCCGTTTGTTATGCCTGTTACCGAAAAGGTCATCTCCAGGCAGTGTGTCAATCCGTAAGAAAGCGGAGAAAGAAGCACTGGCGATCGTGTTTGGTGTCCGGAAGTTCCACCAATATTTGAGTGGCCGACATTTCCTGCTCATCACCGAACACAAGCCACTGTTGACTATAAGAAAATAACTGCAGATGCTGGCACAAATCGATTAGATCAGTCTGAAGAAGGGTCTCGACCCGAAACGTCACCCATTCCTTCTCTCCCGAGATGCTGCCTGACCTGCTGAGTTATTCCAGCATTTTGTGAATAAATCCACTGTTGACTATTTTCAGTCCTGAGAAAAGTTTGCCTGTCATGACGTTGCAGCTTCTACAACGTTGGGCCCTGATCATGATGGGATATAATTACCGCATCATTTACCGACAGTCTGCCGAGCATGCCAATGCCGATGCACTGTCTCATCTACCGATTGGACCCGACCTGACGTTCGATAAAGAGGAGGCAATTATGGAAATTGAGACGGACGTGAACTTGCTCAACACGCGGGTCATCGCCGATTTCCCCGTCTCCGCAAGGACGGTTGCCAACTATATGAGCACAGACCCCATTTTGTCGAAGGTATGACATTTTGTCACTCAGGGGTGGCCGGACAGTCCTAAGCTGGACAAGAAATTCTGCTCATTCCAGAATGCGCAAACCGAAATCTCCTCAAAGGATGGCATTCTGCTCCGCTACTGCCGAGTGATCATTCCGACGGAACTGCGATCGCCAATTCTGAAAATGTTGCACAAGACACTCATTGGAATTGTGCGAATGAAGGCGCTCGCCCACATGCATGTGTGGTGGCCGAATATCGAGGCCGATATAGCCGACCACTGCAAGGACTGCACACCATATGACGATGCAGTGCTGAATTCGCCGGAAAAGACCTCCCCATGGCCCGTCCCCGACCAACCATGGCAGCGAATCCACATAGATTTTGCCGGACCGTTCCTGGAGGACATGTGGCTGGTCGTCATGGACGCCCATTTGAAATGGCCACATGTTATCCAAATGAATAAATATCCAACCACCAAAGCAACCACTTCTGCGCTTGACGATTTATTTGCCTTTTGGGGATTTGCCCTTAACAAACGTAAGCGACAATGGATCCCAATTTGCCTCGCAAATGTTCAGTAACTGGTCCAAACATCACTCAATCGTGCATCTGACATCAGCACCTTTTCATCCACCCTCAAATGGTGAGGCAGAGCGGCTCGTCGCCGTTTTCAAGCAAGCCGTGAAATGCGCTGTAGAAATTGAAAAGAAATCAAAACAATTGGCATGGCGCGATTTCTTACAGCAGTATCGAACCGTTCCAAACTCCACTACCGGTCGAACGCCAGCGGAGATGATGCTCGGACGTCAAGTGCGCTCTCCCCTATCAGTTTTGAACCCGACCCATAACTCTAACACGGCGCGCACTCAGCCAACGAAGTCGAAAAAGTCCAAATTCGACATTGGCGACTACATATATTATCGTAATTATACGACCAGGCGAAACAAATGGTGCGCTGGCAGGATCATGGCTCACATTGGAACCAAAATGTACACCGTCCAAGGACAAGAAGGACATTGCCGACGGCATGATGGCCAATTAAGAAGCCGCGTTCCTCCAGCGAAGACTGCGCAGAGCCTGACCAGAACCAAGCAGTCGGACACCCCGGTGCCAAATCGTGTGGACACTGGAGTGCCTGATTTGCCCCTCCGCTGGCTTGACGAAGTTCCACCAGACGAACTCCCCGCCAATCTGCCTGTGGTCCTTCGTCGATCGACACGTTGCAATCATGGTACTCCCCCAAGGCGACTCATTCAGGAATAGAGACGTTCAAACTGGAAAGGGGGAATGTGATGTTTGATGGACTGTGTGGGGTGGGAGGACCCGTTATTCCTCCCGTGCAGCAGGTGGCACTGCACAGGACAAAGGGAGATGTTTTGTACATAGTTATCGTGGTTGTACACTGTGGGGTGGCAGCTATTTTTAGTTGTCTTGCTGCCAGCATTGAGTTACTGTAATAAAGACTTCTGTTGTACCTTGAAGACTTGCAAAGTTTCATACAGACTTAGAACAAGAACACGAAACATCAAAGGCTTTCTGAAAGCCGAGATATACTACGTCCACTGGCTCCCCTTCATCCATTTTACTTGTCACATCCTCAAAAAATTCCAGAAGATTAGTCAAGCATGATTTCCCTTTCATAAATCCATGCTGACTTTGACTTATCCTTTTACTGCTATCCAAATGCACCGTATTACCTCTTTAATAATTGACTCCAGCATCTTCCCCACCACAGATGTCAGGCTAACTGGTCTGTAATTCCCCGTTTTCTCTCTCGCTCCTTTCTTGAAAAGTGGGATAACATTAGCTATCCTCCAATCCACAGGAACTGATCCTGAATCTATTGAACATTAGAAAATGCGTCCACTATTTCTAGAGCCACTCAATTATGGTTGAGTGTTAACTATTAGGTAGGATATTACCTCTTCACGGTACATTTTTTGTGATATTACATGCGGGTACAGTGTACCTACTACACCTCTTTAAACATTATTTTGTTTTTTGGCCATCTGACACATATTTATTAATATGAGCACTGGCACCTTTTTGAGTAAAAAACAAAGGCACTGCTTTTTCACTTTCAAAATAACTCAATGGAATTTTTGGTATCTACCAAAAGAGGCAAAAGAGTGTACAATTAACATCTTGTTGAAAAGATGACAGTTTGGTACTCATTTCAGACAATACTGACTTGACACTGTAATATTTCTCCTTTTCCTGGGGTTAGAATGGAACTCAATACATTCTGGCTGTGAAGCTAATTTGATCAGTAGGACATGGCTCACGTGGCAGAGCATAGTCACATGATTGAAATAACTTCTGAATTTTGAATAGAATGAGATTGTAAGGATATCATGAAAATAAGCTATGACACTCATTCATGATACACATCTTCTATAAAGTTTAATACATATTTATTCATATTTTACTTCTTTTACATTAAATGCTTTGAAACCTCACGTCCCAAGGGCACAGTCTATGTCTATTTTTGAATATACCATAACCATTGAATTGCTAACAGACCCCATTCTTAGCTATACAAATGGATCATAAATTCAGAATAACTGCAGTTAGTTTAATCTGAGGTGGAATAGTATCAATTCTAAATTGAGATTGTACAAAATTGGATTGTATTTTCTGAAGTGTTGGAGGCTGAGGGGGTGACTTGATAGAAATATATCAAATTATGAGCAATGTTGACAGGGGAGATAGTCTGGTTATTTACCAGGATGGAATTATCAAATACTAGAAGACATAGCTGAGACCTGGTATGTTTTTAGAGTTTTAGGTGCCTGCAACATGCTGCTGGGAAGTGATGGAAATGGATATGATAGCAACATTTAAGGTGCATTTGGACCTACGTGAACAGGCAGGGATTTGAGGGATCGAGACCACATGCAGACAGATATGCAATTTAAATTGGCGTCATGGTCGGCACAGACTTTGTGGACCAATGGATCTATTTCTGTGCTCTACTGTTCTATGTTGTGTTTTTGAGTGTCCACAAATTCTCAAACATGAAAAATGTGTTCATTTTTTTAATTCCCCTGTGACATTAGGAGACATAACTGGATATTTACAGACCACTGGCCCAAGCCTTCCTCCAACTCTTTGTTCTTCCACAAATGTTTCATGTGCTGCCATTTCCAATAAGTTATCTTTTCTGGCTAGTGTGATTTTGTTGGCGCCTCATTTTTAGCATTGTATTACTGCTGGTATACATGTATCATTAAAACAGGTTAGGTCTCCTTTATTGGGAATGGGGAATTGAGATTCTGCTGCTGCTGATACCCACAAGACCTCATCGTTGGCCTGTTAACAGCTTCTGAATCTAACTCGTCAAAACAGCTCAGTGGTAGTTCCGCACAACCTAATGGAAAGTGTCTTCCATGCAAGGATAGAATTTAATCCCCATCAAGGATTGTGTAGTTTAATGAACTGCGAATTCTGTCATAGACATGCATTTGAACTGCTAGGAAGAGGTGAAATGTGTAGAAAGGAACTGCAGATACTGGTTTACGCAGAAGATAGACACAAAAAGCAGGAGTAACTCAGCAGGCCAGGAAGCATCTCTGGAGAAAAGGAATACGTGACATTTCAAGTTGAGACAATTCTTAAGACTGAAGTCTGAAGAAGGATCTCGACCCGAAACGTCACCTATTTTTTTTTCTCCAGAGATGCTGTCGGACCCGCTGAGTTACTCCAGCTTTTTATCTATTTAAGGTTGAGGTGAAGTTGATTTTACCTTCGCTGTGGTCTACGCAATATCTGCCTTGGTCTGCAGTCACCGTGGGAAGGATATGAAGTTTTGGAGCGGATATTCAGCAGGATGTTAGCTGGATTGGAGTGCATTAGCTATAAGGAGAGGATGCCAAACTTGGATTTTTTTCTCTGGAGTGTCGGAGGCTGAGGAGACCAGATAGAAGTATATAAAGTTATGAGAGGCATAGATGGGTATATCATAGATAGATTGTCTTTTCCCAGGGGTGTTATGTCAAATATGGAGACAGTCAGACAGACACATGTCATACAGCACAAAACAAGCACTTCGGCCCTACTTGCACATGCTGACTAAGATGCCCTGTCTAAACTCGTCCCACCTGCCCACATTTGGCCCATATCTCACTAAGCCTTTATAATCCATGTTTGTATCCAAGTATCTATTGAATATTGTTTTAGTACCTGCTTCAACTACCTCCTCTGGCAACTCGGTCCACATAGCTACTATCCCTTGTAAAAACCCTTGTGAAAAGATTGCCCCCCCTCCGCCGGTTCCTATTAAATCTTCCCCCTTCAACCTAAACCCAAGTCCTCTGGTTCATGATTCTCCTACACTGGGTAGAAGTTTGTGCATTCACCCTATCTATTCCCCCTCATGATCTTTTACATCTCTATAAAATCACACACTGATAGTAGACTGCTATTTGAGTAGTCTATGGGGCACCTTGCCCAATTCATGTACAGCTCTCCTGATGTTCGTAAAGATGAGTTTGAGTGCACCTATGTCCATATCTGTTGCCCTATCCATATTGGATTTATTCATGTTTTGCTGCAGTGATTTAGCGCAAACTAGACCAAGTGGACCCGTTGGGGCCAAAGCTTTCCTGCATTGGTGCAGCACCCTCTCCCTCCCCCCACTCTCCCCCCCCCCCCCCCACTCTCCCTCCCCCCCCCCCCCCCCCGTTCCACCCCCTCCTCCCTCCCTAGGAGATAGATTTAAACTTTAAAATGTGAATAACTTTAAAAATATAACACCGATTTCAACGAAACGTCTTCCATTAGCACCAAAGGGACGACGGTGAGTAAGATGGGCCTAAAATTGTCACGCTATCGTGTATCGTTTTGGCTGTCGTTCAGGAACAAACAAACAAACAAGAGTTTTAAAATATAGATGAATGGTATTCCAACCTGATTTAGTATTTAGTGACATATCGACTAACCTTACTGAGAACAGCAGCTTTTCTTTTCTAAGGAACAGCTTTATAATCACCATCCTGACTTAATGTAATTCCAAGTTATTTAATTGATTACATTTACATCTAATTGTGATGTTGGCAATGGAATTTCTCTCTGAATCAATGTTTAGGGCTCTAAATTACATGTTCACTGTTACTTTTGTCAACTGTATCATTATCCATTAAATCCCTCAAGTATTTACCTTTTGATCCCTTGTCCACATGATCTGGTGACAAGATCAATAATTACTTATACAGTGCCCTCCATAATGTTTGGAACAAAGACCCATCATTTATTTATTTGCCTCTGTACTCCACAATTTGACATTTGTAATAGAAAAAATCGCATGTGGTTAAAGTGCACATTGTCAGATTTTATTAAATGCCATTTTTATACATTTTGGTTTCACCATGTGGAAATTACAGCTGTGTTTATACATAGTCCCCCCATTTCAGGGCACCACAATGTTTGGGACTCATGGCTTCACAGGTGTTTGTAATTGCTCAGGTGTGTTTAAATGCCTCTTTAATGCAGGTATAAGAGAGCTCTCAGCACCTAGTCTTTCCATCACCTTTGGAAACTTTTATTGCCAATTCTCTACATGAGGACCAAGGTTGTGCCAATGAAAGTCAAAGAAGCCATTATGAGACTGAGAAACAAGAATAAAACTGTTAGGGACAACAGCCAAACCTTAGGCTTACCAAAATCAATAAAAAAAGAAAGAGAATATCAATAAAAAAAGAAAGAGAGCACTGGTGAGCTTACTAATCGCTAAGGGACTGGCAGGCCAAGGAAGACCTCCATAGCCGTTGACAGAAGAATTATCTCTATATTAAAGAAAAATCCCCAAACACCTGTCCGACAGGTCAAAAACACTCTTCAGGAGTCGGGTGTGGATTTGTCAATGACCACTGTCATGAACAGAAGTACAAAGGCTACACTGCAAGATGCAAACCACTGGTTAGCCACAAAAATAGGATGGCCTGGTTACAGTTGGCCAAGAAGTACTTAAAGGAGCAACCACAGTTCTGGAAAAAGGTCTTGTGGACAGGTGATACGAACATTAACTTATATCAGAGTGATGGCAAGAACAAAGTTGGAGGAGAAAAGTAACTGCCCAAGATCCAAAGCAAACCACCTCAAATGTGAAACACGGTGGTGGGGGTGTTATGGCCTGGGCATGTCTGACTGCTGAAGGTACTGGCTCACTTATCTTCATTGATGAAACAACTGCTGATGGTAGTAGCATAATGAATTCTGAAGTGTATTCGTCTCATCTGTCCACAAGACCTTTTTCCAGAACTGTGGTTGCTCTTTTAAGTACTTTGTGGCAAACTGTAACCTGGCCATCCTATTTTTGCGGCTAACCGAATTGTTTGCATCTTGCAGTATAGCCTCTATTTCTGTTCTTGACGTCTTCTGCAGACAGTGGTCATTGACAAATCCACACCTGACTCCTGAAGAGTGTTTCTGACCTGTCAGACAGGTGTTTGGGGATTTTTCTTTATTATTGAGAGAATTCTGCCATCAGCTGCGGAGGTCTTCCTTGGCCTGCCAGTTCCTTTGCGATCAGTAGGCTCATCTGTGCTTTCTTTCTTCTTAAAGATGTTCCAAACAGTTGATTTTAGTAAGCCTAAGGTTTGGCTGATGTCCCCAACTGTTTTATTCTTGTTTCTCTGTCTTCTTTCACTTTCATTGGCACAACTTTGGTCCTCATGTTGATAAACAGCAATAAAAGTTTCCAAAGGTGATGGAAAGACTAGATGCTGAGAGCTTTCTTACATCTGCATTAAGGAGGCAATTAAACACACCTGAGCAATTACAGACACCTGTGAAGCTATGCGTCCCAAACATAATGGTGCCCTGAAATGGGTGGACTATGTATAAGCACAGCTGTAATTTCTACATGGTGAAACCAAAATGTATAAAAATGGTCTTTATTAAAATCTGACAATGTGCACTTTAACCACCTGTGATTTTTTTTTTCTATTACAAATCTCAAATTGTGGAGTACAGAGGCAAATAAATGAATGATGGGTCTTTGTCCCAAACATTATGGAGGGCACTGTAAGTACACAATCCCAATGTATCAAAACGAAGAAAAAAATGATAAAAGTAACACAAGGATTTTTGGTCTTGGTAGGTAAATTGGAAGATCTGGAATACATCCACAGCTTTTGACTGTTCCACTCAAGTGGAACCGAGGGGTACGGTGGGGACTGGGGGGAGGGGTAGGGTTGGAAAAAACTAGTTTGCGTGGTGGACTGAGCTTTGTCCACAATTCTCTTATTGTGTGCAGCCTTAGGCAGCGCAGTTGCCAATCCAAGAGGTGCTGCATCTCCAGAGGATGTTTTCCATGGTGCATTTAAGAAAATTGATAAGAATCATTTGAGACATGCCATATTTCCTCAGTCTTCCAAGGAAATACAGGCATTGGTGAGCTTTGTTTGGCCATCTTTGCATCCAATGATTGGACCAGGTCATAATATTGGTAATATTTACAACCAGGAACTCATGACCATTTCCACTTTTGTTGCTGAGAGGGTATGTACTCGCCTTTCTTTCTGAAGCTGATAAATATATCCTTTGTAAAATAGCAACAACCCCTCACTCAATGTCAAGAAAACTAAGCTCTCTGCATCTTTCCTGTACTCAGTCTACGGTGATGTCATCTACAAACTTGTAGCTGGAGATAAAGCAGAATTTTTGACCACACAATTGTGAGGGAATAGAGATTATAAGGAGCTGAGGACGCATCCCTCAGGAGTGCCGTGTTCAGAATTATCATGGAGGATATTTTGTCGCATAACCTAACTGATTATGGTCTATGGGTCAGAACATCAAAAATCCAGTTGCAGAAAGGAGTGCAGATTTCAAGAGTTTCGAGATGGAATTATGGTGTTGTGGCGGATCATGCCACTCCTTGGGTCAGCCCCCTCGTTACGTGACGGACAGGCGTAAGGGGTTAAAAGCCAGCCCGTGGGGAGGCGTGGCTCATCCCTAGGTGGACTACGCTGTGAGCAGGAGCTCACAGCCTAATAAGGAACCTTACCTAAAACTGCCTGGCGTCTTGCCTTTTCTCTGGCCTCCGCCAGGCCACTACATTGGTGACCTCGACATACATCACGCGTCGTGATGTCGCGCAATAATGCGCAACCCGGTCCTGCCGACCTCGATGCCGTCTCCCTCAAACTCCCGACCCTGTGGACCGAAGAGCCTGAGGTCTGGTTCCAGCAGGCAGAGGCACAGTTTGCTGTGCGAGGGGTGACCGTTGACCTAACAAAGTATTTCTATGTCGTCGGCGCCCTGGACCAGGAGACAGCAAGGCGAATAAAGCCCTACCTAAACGACCCCCCCGCGGCTAACAAATATGCAGGCCTTAAAGAACTCCTTATCAGGAGGTTCGGCCTCAGCGACGCCGAGAGGGCAACTCGAATTATGAGCAGGGGGGGGACTCGGGGACCGACGGCCGTCGGCCCTTCTGGAGGACATGCTCGCCCTTATGGGCGACCACCCGCCCTGTTTTCTATTTAAGCAAGCCTACCTTCGGCAGCTCCCAGTCGACCTCCGCTCTCAGCTCGCTGGGGACCCCTTCACCGACACGCAGGGGCTGGGCGAGCGCGCTGACCAGATATGGATGTCCCGTCGGGAGGACCTGGAAGCGCCGGCCGTCTTTTCCGCGGCGTCGGAAGGCCAACAGCAAGCCGGGGCCGCCGTCGGCCCCGTTTCAGAGCGACCCCCGCGGCGAAATCCGGCCGCCATCGGGCACCCCGGTGCCGGCACGCCCTTCTTGCACGGCCCGCCGACAGTTCAGCCAGACGCCACCAGAGGTCGCTGGTGGTCGGCCCAAGCAGCACCACCTCCAATACCGCTGGAGGCCACCGGAGGTCGCTGGTGGGCATCCCAGTCTGCACCACCACCGGACACCAGCAGAGGGGGCTGGTGCTATTATCACCGTCGTTGGGGACCGAATGCCAAACAATGTCGCCTACCTTGTGCCTTTCCGGGAAACGCAAGGGCCGGCCGTCAGTGATTCCTTCGGCGGCCGGCCAGATCCATCGCGTGTTCGCTCGGGATCGCAGCACCGGGGGTCGGTTCCTCGTGGACACTGGAGCAGAGGTGAGCGTCCTACCTCCTTCCACCGCCGATATCCATACGGGCAAACGCGGCCCCCTCCTCACTGCGGCGAATGGTAGCCCCATCAATACTTACGGGGTCTGCCAGCTCGCCCTTAACTTCGGTGACAGCTGGTTCACATGGGGGTTCGTCATTGCCAATGTTTCCCAGCCGCTGCTGGGCGCCGACTTCCTGCGGGCGCATTCCATGCTCGTGGATGTCAGGCGGCAGCGCCTGGTGCACTCCAGCACGCTGAGGCCGGTCTCCCCCAACGTCGGACCCCTGTCGTCCGTGCATGCGACGTACGCGCGCATCCTGGCGGACTTCCCGGACATTGTGCAAACCCACTTCTCCTCCGCTCCCAAGCACGGGGTGCAGCATCACATCCCCACCACCGGGCCACCCGTGCACGCCCGAGCGCGGCGTCTCGCTCCAGACAAGCTCCGTCTAGCTCGAGAGGAGTTTCGTCAGATGGAGTCAATGGGCATCGTGCGCCCCTCCGATAGCCCTTGGGCGTCACCACTCCACTTGGTCCCCAAGGCGGATGGGGGCTGGCGACCATGCGGGGACTATCGGCGCTTGAATGATGCGACCGTTCCCGACAGGTCTTTAATGCCCACCAGGACTTTAATGCCCACCAGGCCGGAGCATCCGTGTTCTCCAAGGTGGACCTGGTGCGTGGGTATAATCAAATCCCGGTCCACCCCGATGACATCCCCAAGACTGCCATCATCATTCCGTTCGGCCTATTCGAGTTTCTACGGATGCCGTTCGGGTTGAAGAACGCTGCACAGGCCTTTCAACGGCTTATGGACTGTGTGCCGTGGCCTAGAATTCGTCTTTGTTTACTTGGACGACGTACTCGTGGCCAGCCGCTCGAGGCAGGAGCACTGCACCCACCTCCGCCAGCTGTGTAAACGCCTCAGCGAGTACGGTTTGTCCATTAATACGTCCAAGTGCCGTTTTGGGGTGACGACCATCGATTTCCTCGGCCATCGGGTGACCCCACAAGGGGTGGTACCTCTTCCGGACAGGGTCGACGCTGTCCGCCGGTTCCCCCGACCGACCATTGTCAAGGGCCTGCAGGAATTCGCCGGGATGATTTCGTTCTATCACCGCTTCCTGCCGGCGGTAGCCCGAACTATGCGCCCACTCTTCCACCTCTTGGCTGGTCGCCGCAAGGAGGTCGAGTGGGACGACGAAGCAGGAGCGGCGTTTGAGCAGGCTAAGGAGGCCCTGGCCAGGGCCACGATGCTCGTCCATCCCAAGGAGGATGCCCCAACCGCCCTGACCGTGGACGCTTCTGAGGTGGCGGTCGGTGCAGTGCTGGAGCAGCACATCGACGGGTGTTGGCGGCCACTCGCCTTCTTTAGCAGGCACCTCAGCGGGGCCCAACGGCGTTATTGCGCGTTCGACCGTGTCTCCTCGCCCTCTACCTCGCGGTACGCCACTTTCGGTACTTCCTGGAGGGGAGACCCTTCACCGCATTCACAGACCACAAGCCACTCACCTTTGCTTTCGCCAAGGTTTTGGATCCGTGGTCTGCGCGGCAACAAAGACAATTGGCGTATGTGTCGGAGTACACCACCTCAATTCGGTTCGTGGAGGGAAAAAAACAACAGGGTGGCCGACGCCCTGTCTAGACCAGCGATCCACACCGTCCTACAAATGGCCGGGGGGGATCGACTATTCCGCCCTAGCAGCCGCACAGCTGGGGGACGAGGAGATGGCCGCCTATCGTACAGCCGTGTCCGGCCTGCAGCTGGAGGACATTGTCTGTGGCCCCGGGGATACAACGCTGTTGTGCGACACCTCCACTGGCCTGCCGCGGCCCATCGTCCCTGTCGTCTGGCGTCGCAGGGTATTCGAGGTGCTCCACGGGCTGTCTCACCCCTCCATTCGGGCGACGGTGGCCCTCGTAGCCTCCCGCTTCATGTGGCACGGGCTGCGTAAGCAGGTCGCACACTGGGCACGCACCTGCATCCCGTGCCAAACTGCAAAAATCCAGCGACACGTGCGTGCGCCTCTGCAGGAGTTTGGTGTCCCTCGGCAGCGCTTCGACCACATTCATGTGGACATCGTGGGGCCGCTGCCGCCGTCCCGGGGCATGACCCACCTCTTCACCGTGGTCGATCGCTTCACGCGGTGGCCGGAGGCCATTCCGCTGGCGGACACCTCGACGGCCACCTGCGCTCGGGCCTTGGTGGCGCACTGGATCGCCCGGTTCGGGGTGCCACTGGACATTACATCCGACCGGGGGCCGCAGTTCACTTCGGAACTGTGGTCGGCCATGGCACGACTCTTGGGTGTCCGCCTACACCACACTACGGCGTACCATCCACAGTCGAACGGGTTGGTGGAACGCTTTCACCGCCAGCTGAAGGCTGCCCTGAAGGCTCGGCTCACGGGCCCAGACTGGGTGGACGCCCTGCCGTGGGTTTTGCTGGGGATCCGCACCGCACCCAAGGAGGACTTGGCCTCCTCCTCCGCCGAGTTGGTGTACGGGGCCCCCTTGACGGTTCCCGGGGAGTTCATCCCACCGGCGCAGGGTCGAGTGGAGCAGCCTTCTGACGCCCTGCAACGTCTTCGGCAGATGGTGGGCAGGCTGGCACCTGTGCCCACGTCACGTCATGGGACCTTCCAGCCACACGTCCCTGCCGCTCTGGAGGACTGCCAGTTTGTGTTCCTGCGCAGGGACGCACACCGATTACCTCTCCAGCGGCCGTACGAGGGCCCCTTCCGGGTCCTGCAACACGGCTCGGCCACATTCGTTCTGGACATGGGGGGTCGCAGCGAGACTGTTTCGGTCGCACGGCTGAAGCCGGCACACGTGGACATTGATCGACCGGTGCCGGTTGCGCAGCCCCGCCCGCACGGTCGCCCCCCGTCCACGTTACCCCCGCCAGTGTCTGCTACGACCCCTCCACCTGTCGGTCAGTCGCCGGTCCCTGCGCCAGTCATGGTGCGCACCCGGGCTGGTCGCCTCGTGCGCCCTCCTGTCCGTTTTGTACCTCCGGTTCTTGGGGGAGGGGGGGTCCTGTGGCGGATCAGGCCACTCCTTGGGTCAGCCCCCTCGTTTCAGGGATGCATAGGTTTGCGGAATTGCGGAGCATTTGGATAGTAGTAACAGGATTGTTCCGAGTCAGCATGGATTTACGAAGGGGAAATCATGCTTGACTAATCTTCTGGAATTTTTTGAGGATGTAACTAGGAAAATTGACAGGGGAAAGCCGGTGGATGTGGTGTACCTTGACTTTCAGAAAGCCTTTGACAAGGTTCCACATAGGAGATTAGTGGGCAAAATTAGAGCACATGGTTTTGGAGGTAGGGGTACTGACATGGATAGAAAATTAGTTGACAGACAGAAAGCAAAGAGTGGGGATAAATGGGTCCCTTTCGGAATGGCAGGCAGTAACTAGTGGGGTACCGCAAGGCTCGGTGCTGGGACCGCAGCTATTTACAATATACATTAATGACTTGGATAAAGGGATTAAAAGTACCATTAGCAAATTTGCAGATGATACAAAGCTGGGTGGTAGTGTTAACTGTGAGGAAGATACTATGAGGTTGCAGGGTGACTTGGACAGGTTGTTTGAGTGGATGGATGCATGGCAGATGCAGTTTAATGTGGATAAGTGTGATGTTACCACTTTGGTGGTAAGAATAGGAAGGCAGAGTATTATCTGAATGGTGTCAAGTTAAGAAAAGGGGACGTACAACGAGATCTGGGTGTCCTAGTGCATCAGTCACTGAAAGGAAGCATGCAGGTACAGCAGGCAGTGAAGAAAGCCAATGGAATGTTGGCCTTCATAACAGGAGGAATTGAGTATAGGAGCAAAGAGGTTCTTCCGCAGTTGTACAGGGCCCCAGTGAGACCTCACCTGGAGTACTGTGTGCAGTTTTGGTCTCCAAATTTGAGGAAGGATATTCTTGCTATTGAGGGCGTGCAGCGTAGGTTTACTAGGTTAATTCCCGGAATGGCGGGATTGTCATATGTTGAAAGACTGGAGCGACTAGGCTTGTATACACTGGAATTTAGAAGGATGAGAGGAGATCTTATCGAAACGTATAAGATTATTACGGGGTTGGACACGTTAGAGGCAGGAAACAGGTTCCCAATGTTGGGGGAGTCCAGAACAAGGGGCCACAGTTTAAGAATAAGGGGTAGGCCATTTAGAACTGAGATGAGGAAAAACTTTTTCAGTCAGAGAGTTGTGAATCTGTGGAATTCTCTGCCTCAGAGGGCAGTGGAGGCCAATTCTCTGAATGCATTCAAGAGAGAGCTAGATAAAGCTCTTAAGGTTAGCGGAGTCAGAGGGTATGGGGAGAAGGCAGGAACGGGGTACTGTTTGAGAATGATCCGCCATGATCACATTGAATGGTGGTGGTGGCTCGAAGGGCCGAATGGCCTCCTCCTGCACCTATTGCCTATTGTCCATGCACCTGTTGATGTGGCAGGTGACTACATTGCCCTCGCTTTTATTTGTGAATAGCTGTAAAATTGTAATCATAATGCATGTATGGAAAGTTTGCCCAAAAATATGAAGGGTAAAAGAAACGTGCAGCTCATATTTAAATCAGGCAAGTGGGGATATTTTTGGTTAACTGCAATGAATATTTTTGGTCTGGTATATAAACTTTACAGATACATGGCAGATGTATGAAAAGAAAATCATATTTAACTAAAGATAGACACAAAAAGCTGGAGTAACTCAGCGGGACAGGCAACATCTCTGGAGAAAAGGAATGGGTGGTGTTTCGGGTCGAGACCCTTCTTCAGACTAAACTGTTAAAATCTTTTTAAAAAACTGCTGGTGAAAAAAACCTTTGAGTCAGACAGTATCTGTGGAGGTATAAGAAAATAACTGCAGATGCTGGTACAAATCGATTTATTCACAAAATGCTGGAGTAACTCAGCAGGTCAGGCAGCATCTCGGGAGAGAAGGAATGGGTGACGTTTCGGGTCGAGTCTGTGGAGGACAGTCATTTGATGGGTCTTTTTGGAGGATCTATTAGGAGGAATCTGTGAAAGTGAGGGTTTTGGCAATTCTGAATATTTACAATGAGGATGCATTGGTAATAATTGAATAAAGTTAGCCAAGTTGGTGATATATTAGTGTAGTGTTAGTAAATAGAAAACAGTTGTATGAAATACCCCTCCTCATTGGGCAGGCTGTGACAAGTAGGGTGACGTGGATCAGTGCTTGAGTGAGAATATGAATATTGATAGGGGTGTAAAGTGGCTTCAAGTGGATATATACGAGTGGGCAGCAGAATAGCAGAAGGTGTACAATGTGGAAAAATTATTGGCTAGCCACCTTGGAAGAAAGGAGAAATACTGATTTGCTTTTTTAAATAGTGAGAAGTTAAATATGAAAAACTGATGAGCATTACTTTACCCAAATAAGGATACAAGCAATGTAAAGTTTACCAAAGTTATAGTATAGGAGATAAACCAGGAAAATGTAATAGCTGTAAAGTTAGAATGAAGCTTTTGATAAACTTGGGTGTGCCGTGGTGTATGTGGAACATTTGGCAAGGGGAAGGATGTGGCATTGGAAGTTGTACTCAATGGATAGCTGCACGTGATTTAGTTGGGGTCAGACCTTGGAATGGAATTGAAAGCTTGAAAACAAAGTTTGTTGTCTAAAGTGAAACTCAAAAGGTGTAGAGTTTGTAGTTTAATTGGCTTTGGTAAAATGGTCACCTTGTTGGGGGTGTACTACAGACCCCTGAATAATCAACGGTAATTAGAAGAACAAATGTGCCAGGAGATTGCAGACAGCTGCAGGTCAAATGCAGCGGCACAGTGGCGCAGCGGTAGAGTTGCTGCCTTACGGCAAATGCAGCGCCGGACACTCAGGTTCGATCCTGACTACGGGCGCCGTCTGTATGGAGTTTGTACATTCTCCCCGTGACCTGCGTGGGTTTTCTCCGAGATCTTCGGTTTACTCCCACACTCCAAAGACGTACAGGTTTGTAGGTTAATTGACTGGGTGAATGTAAAAATTGTCCCTAGTGTGTGTAGGATAGTGTTAATGTGCGGGGATCGCTGGGCGGCGCAGACTCGGTGGGCCAAAGGGCCTGTTTCCGCGCTGTATCTCTAAAAAAAAAAAGTTTTTTTTAAATGAAGTTGTTGTCGTAGGGGATTTTAACTTTCCCGAATATAGACTGGGAATATCTTAGTGTGAAGGGTTTAAATGGGGGTACAACTCAAAAGTGTTCAGGAGAGTTTTCTTAAGCAGTATGTAGAGGCCCCCACACACGAGAGGGCAACGCTGGATCTAGTATTGGGAAATTGGGAGGGCAAGTTAATGAAGTGTTTCTTGAGGAGCCTTTTGGGACCAGTGACCACAGTTCGCTTAGGTTTAAGATAATTATGGATAGGGACGGAGAGGGTCCACGTGTTGAAATGCTCAACTGGGGTAAGACCAACTTTGAGGGTATGAGAGACGGTCTCTCTCAAGTTGAATGGAGCAGGTTATTTGAGGGGAAAGGAACATCGGCCAAGTGGGATGTTTTTTAAAGTGTGTTGACGAAAGCTCAGGATATGTACGTCCCCGTTAGAGTAAAGGTCAAAGCAGGCAAGCATAAGGAAGTTTGGCTGAAGAGGGAAATTGAGGCGTTGGTCAAAAACAAGAAGGATGCATGGGACAGGTTTAGGCAGCTGGGATCGTGCATCCCTGGAGGAGTTTTGGGAACTGACTAAACTGAAAAAGGAGATCAGAAGGGCAAAAATGGGCCAGGAGAAAGCTCTTGCGGGTAGCATTAGAGACAATCCCAAAAGATTTTATAAATACATAAGGGGGAAAAGGGTAACTAGAGAGAGAGTGGGACCTCTCAGGAATCAAAGCGGTGGAGCCACAGGAGACGAGCAAGGTCCTCAATGAGTATGGGACAGTCAAGGGAGGTGTCTTGAGAGCAGTCAGTAAAATGGTCAAAGAGGGCAGAGCTGTAGATGTTGTGTACATGGATTTCAGTAAGGCATTCGACAAAGTTCCGCATGGTAGGCTGCTTTGGAAGGTTAGATCGCATGGGATCCAAGGGGAGATAGATGAATGGATAGCAAATTGGCGCCATGGAAGGAAGCAGAGGGTGATGGTGGAAGGTTGCTTCTCAGACTGGAGGCCTGTGACTAATGGAATGCCTCAAGGTTCGATGCTGGGCCCGTTACTGTTTGTCATCTACATCAATGATTTGGATGAGAACATACAGGGCAAGATTAGCAAGTTTGCTGATGATACAAAAGTGTGTGGTTTTGCCGATAGTGAAGATGGTTGTGAAAGATTGCAGCAGGATCTGGATCGATTGGCCAGGTGGGCAGAGGAATGGTTGATGGAATTTAATACAGAGAAGTGTGAGGTGTTGCATTTTGGGATGTAGAACAAGGGCAGGACTACACAGTAAATGGTAGGCCTATGGGTGGTGTTGTTGAGCAGAGGTATCAAAGAGCACAGGTGCAAGGTTCCTTGAAGGTCGAGTCATAGGTGGATCAGGTGGTCAAAAAGGCTTTTGGCACTTTGGTCTTCATCAGTCAGAGTATTGAGTATGGAAGTTGGGAGGTCATGTTGCAGTTGTATAAGATGTTGGTGGGACTGCATTTAGAATATTGTGTTCAGTTCTGGGCACCATGCTATACGAAAGATATTGTCAAGCTTGAAAGGGTTCAGAAAAGATTTATGAGGATGTTGCCAGGACTAGAGGGTGTGTGCAAACGGGAGAGGATGAGTAGGCTGGATCTCTATTCCCTGGAGCGCCGGAGGATGAGAGGTGATCTTGCAGAGGTGTACAAAATCATGAGAGGAATAGATCGGGTAGATGCATAGAGTTTTCACACAAAGGGTGGTGAGTGTATGGAACAAGCTGCCAGAGGAGGTAATTGAGGCTGGGACTATCCCATCATTTAAGAGACAGTTGGACAGGTACATGAATAGGACAGGTTTGGAGGGACATGGACCAAATACAGACAAGTCTGACTAGTGTAACCGGGACATTGTTGACCGGTGTGGGCAAGTTGGGCGGAAGGGCCTGTTTCCACTCTTTATTACTCTATGGCTCCGTGACTCTAAGGAATTTGAATATGTGGAAGAAATGGGGATGTAGTAGGAAACGTAGCAATACATTGGATGACTAGGGAGAGAACATCTGAAGATGTGGGATCTCTGTCCATATTATTGCACTCAAAAGCCAAGTACCTCTTTATTTCTCTTCCCCTCTCCAACTTAGAATTTCAATGGGAATTTCTGTCAATTTTTAAGTTATTTCCTCCATTTAAGCATCAGGAGAACTAAAATGATTAAATTACAGCATGCCATGATTTCTGATGGAATTCTTTCATTGCCTGAAGTGAAACCAGGCTTGACACCATTTCCACCATCCAGATAGCCAAGTTCTATCTCTAACGTTGCCTGTGTTAATCAACCCATTCTTTGTTTCAAACACTTGTGTTGGAAATGGAGAGTCTGCACACCTGGAGTCTGCTCTGTCTGCACACCTGGTCTAATTTATAAGGCTTGTTGCAGGATCCATTTAATGTAATGTGATGTGTTGGTAAGATGGACTCTAATTAAAAGGTTGATATAACAAAATAGGTCAGATTTGATTCATGAGTTATAACCAATGCCAGAACATTTTGATGGAGACATGAGTGACTGCAGATGCTGGAATTTTTAGCCAAATTAATGAGCTGGAGGAACACAGCAGGCCAGGCACTTTCTTCAGGATCCTGACCTGAAACGTCCTGTCCAATTCCCTCCACAGAGTTGTTCCAGCACTTTATCTGTTCAAACATTTTAATGTTCTGGGTTTTCTTTTAATCTTCCATGCTAAGTAAACTTGATTTCTTATGAAATTGTTCTATTCATCTGTCAGGTTATCATGTATTTACTAATATACATTGGCTCTCAGTAACTAATCTTTAAAGGAACATTACATTTGATATAGTCTCCCAAAACTCCAGGGCATGCCAATTCACTTTAGAGCCAATTAAGTAGATTTTCAAATCTCAATAGACAATAGGTGCAGGAGTAGGCCATTCGGCCCTTCGAGCCAGCACCGCCACTCAATGTGATCATGGCTGATCATACACAATCAGTACCCCGTTCCTGCCCTCTCCCTATACCCCCTGACTCCGCTATCATTAAGAGCTCTATCTAACTCTCTCTTGAAAGCATCCAGAGAATTGGCCTCCACTGCCTTCTGAGGCAGAGAATTCCACAGATTTACAACTCTCTGAGTGAAAAAGTTTTTCCTCATATCCGTTCTAAATAACCACCCCTATTTCTCGAACTGTGGCCCCTGGTTCTGGACTCCCCCAACATTGGGACCATGTTTCCTGCCTCTAGCGTGTCAATCCCTTAATAATCTTATTTGTTTCAATAAGATCCCCTCGCGAGCCCAGTCGCTCCAGTCTTTCAACATAAGACAGGCCCGCCATTCCGGGAATTAACCTAGTGAACCTATGCTGCACTCCCTCAATTGCAAGAATGTCCTTCCTCAAATTTGGAGACCCAAACTGCACACGGTATTCCAGGTGTGGTCTCAGCAATGTTGTAGATAATAATGGTACATTTTTGCACAGTTGCCTCCATGAAGATCAGTGTGATATACTTCCTTCTTATCATATTTCACAAATTCCACTCTTTTTATTCTCCATTTATCACATCCAGCCTTGTATACTTTCTCTATCCTTCTCTTCCCTCCTTGCCTCAATCCACCTATAGCTTACTAGCTCTTGACTCGCCTTTCCTCCTCACCTTTTTCTGTGAGCTATCTCTTCTACGCCAGTCTGAAGAGGTTTCAGACCCAAACGTCATCTATCCATTTTTCTCCACTCCATCTCCTTAACTGTAACATCTGAATAACACGCATACCTACATCAGACTTCTATTTATTGATTATAGTTCAGTCTTCTACACCATAATCCTGACCAAACCCAACTCCAACCTCCTGAGTCTAGGAGTCAGCAGGAAATTGAAACTGGATGCTCCCCTGCTTGACCCATATACCACAATCAGTGAGGGCAGGTGACAAAACAACCTCGCCAATAATTCTCAACACCAATACCCTGCATGGATGCATTCTCAGCTCATCACTATACTCCATTGCACAAGACTACGCACCCAAATTCTCTAACCTGTTACGTTGCACAAGATATCTCTCCCCCCCCCCCCCCCCCCCACTGACTCTATGTACACTTCATGTTGCCTCCAGAAAGCAGCCAATGTAATTAAGGACCATTTGTACTCCAGTCATTCCTTGTCCACTCTCATATCAGGCAGAAGATACAAAAGCTGGCAAGTGCAAAACACTGGATTCTGAAACAGCTATTTCCATGCTGTTATCAGACTACTGAACAGTTCTCACATAAACTAAGGATGTAGTCCCCAATCTTCCACAAAGATTTTCACTCTGCCTCTTTACACACAGCCATAAATCAGTATCAGATGCTGCCCAATCACCTGAGCTCTCCCAGCAGTTTGTTTAAGGTTTCAGCATTTGTAGTTTCTTGTGTCTTCAGTGTGATAATTTTCTTTGAGAATTGTTTCATGTTTAAGGTAAATACCAGTCAAGACAAATGGGAGTGAGAAACTCCCTTGGTTGTCAAAAGCACCAAGTTGACATCTCGCATCCACCAGATGTCTCATTGTGAAAAGGCAATGGCACACCACTATCAACACAAGAATACAATTCTATGTTTGAGATACCTGCTCCTCTGCCTGCCTCCTATAATTGAATCATCACGACTGTGCCTCTGTCTGTTCAGCCCCGATTCCAAGCATGGAATATGCTTTACCCTTTTCACTTTCTTGACATTTTAAACCTCTGCTCTTTGACCAATCATTTGGTTGCCTCTAATTTTTTTCCTCGAGTTAAATATTTTTTAAATTCTGTTTACACCCAATCTTAAAATATTCTATGTGACCATTTTCACATTTCATTGCAATCATATTATTCCACAAATGGGGATGGAGGTAACAATCATGCCTCTAATATAGACACATAATGAAGGATTTAGTAATTCACTTTAAAGATAAACTTGGGCATTTTCTGAATGAAAATAATGTCGATTTTTGAAAGGCCTATTGAATTGATGCTGCTTATTTTAAACCTCATTTTACAATTGGATCAGTATTTAAATAACGATGTTTCTTTTTAAACTCCACTTTTATACTTGAGCAGTTTTGATATATCAGAGTATTGAAATCACAGATGCAATTCCCAAGTTATTTCATCCCTGTAGAATTGAGGCCTCTTGTTGCAAGCGAGTAATCAAGGCAGCGTTACCAGCCTGTACTTTGCTTGACCTCTTATCTCTGCAAGCCCTACTCGCTCATTACAACTACTCATCTTGGTGAATATTAATGTAACAGCCCTCATCATTGGTCTTGTGATTTTGGTTCAGTGAAGGCAGCTTCTTGTAGGTTTTCATAAAATTTCTTCTTTCAAATTTGTAGCTATTTGGAGTGATGCCGTGGATACAGGAAAATATGATTCATCAGCACTTCAGTCAAACTACAGTAGTGAGTTGGTGCAGTCCCGACTGAAAGAGATCATATGCAAATATACCAATGGAATTTGGTTCTCAAAATTGCCACAGTTGTACAGAAAGATGTTCAATGAGGATCTCCAGCAAGATGTTTTAAAGCAGTTAGAACAATGGACCCATGTGTGCACAGTGAGTGGGTATTCTAATATCGGACAAATCTTTCCGAAAGAGAATTTTGAATGTGTTTTACAAATTTAGACTTTCTCATCTTTTTCCTTTGCACTACTTTTTTTCTCATCCATCTTGTGCTATTCTTGTATATTCTTGCCTTTTGGGGGGAGGGGGGAAGCAAATTAAAATGTGTGCAATATTTTGAGTGAATTTAACAATATATTTTTTTATCACCTATGTAATTAATCCATGGGAATAACCTGTGAGAAATGTGAACTGCTGTCAGTCAATGATAATTGCTGCTTATTGGTTATTGGAACAGTCCTTGAGCATTTGTGTTTTTATAAGGTCTGTGATCTGCTTGTAAGTGTGTATTACATTGACATAAATAATCTTACAAAACTGTTCCAAAGTGAACTAATTTGCCTTAATTGGATTTGATTAGGATTGAACGTTCATTTTTTAAAACTTTTGGTATGTTTCATTTTCCAGATCTTTTTAAAGGAAAATCGGGTATTTTAAATTATTAAAAGTATAAATCATTATGTAATAATGTAAACAAATTCAATGCTATGCATTGCCCCACCTCCTAATTTTTTTAAGTCTAATTTTTATTTGTCTGCACTGCTCTTCCCCAATACTCGACAACTTCAATGACCAGACATTTTATCTTGAGTAGACCAACATGAGACTGTGTAATAGTCCGCGCATAATATCTGCATTTTGTAGTAAATTGCAATAGTTAACTTTATAAAATGTACCCATTTCAGAGTCTCATGGATGTATTAATACAAATTTATAGCCAATCGTAGATGTTGGTTTAGGGGTGGGGGCATTAGAATCAGAGTTATACAGGACAAAAACAAGCTCTTTGGCCCACCATGTGCATGCCGACCTTTTGCCTGTCTGCACTTAACCCATTTGTTTGCATATTCACACCCTTCACTGCTTTGCCTATACAAGTGCCTGTCTAAATGGCTCTTGAACATAGCGATTGTATCAAATTCCATCACCTCAGTGCTTTCCAGATATCAACCACTGTGTGTAAAAGAAAATCTTTCCCCATGGATATCTTTTAAAACCCCTCCTTCATGACTTAAGCCTATGTTGCCTTGTTTTTGATATCCCTACCATGGAAAAATAATTTTACTATTTATCTTATCAATGTAGCTTTAGAATTTTATATATGTCTATCAGTTCACCCCTTAACTCCAGGAAAAAAGGCCCCATAACTGAAGTCCTCCAATCCAGCTGATATCCTGTTGAAGGCACAAGGAACTGCAGATGCTGCAATTTTGCACAGAACATAAAGTAACTCAGCAGGTTAGACAGCAACTCTGGAGGACAGGGATAAGCGACGTTTTGGGTTGTGATCCTCTTTCAGGTTCATGATGAATTCTTTCTGCAGTCTCCGACTCAACCACATCCTTGGTGTGATTAGGTGACCAGAACTGCACACAATACTCAAAATGCAGTTTAACCAGTGTTTTGTATAATGTTACAACGTAACATCCCAGCTTTTGTATTGAATGCCCTGACCTATGAAGCCAAGTGTGTCATATGCCTTTGTCATCTCCCTATTTACGTGTGCGCCACTTTTGGAGAACTGTGGACATATAACTCAAGGTCCTTTATTCACCAACGTTTCCTCAGCACTCTACCACTCATTGCACTTGTGTTACCCTTATTTGACTTTGTAAATGAATCACTCTCATTGTCAAGATTAAGTTTCATCTGCCAATGCTCTGCCCTGCTTTGCATTTGATTAGTTTATTTCTGTAGCTTTAGACAACCATTAATTAGACATTGATTTAAAAACGGAAAGCTTTATGATTTACATATTGACTGCAATAAAACGCTAATAATCCTGCATTTGATTGTTTTCATGTTCTGCCATCTGTTTCACTTTGGTCTGGAATGTGAGTTCAGGCCCACAGTGCAAGCGGTTTTGTAGCTAGAGCTGAGAAACTAGAGGGCGTAGAGTTCATTTGTAGTCGGGGAAGGGAGGGAGGGGAGGGGGGTGTGGGTAAGTGGGAGAAGGAGATTGGATTCTGGAACACGAGGGCTCTGGAATGGATAGGTTGATGTCTGGAGTCTGAGTTGCTTGTCAATTTTATTGTTCTACTAGACCAAGTGGACCCGTTGAGCCCATTCCTCGTAGAGGTGGGACAGAGAAGGGGAGAGGGTGTGAGTGAGTGAGCCCCGGACCCAAAGCCTCTCCTGTATGTAGCACCCTCAACCCCCCCCACTCAATCCCTCTTATCCCCCCTCCTCCCCCCACTGACCCACTCCATCCGCCCTACTCACCCCCACTTGCCCCTCCCCTGTCCCCACCCCCACTTGCCCCACCCCTACCCCCACTCCCTGCAGCCCTGCTTCCACCCCCATTTCCCCCTCCCCCCCCCCTATTGGGAGGAAGGCACTCCCGTCAGTCAGGCAGGTGCCGCCCCCTCCCCTCTTGGAGCGGGAGAGGCGACGAGGGGAGAGAGGAGTGGGGAGCCCCTGATTGCGGGCGGGTGGCTCCGCTAATGGCGTCCATCTTGTTTGTGCGAGTGAAGAGAGAGTCCGTGCGTGCCCTATGGTGACGTCAGACGCACAGCAGCCCTTGAAAAAATGTGTTTAGAAAAGAGATTTTTGAACTTTGAAACCTCTGTAACTTAAAAAATACAAGACCGATTTAAATGAAACTTGTTATAAAGAGTGTCCGCGAGAGTGGTGATTAAGGTGGCGCAAAAATTGCGGAGCTATGGTTTACTGTTTTGGCTGTAGGTGCACATTTTCAGAGCGAAATACATACATACAAACATATTTATATATATATACATAAGATCTGAGTTTTGGTAGTGTATATATATATATATATATATAGATTTAAACAACTGAGTTTGTGGGCATATTTATCACACCACTAGCAAGTAAATGAAAATATTGAAGTAAGTGTTTGTGTAACTAGAGGAATAATTTCCAAATAATCCAGAAATCTGCAACTCTGATGCTAATAAAGACCAAATATGCTAGATTATCCATGATTTACTGTATTGCCAAATCCACCAATAGGTCAGAATATTACTGAGCATGAATTTGTGTGCAATTAAAATGAATCTTTCCTAGGACTTTGGTAACTAAGAGAAATCTTGTACTTAATTACATTTTTAAAGACTATGAAATGTGTTATATGCCTTATTTGTGGCGTGTCTGAACCTTTTCAGATTAGATATATCCAGAAAAGTGTAAATCATTTATTCTTAGCAAATCTGAAGAAAATGTACAGGCTTGCTCTTAAGTAATTCCAAAGGATCCCTTGGCAAAAATATGCATGACTTAGCTTCAATTTTATCAAAAATCTTGCACATGGGGAGAATCAGCAGTTCAAATCCTGCAAATTGCTGTGACTAATGCAACAATGTTGCCGAAGGATATGTTTGAAGTCCTGTTTTGAGGAGTTAACGTAATATTTGATTGGATGGGCAAACACTCATTGGAATCCTTTTTTTGACTTTTGAAATTTAAGATACAACTGTAAAAGATTTTTATTTTTTCTTTGAATATAATATTAAAGGACAATGTAAAGATCTCTAAACTATCAATTTATAAAAATGGAAGAATACAAAATAAATTGCCAGTACTGAAGGACACGGAGAGCAGATTAGTGCAAGAAATTGTTCTTCTCGAAAGCATGACATGTAGAATTGCATTTGTATAATTCTTCATTACATTGTTAAGGTGTCCCAAACTATGTTGCTTCTGAAATTTTGAACTTATTTTCATGTCAAATTATTTTTAATTAACGAATTAAAAATGTGGGTGGTTGTATACTTTTGAACTTTATCTCTAGTCTTGCTGATTTATGCACAGTATGGTCTATTATCAGTATGGTCAATATGGCATACAAGTCAAGCGATCCCGAGCGGTACAAGGTCCGCTACGATCTCTGCAAAGCCACCAAGGATGCCATGAAACAATACCAGGACCAACTTGAGTCCCAGTATAGTCACTCGGACACACAGAGAATGTGGCATGGTCTGAATAAGATAACTAACTGTAAAAAAAAAACGAACTTCATTGGTGATGGTGCGACCCAACCTGATGAACTGAATGCTTTCTATGCTTAGGTAAACCAACACAAGCTTAGGTAAACCAACACAAGCTTTACTGGTTGATCAGCCAGCGGGAGTGTCGGGATGTACATCAATCAAGTATGCAACAAGCACTTGACTGTCCCGAGCCACCACTCCCCAGAACAAAGACTGGACCGGATGTTTTATATTGTAAAGATAAAAAAAACACATTCCTTAAAGCATTAGTCATGGTTCCAAAATGCTGTAGTTCATTAGCACCTTCCCGGCAAGTCTGAGATTGCCTCTCTTACATAGCCAGGTACGTCAAGGGAAGAACAGGAAGGACAGATTTCTAAAGGCATTAGTCCTGGTTCCAACTTACAGCAGCCCAAGCCCAGCAGTCTGGGTTTGTCTCTTCTGATCAGCAAGGACTACTGTGTAGATCAAGAACAATGAGTTGATAGTACATCAAGGGAAGAACAGGAAGGACACATTTCTAAAGGCATTAGTCCTGCATCCCCTCATGCATCTATTATGTATTTAAAGACTCAAGTGTGCTTCTCCCAAGGGTGACCGTTGCAGACGTTATATCGGCTTTCCTGCGGGAAATCCCATGAAAAGCAACTAGCCCAGACAGAGTTCCTGGCCGTGCCCTTGGTAGCTACGTGGAGCAGCTAGCGGGAGTATTTAATCTCTCCAGACTCCGTTCTGAGGTCCCCACCTGCTTCAAGAAAGACCACCATCATCCCAGTGGTTTGAGAGGCTAGTTATGGAACGCATTAAATCCAGTCTACCCAGCACTCATGACCCACTGCAGTTTGCCCTCAGCCACAACAGGTTCACGGACGATGCCATTGCCCTAGCACTCATCCTTTCAACGCCTGGATAAGAGAGACACCTACGTCGGAGATTACAGCTCTGCCTTTAATATCATTATACCATCTAAGCTTAACAAACCCACGGGACTTGTGTCAGCACTCATCTTTGCATCTGGATCTTCGACTTCCTGACCAACAGACCCCAATCAATGAGGATAGGAGACAAATCACCCTCTACGATAATCCTCAACACTGGTGCTCTGCAAGGCTGCGTTCTCAGTCCCCTTCTTTACTCCTTTAATCTAATTCAATTTTCAAATTCGCGGACGACACCACCATTGTGTGCTGGATACCCAAAATGGTGGCGCTGCCCTAGCAGCTGCGGCTTACCTGCGGTCCGTTTGTCTCTGTGTTTTGTTGTTTTTTTGGTCTTAATTGTAGTTGTGATTTTGTGTTTTTGTACTATGTGTGTATGTGGGGGGGAGGGGGGAACTGTAAAATTGTAGATGTGTCCCTCCCGAACGGAGACCCGACCTTTGTTTTCTGGGTCGGGTCTCCGTTCCTGCTGCGGCCTACCATCGGCCAAACTCCTGGAGCTGGCGGCCTCCAGGGCTCTGGTTCGCAGAGCCCGCGGACCGGACTCGCCATCAGCGGAGCCGGCCGTCCTCGGAGGCTGCGGGAGCGGCTGCGACTCGCCTCAGGCTCGGGCCGCGTGGATGCCGACATCGGGAGCAGCGGCAGCGTGTTCGCCTGCCCCGGGATGCGGGGCTTGGGTCGGCCCGCTGCGGACATTTCACCGTCCGGCGCGGCCTGAAATAGGCCGCGGGATTTTTCACTGCTCGGCGGGGGCTTCAGTGTCGGGAGCCACGACCGCCCCGATGTGCAGCAACAGCGGTAGCGACAGCGTGTTCGCCCGCCCCGGATCGCGGGGCTTGGGTCGGCCCGCAGCGGGCCTTTCACCGTCCGGTGCGGCCTGGAACGTGGCAACGACAACAGCCTGACCGCGGGAGAAGACGGCAGGGGAAGGGAAAAGACATTCTGGCCTTCCATCGCAGTGAGGAGGGGAATGGAGGAGACTCACTGTGATGGATGTTTCTTTTTTTTTGTGTGTTGGTTGGGGTTGTGTAATTTGCTTGTTTTATTGCTTTTATTATTGGACTGTGGGTGACTAAATTTCGTCCAAAAAACTTGTTTTTTTGGGGTGACAAATAAAGATATCTTGAATCTTGGATATCAAATAATAGTAAGACTGAGTACAGGAAGGAGATTGAGAGCCTCTTGTCCTGGTGTCGAGACAAGTACCTTTCTCTCAATGTCAGCAAGACGAAGGAGATGGTGATCGACTTCAGGAAGCGAAGCGGTACACATACCCCAGTTTGCATTGACGGTGCCGAAGTAGGGATGTTTGAAAACTTCAAATTCCCAGGAGTCAAAAACACCAACAATTTCTCCTGGACTACCCATATTGAAATAACGACCAAGAAAGCACACCAACCCCTTTACTTCCTTAGAAGGCTTAGGAAGTTCGACATTCCCCTACAACTCTCACCAACTTCTACAGATGCACCATAGAAAACATTTTATCAGGATGCATCACAGCTTGGTTTGGGAACAACTCCATCCAAGATCGGAAGAAATAGCAGCAAATTGTGGACGTAGCCCAGACCATCATACAAACCAATCTCCCTTCTATTGACTCCATTTATACCTTATGCTGCCTCAGCAAAGTCAGCAGCATAATCAAGGATGAGTCGTACCCTGGCCACTCCCTCTTCTCCCTCTTCAATCAGGCAAAAAGTATAGAAGTATGAAAGTGCACACATCCAAATTCAAGGACAGTTTCTTCCCAGCTGTTATCAGACAACTGAATCATCCTACCACAACCAGAGAGCAGTGTTGAATTACTATCTACCTCATTGGTGATCCTCAGACTATCCTTCATCGGACTTTGCTGGCTTAACCTAGCACAACGTTATTCCCTTATCATGTATCTATACACGGTAATGGCTTGATGGTAATCATGTATTGTCTTCCTGCTGACTGGATAGCACGCAGCAAAAGCTTTTCACTGTACCTCAGTACACGTGACAATAAACTAAACTGAACATTAAATGGGAAGTGAATGATTCGTCAGTAACCTTTTTTGTTGCTTATTTTCATGGGAGGAACGGGACTTTCACCATTCCTCTGAACAGGCAAGCAATTTTATATTAATGTAATGTTATTCTCCAGCACCATGATATGAATCAAGATTCTAACTTGGGTGCAACTGATGCAAACTGATTTTAAATTAGATATATCACAACAATATATAGTAGATGTAATGTGTAGGAAGGAACTGCAGGTGCTGGTTTAAACCGAGCATAGACAGAAAATGCTGGAGTAACTCAGCGGGACAGGCTGCATCTCTGGAGAGAAAGAAAGGTTGACTTTTTGGGTCGAGATCCTTCAGACTGAGAGTCCTGCTGAGTCACTCCAGCATTTTATGTGTATCTTTAGTAATCATTATAATTATAATCATAATCATATTCGTAATTTATTAGCCAAGTATATTTTGCAACATATGAGGAATTTGGTTTGCCGTACAGTTGATGTAGTTACTGGTAGTAAATGAGGGACCTGTTGCAGATTGTCTTATTAACTAACATTCATAGAAACTTAAAAGCATAGAAAATAGGTGCAGGAGGAGGCCATTTGGCCCTTCGAGCCAGCACCGCCATTCATTGTGATCATGGCTGATCATCTACAATCAGTAACCTGTGCCTGCCTTCTCCCCATATCCCTTGATTTCACTAGCCTCTAGAGCTCTATCTAACCCTCTTTTCAATTCATCCAGTGAATTGGCCTCCACTGCCTTCTGTGGCAGAGAATTCCACAAATTCACAATTCTCTGGGTGAAAAGGTTTCTTCTTACCTCCGTTTTAAATGGCCTCCCTTTTATTCTTAGACTGTGGCCCCTATTCTGGACTCCCCCAATATTGGGAACATTTTTCCTGCATCTAGCTTATTCAGTCCTTTTATAATTTTATAATTGAGATAATAATCTGCCTCCTTATTTTTGCCGCCAAAGTGGATAACCTCATATTTATCTACATTATACTGCATCTGCCCACTCACTCAACCTGTGCAGGTCACCCTGCAGCCTCCTAACATCCTTTTCACAGTTCACACTGCCACCCAGCTTTGTGTCATTTGCAAACTTGCTAGTGTTACTTCTAATTCCATCATCCAAATCATTAATATATATTGTAAATAGTTGCGGCCCCAGCACCGAGCCCTGCGGCACTCCACTCGCCACTGCTTGCCATTCTGAAAAGGACCCGGTTATTCCTACTCTTTGCTTCCTGTCTGCCAACCAATTCTCTATCCATATCAATAACCTACCCCCAATACCGTGTGCTCTAATTTTGCTCACCAATCTCCCGTGTGGGACCTCATCAAAGGCTTTCGGAAAGTCTAGATACATTACATCCACTAGCTCTCCATCATCCATTTTACTTGTCACATCCTCAAAAAAATCCACAAGGTTAGTCAAGCAGGATTTCCACTTCATAAATCCATGTTGACTTGGACCAATCTTTTTACCGCTAGCCAAATGTGCCGTTATTACCTCTTTAATAATTGACTCCAGCATCTTCCCCACCACCGATGTCAGGCTAACTGGTCTATAATTTCCCGCTTTCTCTCTCGCTCCTTTCTTGAAAAGTGGGATAACATTAGCTACCCTCCAATCCACAGGAACTTATCCTGAATCTATTGAACATTGGAAAATGATCACCAATGCATCCACAATTTTTAGAGCCACCTCCTTGAGTACCCTCGGATGCAGACCATCAGGCCCTGGAGATTTATCAGCCTTCAGTCCCATCAGTCTACCCAATACTATTTCTCGCCTAATGCAAATTTCTGTCAGTTCCTCTGTCTCTCTAGATCCTCTGTCCTCGTACATCTGGGAGATTGTTTGTGTTCCTTAGTGAAGACGGGTCCAAAGTACCTGTTCAACTCTTCCGCTATTTCCTTGTTACCCATAATAATTTCACCTGTTTCTGCCTTCAAGGGACCCACATTTGTCTGTACTAATCTTTTTCTCTTAACATACCTAAAGAAGCTTTTACTGTCCTTCTTTATATTCTTGGTCAGCTTCGCATCGTACCTCACCGTTTCAGCCCGTATTGCCCTTTTTGCTATCTTCTGTTGTCCTTTAAAAGTTGCCCAATCCTTTGGCTTCTCGCTACTCTTTACTATGTTATACATCTTTTCTTTTAGTTTTATTCCAACTTCTCTTGTCAGCCACGATTGCCTCTTACTCCCCTTAGAATCTTTCTTCCTCATTGGAATGAAATGATCCTGCATCTTCTGGATCGTGCCCAGAAATTCCTGCCATTTCTGTTCCACTGTCATTCCTGCTAGGATCCTTTTCCATTCAATCTTGGCCAGCTCGTCTCTCATGCCTTCGTAGTCCCCTTTGTTCAAATGCAACACTGGCATTCCTGGTTTAACCTTCTCCCTCTCAAATTGCAGATTAAAACTAATCATATTATGGTCACTACCTCCAAGCGGTTCCTTTACCATGAGTTCCTTTATTAAATCTAGCTCATTGGACAACACTAAATCCAGAATTGCCTTCTCTCTGGTAGGCTCCAGAACAAGCTGCTCTAAGAATCCATCTCGGAGGCACTCTACAAACTCCCTTTCTTGGGGTCCAGAACCAACCTGATTTTCCCAGTCTACCTGCATATTGAAATCCCCCATAACCACAGTGGCATTACCTTTGTTACATGCCAATTTTAACTCCTGCTGCAGCTTATAACCTACATCCAGGCTACAGTTTGGACGTCTGTAGATAACTCCCATTAGTGTTGTCTTACCGTTACAATTCCTCAACTCTATCCACAGTGTATCTACATCGTTAGTCCCAATGTCACCCCTCGCAAGGGACTGAATTCCATCCCTCACCAACAGAGCAACCCCACCTCCTCTGCCCACCTGCCTGTCCTTTCTCGGACATATAACCCTGAATATTGGACAGATTTGGACAGATTTGTCTAAATACAATGTGCAGATTTGTCTAAATTTTCCCTGATTATTAGTTGGAGCGATATAACTGGCGTGCCTGTTATCAACAAGGCAATTTAATAGAGCTCAGCAACTTTTCTCAGCTTCCCCAATTGAATAGAAGCTTGTCTGATTATTCCTGATAATGTTACTTCACCACCTTCTGCTCAAATATGTTTATTCAAAATGAATAGTGGGGTTACATTGCATGAATGAGTTCATAATTCCTCAAACTTTCGTGTCATCATCTGTGTAAACGTGTACATTTAAAGTCCTTGAATATGCATCTTTAAATGTTGTCCTAAGTGTAACCAGTTCGACATGTCTTTTTGCTAGCTTCTTGGTGTCTCAACAGGATTATGAACAACTTGGTTGACTGAACAAAAAGCATTGTTGTAAAATACTGCAAATGGAAAACATTGCTTGTGAATACAGTAACCACAAGTATGCCTGATGCTATTTTCATATGTCAGGAGTTTGGTTGCTCTTACCTAGATGAGTGCAGCTTCAACAAATGTGGTTTGGCACATTTTAATTTAATTTTCTGGATCACAGCATTATCGTCCAGTGTTTATTGCCCATTCCCAAACGCCCCTAGAGCTGGTTATGACAATTGTTACTTCAGAGGGCATTTTTAAGAGTCAGCCACACAAGATTGGTTTTGAGTTGCATATAAGTCAGAGCAGGTGAATTGTATAGTTTTTGTACGACAGTTAGTAGTCTTTGTGATACACGTTATTGATGACATTGTCACAAATTACAAATTATTCATTGAACTTGAATTCTACAGCTGCCATGGTTTGAATTTGTTTCTGGATTGACAAGCCAGACCCTTGAGTTACTTGGGTGGTAACTTGATTGCTGTGCCACCACCTAAGATTAAAAAAACCCTGTTTGATTGCCACTTAAAAAAATATCTTGAAATGTTTATTCTTTCCTGATTTATTTTCTATGGTGTACACAGCTTGTCTACAAAATGCACTGCAGAAACTTATCAAGGTTTTTTTCAGTAAGACTTTAAGCAATAGTGGGCCATTTTACCTCCTATGCCTGCTCTGGCATTCAAGTTCCATCTTTTATCTATGCCATCTCTTTCCACCAACCCAAATCCCTTGATTCTCCTGATGCCAAAAGGGCTTGCAATCTCTACTGATGAAAACCACAAACCCAGGAGCCTTTGCAAAGACCACTACATTGCAAATTAATCATGTCTCCTGACATTGAGATTCAAACTTCATTGCAAAATTTGTTTCCTTAGCTGTTTTTCCCATACAGGTTGTCGCAGTTAACAAAGGTGACTTCCTACTACCACGTGCTCAGACAATTACAGCTGCTCGTATCCCAAACAGAATGAATAAACCAGAATTTTTAAAATGATACTATTTTACGTTTGGTTCCTTTCAAACCTTGACATAATTAGAATTCAAACAGCTGCAGTATGAAAAGCAGTATAAAGCCCAACAATATTAACTCGCAATCACGACTTTCCAAATTGCTATTTATTTTATCCCACTACACTACTCCTCTGAGCTTTGGTGGATGTACTAATTTGTCATTTTACACCATTCATTGCTTTATTATACGTTTTGTTTTTATTTTTTTAAAGTAAAATTGCACTAATGATTTTATAAATGTCCAGTGAACGAAACACTTCTGTAAGGTATTGTGAGGGAGTATTTCATGAGAGCAGGTTTCCAGCAGGCATTGCAATTTTGCCTTTAACTGTGCTGTGTGCAAAAACAACGTCACAGTGATTGACGGGAGAATCTAAGGCAATCGATTAGAGCCTGCATTGCAAGGCTGTGAATGAAGAATTTTGCTGAAAGTGTATGAAATCTGTAAACAATGGCGGCATATTTTTTGAATGTGGTGAGTTGACAAACTATTGCTGTAACAAAATTTGATGGGTGGGAGTGATGTAGTAATTGATAGTATTTTAAGCATGGCTTTACATTTATTTTTTTAAATGATGCTCACATGCAATGAAGACTTTTCTGGAAATTTTCCTTAAGTGTTCCTGTTACGAATAATTAAAGCAAGTATTTTTCTTATGTCATTTGGAAATTGATGGAAAACTAAATTAAAAACAAAAAGCCAGATTGGCTACATTGCTTTGTCGTATCATCTTTTAAAAAACATATGCAAAATCCTTTTTTTTTTTGTTCACCACTAGTTATATATGCAATAGATAAAAATAGTAATGTGATTGGTACATTGTATCACTGTTTAAGCTGCCTACACCCTAATGGCTGAAGTATGTGCTGTTGCTGCATCAGAGTTTAAACAAGGCTATTAATCCATCTGACTGGTAGTTCTTTGTGCTTAACTACATGCTATTAATTATCTAGTTTCACTTGCCATTACCTTGCAGCATTTTTGTTATTTTATTTTATATTTAGTCCATTCCTTTCACCGATTTTTGTGTACATTTTATCTCTGCTTCAGGAAGCCATTTCAGTTTTAAATATTTTCAGTTCTCTAGAAGCTTCAATACTTAAATACAATAAGGAAAAGTAGTAAATATTAATGTTTTCATAATATTATAAGTGTTTTTGAAATTTATTTTTTTAATTTAAGGCTCCTGATACAATACCAAGATACCATTAAATCCATGACCCTCCTCCCCCCAAAACCTCAACCCATGATTTAGCAAATTTATCTTGTGTTACTGTGCTATATAGACCACGTGTTATTTAGTTCTGATTGAAATCCCCTGCCATTGCTAACTTGACTGATCGTTGCATTGTTTCTGCAGTTAAATATAGCCTTATTGGAGATGAATTTGGGGACATTGAATAAGGGGAAGAAATTATCAGAAATGTTCTCTCTCAAATGACATGTGCTGAAATTGTAAGTATGTGAATTTTGGTGGGAGGATTGGGATCAGATGATGTAATTTGAAGTAATGGATAGCTCCTTAAGCAAGATAGTGCTATGTTAGTCCATGATACTCTCACTTGAAAAGGGCTCAACAGGCATGTCCTTTAATCTGGTCTATTGCGTCTGGTGCTTGAGATGGCCTCTCCTCTACATTAGCAAAGCCCAGAGAAGACCGGGTGACCATTTTGGAGAACACCGGTGCTCGGACTGTACTGGCCAGTTTTAGTTTTCAATTGGATCTCATTTCCTCTCCCCTTTCCATTCCAAAACTGACCTATCTATCCTTGATCTCTACTGCCACAGTGAAGCTAAATGTAAACTTTAGGTTTGGGTTTATTAATGTCGTGCACAGAAGTACAATGAAAAGTTCATTTTGCATGCTATCAAATCAGATAATACGAACCATAAATACAATCAAGCCAAACTCGAGTATAATGGGTAGAGCGACAGGAAAGAGAGTGCAAAATATAGTTCTCGGTATTATTGCACTACAGTTCCAGAGACAAACTCCAGTATCAAAAACGTGGTAGTAGAGAATTGGGTTGTATCCTCGCTTACCTGGAAGAAAAACACCTTGGATGCCTAAAACCCAATAGTATTTTTAAGTCGGGTAACCTCCTTCGGTGTACCTTTCCCACTTCCACCTGTCTCCTTACTCTCCACTCATCATTACCAAGACTCGGGATCTTCCTCCACCAGATTCCATCAGCCCATCCCCGAAACGTCACCCATTCCTTCTATCCAGAGATGCTGTCTGTCCCGCTGCTACTCCAGCATTTTGTATCTATCTTCGGTGTAAACCAGCATCTGCAGTTCCTTCCTACTCCTTTGGATATGTTACCAGGATTACTTGTTGTTGATCACTCTTGGAGCATCAAGGTTTTAAAACCAGTTTTCTAAGCTGGACACAACTTGAATAAGTGTCATTGCTTACATTTGTTTCTTTGGCTTGCTGCTTGCTCCCCATTTCACCATTTCCATACACTTGCCACTCACCAGTTGACCTCCCATTCTGTTCCGTGTCTCATTTCCTCCTTTCCTCCAGCCCTTTTCCCCCACAAGGTAGTCGCCTCAGGTGTTCTATTTCTGCATTTGATAAATACATTTCAAATTGCTTTGTGTATGTTCTCGCTCTGTAACTGCTCACATTCATTCATTGACCAGTTTTCCTTGTCTAAAGCTCATCCCCACGGTTGCCCCGGTTATACCCACTTGGAGACATCTCCAATCACACCCTCCCTGCAGTTTAACGAGTTTCTTTCATTTTCTTTCCATTTCCGACATGAAGTCTTTGACATGACCTGTTATTTCAATAGCGGGTAAATAGAATTGTTTAGGGATACTCTGATGGAGGTGTGACAAGTAACAATATAAGGATTTTTATTGCCTACTTGATGTTATGAGAATTAAATTTGGTTAATGTCTCATATTTTAATATTTCCTTATGACACAGGAGATAATTCAGCCCTTCAAGTCTATGTCGGCAATTCAATTAATCCCTTCCCCCATTTATTTCCCTGTAACTTGTTCCCATAAGAACATGAGGGAGAATTTCTTTTTCTCCAATGCTTATCGTGGATTAAAGTTGTGATGTATCACAAGGCAGACAAGCATGTGGTGTTTCTGTCGATTCAAGTTAAAAAATATATATTTTTTTGTGCATCTTCTGATCTTTTACTAGAACATATTATTAACTGTCTCACCATTCAGCTAGACCTGTCGGCAGGTTCTTAACGCATTTCTTCCATTTAGTATGTCTCTTGCATGTCTCTTGAACTAGAGATATTGGGAGTGTTTGGGAGAATGGAATAAGTGTTAGTGCTTCATCAATCATCTTGGTTTCCTGTCGGATGGGCCTATGAAATACTTTCCAGTTAATCTATGCTATTGGAGATGGATCTCAAGTTGAAATTGAACTAACATGAGCACGAGAACTAGTGTTTTAAATAAAGGGAGAATGTTACACTAGATTCATCACCAAAAGTTACTAAATTAGTATTGAAATTGGGAGTGTAATGTTCAAGATATCTAAATTTTAAATTCCTTGATTGTCAGTTAACAACTAGATCTCAACATCATCCTGCACTCTGCTGGCTTAACCTGCGCTTGAACTAGTTTTTTCTGCCCTTTGACTACAAACAGCTAGAATAATCTAGCCCTTTGTTACATCATAATAACCTCTATCTCCCTCCTAAGTGGTGAGTTAGCAGCACACACAACCTTTCTGCTTTCTCCAGCACAGCATCACAGTTCAACTTGGCTTGATTCGTATCTCTTTTTACATCGCTGCATGTATGTCCAGAGGAGTAAAGTATGTTAGTTGATCTTAACTGTTGGATTTGGTTTGCTCAGACACGATGTCATACATTATGCGCAAAAAGAGCTGGGAACGCAATAAGGGTTATTAAACCGAAGGTCAGGTTCTTCTGCATGTTATTCTAGAGGGGAGAAAAGATGCTGGATCTCACACGATTAAATCCAGATATCCATATTGGGAACAAATTGTTGCACATGTTAACAAATACATGTCTTGCGAAAGGTGTAGATCTCAAGGCTGTATTTCAGACATTGAGGATGAGTCTAGCTATATTCCACATGCATATGTGAAGAGGTGGCTTATGGTTAATAGGATTTGAGTTTTTTTTTAAATGAACAGTTGGGAATGTAAAGATAAATGAGCCATCTCGTGTTTTTCTTTTCTTCACTGTTTTTAGTAACGTATTTACAAACAAAAGCAACTGTGCAAACATTACAAATTTAGGAATATTTTTTATTTGTTTAATGTGCTACTAAAGGATTGATTCGAAGTTACAATTCCCACGTTGGTGTATACTTTGTTCTTGAGGATATTATGGGATCAATTGTGTCACAACTAGCATATGAAACTCTATAGCACAATTGTTTTGTTTTAATTTTGCCTCCATTTGGCTGCGTGTGGATGTAACCAGGGAGCATCCATTTCTTCCATATTTCATTGTCCTCGTGCAGTGATGATTGGCTGCTGCTTTAAACTGCCATGATCTTGAAGGGAAACTACCACTAGGGATTTTGGGTAATTACAGTACATTAACCCAGAAATGATGGAAAGTTTTGTCTATATGGAGGTTAGGATGGAATGTGACTTTTTGGTAACAGGCTTCATTTAGTTTGAATGTTGTGCTTTTCAGTGGTAGAAATCACAAGTTGCTGACTGATTATAAGGTCATAAGGTATAGGAGTAGAATTAGGCCACTTGGCCCATCAAGCCTCCTCCGCCATTCAATCATGGCTGATCTATCTCTCCCTCCTAACCCCATTCTCCTGCCTTTTCCCCATAACCTCTGACACCTGTACTAATTAAGAATATATCTATCTCTGCCTTAAAAATGTCCACTGACGGCCCCCACAGCTTTCTGTGGCAAATAATTCCACAGATTCACTACCCTCTGACTAAAGAAATTTCTCCTCATCTCCTTCCTAAAAGAGCAATGAACTGCTGAGGTGAAGCCTACAAATGGTACTGCAGCCATTGTTTGTGTGGACAGTGATGGATTTAGAGTCCAATCAAGTCTTGCAGTTGTTTTCTCTTGTAGTGTGTAGTGTAATGAATATTCCATTTAGATTAAGTGATTTTGAAGGGGCATGACCTAACGTATTGTAGTGTACCCATCTTCTATTCTTTGGATGAAATGTTTGGTCCATTTTGTGTTGTTTGATGACAAATCTCAGGATAATAATAGCAAGGAACTCTTGATGATGCCTTTAAAGAATGAAGAGAAAGACACAAAATTGATTGAGGAAAAGAAAGTTGTAGATTGCAGGAAAATATTCGCGTACTTGTAAGATGGACAGGAAAGTTAGAAATTAATTTCAGTCTAGAAGTATGTAAATTGAGAATAAGCAAGGCAATGAAATACACAATAAATGATAGGGTACTAGCAGTGTATATGAATGAAGTCCCCTTCGACTGCATGTTAAGTCCTTACGTGGCTGTTATACTTTTGGCATATGAAATATTTTGCTTACTTGGCCAATATATAATGTAAATTTACTAGAAGAGGGCAGCATGGTGGCACAGCGGTTGAGTTGCTGCTTTCTAGCCCCAGACACCTGGGTTTGATCCGAACTACGGGTGCTGTCTGTACGGAAGTTGTACGTTCTCCCTGTGACCGCATCGGTTTTCTCTGGGTGCTCCGGTTTCCTCCCACACTCCAAAGACATACGGGTTTGTAGGTTAATTGGCTTCAGTAAAAATTGTAAATTGTCTCTAATGTGTAGGATAGTGCTGGTGTACAGGGATTGCTGATTGGCGCGGACTTGGTGGGCCAAAGGGCTGGTTTCTGTGCTGTATCTCTAAACTAAACAAAATCACAAAAATACTGCATACAACTTGGTCGCTGTATTACAAAATGCGATAGCACAAATGTATCCTATGATTTGAGGATTTTGGTAGTTATGGAAGTGTAGTAATAGGAGGAAAAAACTGATTTAAGTTTTCTTTAAAGGAAGGAGAGGTTTGTATACAAAAGATGTTCCAAGATACATTGTAAATAAGAAGGACACATTGCCTTATCAAAGATGAATGACCGATTTAAGTTAATAGAACAATTAGACGGGAGGAAATTTTATTTTATCCAAAGGATGTTGGGGATCTGTAACTTGCTCCATGAGAAAGTAGTTGAACTAGAAAACATTGCTGCATTTTAGAAAATGTACTTGGATAAGCACGTGCCAAAACCTGCAAGGTAGTGGATTGAGAAGTGGGATTAATCTGGATGGACTAAGTTGCATGCTTCAGTAATTTTTAATATTTCTAATAAATCAGACATCTGAATGCCTGTCATTGAGTTGAGTAAATACTAACTGTTAAATTTGTCGCAAAAATTGTTCACAAAGCCCATCAAGTCCATGCTGACTCCTGATAGAGCAATTTCATCTCCCCCTTTTCTTTTTTCCCCTCTAACCTTGCAACTTTATATATGCCCATTAAATCCCGTAAAATTTTGCCACACACATGCACTCGGGAATGATTTACAGTGGCAAACTAATCTACTAGCACATCTTTGGAATGTAAAAGGAAACAAGAGCGCAGATCGCAATCCCAGGTAGTCACTGTTATAATTTGCAAACTCCATGCGGAGTAAACTTGACATCAGAATTGAACTCTGGGTATCTGTAACTGTGAGACAGTAGCATTAACTGCTGAATTGGTTTAGTTTATTGTCTTGTTGGTGAGATACAGTGAAAATGTTATTTTATGTGCTACCCAGGCAAATTATTCCATACATGAGTATATCATGTAGGGCAAAAGAGAAAAGGAAACAGTGCAAAATATAGTGTCACATCAACTGAAAAAGTGCAGATCAAAACTTACAAGGACAGCAATGAGGGAGATTGAAAGGTAGGGGATTCATCGTTAATATCAGAGAGGTCTGTTCAAGAATCTGATATCAGCAGGAAAGAAGCTGTTCTGCGGAATAGTGGAGCATGTCTTCAATCTGAGCCTGAAACTGGGGAGAGTTCCACAGCTGTGAAAAACATCCTGCATGGTACCGGTACCAAAGACGCCGCACCGGAAGGAACTCAACAGCTACAGGCCGGTGGCACTGACATCACACCTGATGAAGACACTGGAGTGTCTGGCCCTCGCCCATCTCCGCCCCTGGTGAGACCATCAATGGATCCGCTGTAGTTCGCCTACCAGACTCGCATCGGGGTGGAAGACGCCATCATCTACCTGCGGAACAGAGCTCTCTCACACCTGGAGAAGCCGGATAGCACTGCGAGAATCATGTTCTTTGGTTTCTCCAGTGCATTCAACACCATCCAGCCGGGGCTTCTGGGGCCATTCTTGTTCACCCTGTACACTGCGGACTTAAGGCACAGCTCTGCAGACTCCTATCTACAGAAGTTCTGTGACGACTCTGCCATCGTCGGCCTCATCGCGAGCGTTTGTGGACTGGTGCCAGCGGAACTGCCTCCAGATCAACGCAGGGAAACCAGGGAGATGGTGGTAGATTTCCGCAGGCGCAGCCAGGTCCCCCCGACACCGGTAAACATCCAGGGAATGGACATTGAGAGGGTGGATTCTTATAAGTACCTGGGTGTCTACCTCAACAATAAACTGGACTGGGCTGAAAACACCGATGCGCTATACAGAAAGGGCCAGAGCAGACTTTATCTGCTAAGGAGACTCGGGTCCTTTGGAGTGCAGGGGGCACTCCTAAGGACCTTCTACAACACGGTGGTTGCATCGGCCATCTTCTATGGAGTGGTCTGCTGGAGCAGCAGCATCTCAGCAGCGGAAGGGAAGAGACTCGACAAGCTGGTCAGGAAGGCCAGCTCTGTCCTGGGTTGCCCCCTCGACTCAGTGCAGGTGGTGGGAGAGAGGAGGATGATGGCAAAGCTAACATCGCTGCAGGGCAACGACTCCCACCCCATGCAGGACACTGTCACTGCACAGAGTAGCTCCCCAAGTGCATGAAGGAGAGAGATAGGAGGTCCTTCCTTCCTGCTGCTGTGAGACTGCACAACCTGCACTGCTCCCAGCAGACAAATCAACAATAACAGCTAAGAACACACAGAAAACTGATAACAATTTATGTATCTTTTATTTATAATGAATGATCTCTTGCTATCCACTTTGCTGCTGTAACACTGTAAATTTCCCCGGTGTGGGACGAATAAAGGAATATATTATTATATTATTTAATCTGGTGGTATGTTATCAGACTTTTGTGTCTCCTCCCCAATGGAAGAGGGGAGGAGAGAATAACTTGGGTGTGAGTGGTCTTTGATTATATTGGCTGCTTTCCTGAGGCAACGTGACGTATAGATGGAGTTGATGCAGGAAAGGCTGGTTCACGTGAAAGACTGGGCTGTGTTCACCATTCTCTGCAATTTCTCATCATCTTAGGCAGAGCAGTTGCCACATGAAGCTGTGGTGCATCAGATTCGGATGCTTGCTGTGGTGATTCTGTGGAAATTGATAAGAGTCATGAGAGACACGCTGAATTTCCCTAACCTGATGAATTAGAGGCATTGTTGTGCCTTTTTGGCCCAAGTGTCAATGATCAAATTGTTGGTGATATTTACACCTAGGAACTTGATGCTCTCAACCATCTCCATTTAAGCACCATTGATATAGACTGGGGCATGTACTCCACCCTGCTTTCTGTTGATGACCAGCTCCTTTATTTTGCTGACATACTAAGCTTTGAGTCTTGTTCCCAGACTCCATTTCGTCATTGTTTTTATAGTCCACGACATTGGTGTCATCTGCAAGCATGTAAATGAAGTTGGAGCAGAACATGATTGCGCAGTCATGAGTGTATAGGGAAATTTAGTAAAAGGCTGAAAACACAGCCTTGCAGGGCATCAGTGTTGAAAATTATTTGTTAAGGATATTTTGTCACCTATCCTTATTGTAGTCTTCACAAGTTATAGGAGTAGAATTAGGCCATTCGATCCATCGAGTCTACTCCACCATTCAATCATGGCTGATCTCTGCCTCCTAATCCCGTTTTCCTGCCTTCTCCCCATAACAGCCATCCTAATCAGGACTTTGGCTCTCTCTGCCTTAAAAATATCCACTGACTTCCTGCTGCCGGGGCTCTGGAACTCCAGCCCAGCTGGAACCAGCAAATCTATTCCCATAGCCGGCTTCCTTGGGCTGCCGGATCAACCAGCAAAGATCTGGAACCAAGAGTGCCAGAAAAACAGTGGTGGAACTGTAATGAGTAAATATTAAACTTAAGTGCAAGATTATATAACTAAATTAATTAAGATGGGTTGAAATATAAAACACAGCAGAAAAGCCAATTACCACTTTTTTGGGCTGATTATCAATTAATGTGCGAATTTACTTAAATGTTATTAGTATAGTAACATATTCACATAGTTTTGTAATGTCTGTTTTTACTTTGAAATGCACTAAAAGAGGCTTGAAACTGGTCATTTTGTGTGTCAATTTTCAAAAATGTTCCAATTTTTTGACCCCCGTTGTTTGTACACCTCGCGCAAGCGCTCGGCTCTTTTCCTCTTTTTCTGACCTCGTGCACATGCCTGCATGGGCTCATCTCAGGAAGGCTGTAATGGCGACTGGTTAGTCTGGGAATCTAGCTTTGTCTGGAATCGTCTCTGGGCTTTACGAAGCTCATGCCAAGATTTCCTGTAGATATGCAGTTACCCCATCCATGCCTAGTGAAGACCAAGTCAAAGAGGTTCAAGGTTCATACATAATTTCAGGTTTGGGAATGCTTAATTTGGCTTCTTTGGCATGCAGTCCTGACTCTAAGTAAATGGTGGCAGTAACGTACTAATTTAGGTTGCTGAGTCTTTGAATGTGAACCAGTCCACTGAAGCAAAAACAGTCATGTAGGAGCTCATCTCTTTACTCAGACCAGTGTTGTACGACTTTCTATACTGGATAATTGCACTTCAATTTCTGCTTGTAAGCAGGGAGTAGGAGCGCAGTATGGTGGTCAGATTTTCCAAAATGCAGGCAGGGGAATACAGCAGGAGACATCTTCAGTTATAGAGTCATACAGTATGGAAACGGGCCCTTCAGCCCAACTTGCCCACACCGACCAACCTGTCCCATCTACACTAGTCTCACTTGCCTACATTTGCCTTGCCTGTCGATTGTAATTTTGTTGTATTCTGATATCATTAACATTTCTGTTTGGATGTATCAATGCGTTCTTCTCCGTTGCTATTCACCTTTATTCTAAATTTTTTTATTTTTCTGGTGTTTATTTTTGATACTTAATTAATGATTTATGTTCTTTTTCAAAAACATTTTTTGAAATTTCCATTGAAGTTTAAACCTCACCTATTGGTAGTCTTTGTAAAAACTGACAAAGTGGGGAACTAAAGACATCATGATTTTCAAACCTCTGAAAATAAATGTGTTAAACTATTTTAAGGCTATCTTCAGAACGAAACACTGCTTGAAGCTGATTATTCATATCCTGCAATAATTTGAGCTGTTATCATTGTAGCATAAAATGTCAAGACTTCTCCAAAGAATGTGTAACTCTGTCAATCCGCTTTTCAAATGAGCTATTCCCTTTATCGTAGTCCACTGGTCGTTAATGTTCAGAGAGAACTGAACCAATATCCTGCATTGGAGGTGCAAACTTTCTCTTGTACAACAATGTATCAGATTCTTACCATGATACAAACCAGGTCCTAAAAATACCCTGCACATTTCAAGAGAGAATTAAGGAAGGGCTTGTCCCAGTTATGCGATTTTTAAGGTGACTGCTGGTCACTGTCAAAGTCGTAGCAGATCGCCGAAAAATTTAGAATTTTTTTACCCTACGACAAGGTCTACAACAATGACCACGACAATGCCCACGACAAGCTACGACAACCTACCACCTAGGCGATGGCAAGATGCCGACAACCGGCAACCCAGTCTTTGTGACCTAGGACGTCCACTACGACAGGGACCATGACAAGCAACGACAACCGACGACATATTAGGCACTATGCCTTTTATGCTGCGCTTTTGTGAGCTTTTAATTACCTGTTTTAAATGGGAAGCGAGTAGTATTAGGTTGCTAATTTTAATTGCAGTTTTATTAATTTGAGATCACCACAGCTGTAAAGTATTTTAATTGCATGTAATATGTTTTTTTTTGCCTTCAACGGCAACTTTAAGATATTCCTCATTGTCTGGCCTAATATTGAGACACGCTTTTCCAAAACATACATGGTATTTGAAAATACAAGTCTGGACCATTATTCTCTCAGTTTAGTTCCGCTAGAATCAATCAGCGCCATAAAATGTGGAGAGGTTGACCTGTCGCGCCAGAAGCCTCCCATTTTGCCGAGGATATCTTTTCACTGTGAAGCCTTTCAGAAATGACATTCAAGGCAGAGTGTCAATTGGGAACGAAGGAACGACGCACCAACAGGCAATATTACTCCGGCAAGAACAGTCTGGGGAGACGGGGTCGGGTTTGCTGGTGGTACGGAGCGAATTTCATTCGTACTTAAGGAAACGGCAGGCCGGGTCCTTCTCCTTAATGGATACAGGAGACCGCAGATGCTGAATTCTTGTAAACATAAAGTGGTGGAGAAAGCCAGCGGGTCAGACAGCATCTGGGGGGAGAGAGAGAGAGAGTGGACAGATGACGTTTCAGATCAGTACCCTTCTTCAGACTGATGAAGGGGTCCAACTAGAAAGGTTTTCTTTTGCATTTCCTCCACAGATGCTGCCTGACCTCTGAATTCCCCCAACACTTTGTGTTTTGCTCCTGTTGGTGCCTCCCTGAGGTGGAACCCATGGGTGGTCACGGTTTAACTGATCTTAAATTCAATAAATTCTAATTGGGAGTTAATTTATAGCAGGGGCGTTACGCGCTGGTCAAACAGTGATAAATTCAATATCGCTTTTCCAGCATGCATCAAATACGCTTCTGTGTAGGAAGGAACTGCACATGCTGGTTTACACCGAAGATAGACAAGAAATGCTGGAGTAACTCAGCGGAACAGACAGCATTTCTGGAGAGAAGGAATGGGTGACGTTTTGGGTCGAGACCCTTCTTCAGACCCTTCTTACGACCCGAAACGTCACCCATTCTTGCTCTCCAGAGATGTTGCCTATCCTGCTGAGTTACTCCAGCATTTCGTGTCTATCTTCAAATAATCTTATGTTCTTCCCTAACACCAAAGGCCGTTTTCCTCGGGTACATTTCTTGAGTTTATCTCCAGGTCAGGTGTCCGCCCCCCTTTGACAACATCGAGGTCTCCGCCCCCATTCCAAAGCTGGCTGTTGGAGCTGAACTTCTGTGGACGGGTTTTGACAGTTCTGTTAGTTTTGACCGTAGGTGATAACCTTCCACACCTGGCGACAACCTGCGACAGCGCCCACGACAGGCGATGATCATTGGCAACAACCCAGCTGTCGCCGAAAAATTTAGAACAGGTAACCTTTTCCGCGACGAGCCGAGATCTGCTACAACTCATTGAAGATCACTCACGGTCATGCCGCGACACCCCGGCGAACGTGCGGCGACAACCTAGTTGCCGGCAGTCGCCTTAATATCGCCTAACTGGGACAGGCCCTTTAGATTTAGCGCTTAGGGCTAAAGGAATCAAGCGATGTGGGAAAAAAGCAGGAATGGGGTCCTGTTTTTAGATGATCAGCCATGATCATATTGAATGGTGGTGCTGGCTCAAAGGGCTGTGAATGGCCTACTCCTGCACCTATTTTTCTTTGTTTCTTGTACCTTGCATTGAAGCCATCAAGGCAATTGATTGTCTTCCCAATGTTTAAAATAGCTATGATTGCCTACTACTTTGCAACACTTCAATTAAAAGCTACTTTTTCCACACAAACTTACATAATGACTGGATTTCTCATTTCCACAACTGGAAAACCTTTTTTGCCACACTGTTTCTATCTTCAAAGGGCGACACAGTGGCGCAGCGGTAGAGTTGCTGCCTTACAGCGTTTGCAGTGCCAGAGACCCGGCTTCGATCCCGTCTACGGATGCTGTCTGTGTGGAGTTTGTACGTTCTCCCCGTGACCCGCGTGGGTTTTCTCCCACATTCCAAAGACGTACAGGTTTGTAGGTTAATTGGCTTGGTATATGTGTAAAATTGTCACTAGTGTGTGTAGGGTAGTGTTAATATGCGGGGATCGCTGGTTGCTGTGGACTCGGTGGGCCAAAATGCCTGTTTCCGCGCTGTATCTCTAAGCTAAACTAAAGCATGCTATTTTGTTAAAACAATGGAATTCCCTCGCACTCCCATTAGAGTCATGCAATCTTGTTCGGTTAAGCAATTTTGGAAAACAGCGAAGTTGTGTGTGAAAGCAGATGTTTTCCTGATAGATAACACCTCTTTCCCCCTACTACAACAAGAGATCGCAGCGCCTCTCGCAAACAACAAACTCAAGGAAACTTCCCTCCTTGCCGTCGCGGCCGCCGCTCACCCCGAGGGGGGGGGGGGGGGGGAGAGAGTCGGGGTAGAGGGAGCAGCGCGTGAGAGCGGAAGCGCGGGGATGGGGAGGGTGTCAGAGGGCCCAGTGAAGGAGCGCCGACACTTGCAGGTGCTGCTCCCTCTCTCCTCTCTCTCCCTCTCTCCCAGAGCCAGCGAGATCTGCGCCGCTGCTCCACTCTCTTTCCCGACCCCGTCTCCCTCTCGCGCAGCGAAATAAGAAAAAAACACGTGAAACATCCCTCCTCGCCGCTGCCGCTCACCCCCCCACTCTCTACCCCCCCACTCTCTACCCCCCCCACTCTCTACCCCCCCCCACTCTCTACCCCCCCCACTCTCTACCCCCCCACTCTCTACCCCCCCACTCTCTACCCCCCCCACTCTCTACCCCCCCACCCTCTACCCCCCCACCCTCTAACCCCCCCACTCTCTAACCCCCCCACTCTCAACCCCCCCACTCTCTACCCCCCCACTCTCTACCCCCCCACTCTCTACGCCCCCCACACTCTACCCCCCCCACTCTCTACCCCTCCACTCTCTACCCCCCCCACTCTCTACCCCCCCACTCTCTACCCCCCACTCTCAACCCCCCACTCTCACCCCCCCCAATCTCTACCCCCCCCCACTCTCTACCCCCTACTCTCTACTCGCCCCCACTCTCTACCCCCCCCCACTCTCTACCCCCCCCCATTCTCTACCCCCCCCACTCTCCACCCCCCCCCACTCTCTACCCCCCCCCACTCTCTACCCCCCCCCACTCTCTACCCCCCCCACTCTCTACCCCCCCCACTCTCTAACCCCCCCACTCTCTACCCCCCCCCCCACTCTCTACTCCCCCCCACTCTCTACTCCCCCCCACTCTCTACTCCCCCCCACTCTCTACCCCCCCCTACTCTCTACCGCCCCTCTCTCTACCCCCCCCCCCCCCCCACTCTCTATCCCCCCCTCCAATCTCTACCCCCCCCCCCACCACTCCCCCACCCCAGGACAGAGCTGGCCTTCCTGATCAGCTTGTCAAGTCTTTTCCCCTCCGCTGCTGAGATGCTGCTGCTCCAGCAGACCACCATAGAAAATGGCTGATGCCACCACAGTGTTTTAGAAGGTCCTTAGGAGTGTCCCCTGCACTCCAAAGGACCCGAGTCTCCTCAGCAGGTAAAGTCTGCTCTGGCCCTTTTTGTACAGTGAATTGATATTTTCGGTCCAGTCAAGTTTATTGTTAAGGTAAACACCTAGGTACTTATAAGAGTCCACTCTCCCGATGTCCATTCCCTGGATGTTCACCGGTGTCGGGGGGACGTGGCTGCGCTTGCGGAAATCCACCACCATCTCCCTGGTTTTCCCCGAGTTGATCCGGAGGCGGTTCCGCTGGCACTGTCCACAAAGTCCCTGGTCAGTTCTCTGTACGCCCTGTCATCGTCGTCTGTGATGAGGCCGACGATGGCAGAGTCGTCAGAGAACACCTGTAGATAGCAGTTTGCTGAGCTGTGCCTGAAGTCTGCAGTGTACAGGAAAGGAGCTAGCACTGTTCCCTGCGGAACCCCAGTGCTGCAGACCACCATGTCCGAAACATAGTTCTTTGTCCTCACATACTGTGGTCAGTTGGTGAGGTAATCCAGAATCCAGGATGTGAGGTGGTAATCCACTCCTGTGTGCTCCAGCTTGCCCCCCAGAAGCGCAGGCTGGATGGTTTTGAACGCACTGGAGAAATCAAAGAACATAATTCTCACAGTGCTGCCAGGCTTCTCCAGGTGCGAAAGAGCTCTGTCGTAGGTAGATGATGGCGTCCTCCACCCCGATGCGAGTCTGGTAGGCGAACTGCAGTGGATCCATTGATGGTCTCACCAGGGGGTGTTTGATAAGTTTATCAAGGGTACGTTTGATATGGGTCTGTAATTGTTGAGTAACTATGGGTCTAGGCTACTCTTTTTTAATAGAGGCTTAATAACTGCAGTTTTTAGAGTTTCTGGGATTATTTGTAGAAAGCAGCTGAAAATGTTTTTTAAAAATCTCGTGGGTAGAACATCGAGGGCACAGGTAGATGGTTTAAGATGAGACATGATTTCATCAAGTCTTGTAGTCGATGTAGTCTTGTTAAATTGTGTCATAGTTATATTATCCTTATCTGGGTATACAGGTGACATGTTTTTTGTGCCTGACTTGGAGGAGCTAATGACTTGTCTAATGCCTTCTATTTTATTATTAAGGAAGGATGCAAACTCATTGCATTTACTGGTAGAGAGGAGTTCCTGAGGAATGGATGCTGGTGGATTTGTTAGCTTATCAACGGTGTTAAAAAGGATGCGTGCGTTATTGATGTTATCGTTTATAATCTTAGAGAAGAAAGACTGTCTGGCGCTTCTTATTTCTGTAATATAGATTTGAAGATTCTCTTTATAGATATCATAATGGACCTGGAAATTTGATTTTCTCCATCTGCGCTCTGCTTTACGACACTCCCTTTTTTGGGCCTTTACAGATGGAGCAGTTCTCCAGGGAGCTTTTTACTTACCAGAAATGGATTTGACCCTAATAGGCGCAATAGCATCAATAGCTTTTGTGATTTTGGAGTTGAAATCACGTAGAAGGTCATTAACTGAGGTTGAAATGGAAGTTGTGGTGGGGGCCAGGGAGATGGCCTCCGTAAACAGTACATTAGAGTTTTCATTGATATGTCGTTTTGTAACGGTTTTAGATATGTTTTGAGTAACAGGAGAAGTAGACACATCAAAGAATATGCAGGAATGATCAGATGAGGCAATGTCAGTTACAATAACATAAAAATTGTTTAGATCTTTGTTGATGATAAGGTCCAGAATGTGACCTCGATTATGAGTTGGATGTTTCACATGTTGCTGAAGTCCAAAAATGTCCAACAAGACAGAGAGTTCTTTGGCTCTATTGTCCCGAGTTATCTACATGAATATTAAAATCACTGGCAATGATTAAACCGGAAAGAAGCTCAGCGGGTTCGTTGAAAAAGATAGCAGAGTATTGAGGTGGTCTATATAAAATTATTAAAAGGATTCGGGGGGTGCTTTTAAAAAGAGCTGAAAGATATTCAAATGATAGAAATTCTCCAAATGATATCTGTTTGCAATTAAAAATATCCTTGAAAAAGGTGGCGATTCCACACCCTTTTTTATGTGTTCTAACAATATCTAAGCTATAATTAGGGGGGGCTGACTCAATAAGGATCGGTGCCTTGCAATCTTTGTCCAGCCACTTTTTAGTCACAAATAAGAAATCCCATTTATAGGAGCTAATCGTTGTTAATTAAAAGACTTATTAGCTAAAGATCTAGCATTAAAAAGGGCTAGTTTGTTGTTTTGCGACTGGTCTCAACGCAGGCTGTGAATGACAGGATACAGAGATTAGATTTGAAGAGTGTACGGAGATTAGATTTGAGGAGCTTACAGAGCAGTCTGCGCTGTGGTTAATTTTTCTGCTACTGATGTGAACAGGGATTTTGAAAATTGAAAGTCCCAGGTTTATATCGGGGGGGCCAAGGGTATCATCTCTGTAGAAGCAGGGACTCCAAGACCATCAACTGTTCGGAACGGGTGTGAATGTGGGAGTCATGGGAGGGAGGGGGATGGGTGTTGTGGATAGGGGTAGCATCCCTCGGCGCTGTGGTGGTGGGGGTGTGGGTAGCGTCTGCATCTTTAGGGGTGTGGCGCTGGGTGTGGTAGGTTGAAGGACTGGGAGAAGTGGAGTAGTCTTTTGCATGTAGTCTTTCGGGGTGAATTTGATGCCTTTCCTCAGGAGCGGGGTGCTGATTTTGGATGATCAGCCATGATCATATTGAATGGTGGTGCTGGCTCAAAGGGCCGAATGGTGTACTCCTGCATCTATTTTCTATGTTTCTAAGACAGTGTTTGGCACTCCTATAATATCTTGAACTTCATAAGCATGTGTGCCAACACCTGTGTCATGCAAGCTTTGTTTTGTAATCCTACAACAACCTATTGCTCATAAATGGGAGATTGTGATCATGATCTGCTCATTACCATAGCACATGATGCACTTTCCTACTGAGCCATTAAAGCTCCTCTCAAGGAGAGCTTCATCAAGTACCAATCACCTTCATATTGGCTTTTTACAGAAAAAAGCTCATTTGAATCAGTTAAGTCAGCTTGTATGTGTTTAAGTGTATTTGTTAAAAACTGTCTGAGAGCTTGGGCACAAGGCCAATGTATAATTGGTCTTTTTGCATGCAGCTGTTTATTTCAAACACACTATCTGCTTTTTTTAAAACAAAGCTGTTTAGTTTAAATATGTTGTTCAATTGTTTTTCTTTGAGAAGCATTTATCAGTTGTTAGTGTTGCTATGCTGAGAGCGCATTAATTGTTAATGTTAATTTTTTTAAATTAAGTAATTGCCTCAAGATAAATCATTACAATCTTTGTTTTTTGGTTTAGGTTGAAAGGTCGGCATCTAGTGGTGTGGCAGAATTGCTGCTTTATCCTCCAAGAAGTGGCCAACATCAAAGGAACCTGATTTTCAACCAGAAATCAATTGACAAGAAACAGGAACCATCACTTACTAATAAAACCGTAGTTCAAGGAAGAAAACCGATTGCAGCTAAAAGCTTAGTTTCAAAGAGTATAGAAATAAAACAAAAAGTCACTGAGCTATTGCAAAGATATAGCAGTGGGCTCTGGGCTAACGCACTTCCAAAGGTATTTGAAGAGACGTATAAGATGCAATTCCCTCAGAATATTTTGGATGATCTTGATTGCTTGTCTGACATTTGCACTGTGGATTATGCAGTGACAGGTGATCGCAAAAAGGCAATTCTCTATGCAAAAATTAAAAGTGATGAGCAAAATGATAAACCCAAAGAAACATTTTCTCCTGTGACACCCACTGCACTGGTGAAACCAGAACTAAAAGAAGTCATTGAGGAGCACACTGATGTGAGACTTCGTTCGAACAAAAACTGTTCGAATACTGACCAACCGACATTAACTGAAAATGAAACAACTCCAATTGCTGAGGAATTTACAGAAAGTTGCTCAATACAGCCTACTCCACCTGCACTTAACATTCCAGCAGAGCAATTCCCGTCTGTATTGGTCGTTGAGCTTCATAACACCGAAGCTGTTATCAGGTGAGCCAGCATTAAACCTTTTTTTGCCTAATCGAAGGAGTTTCATACAGGTAGTTGTGCTTCCATACCACAAATTGGATATAACACGATTGATGAATTAGGAAACATTTGTATTGTGGGCTGAATTGGTTATAACGCGATTTCGAGTGGCAACTAGAGAACCACTTAAAATGCTGAAAATTGACAAGCAAGAAAAACATTATGGGAGGGGGGAAATGTTTCTATGCAACCTCCCACAATAATCTGACTCTATTGTCTACCAAGAACTTAGTTTGTCAGTTTTGCTGCCGGTGGCTATTGAAATGAACAAGCAATCACTTCTATTGACAATGGAAAACAGGCACTTCAGCCAAACTTGCCCATGCCAACCAAAACTGTGGAAGTCCTCATTCTTATCTTTACTACCTCTGGACTTGACATTTTAAAATGTTCTTCTGGAAAGTTGCTAACCTTGCACATAACAACTTCTCACCTCAGCCCTCCTAATGAAAATGGAAATCCAACCCAATACAGTGGAGGACAGTCTTCTGAAATTAGCATCTTCTAGAAGATACATTAAGTGTGGCTCAGACCAACACAAAATTCCTTGAGAGAAAGAAGTATGGGGAGTACTTGTAATCATTGAATGGTTACAGTAGGAAAGGGAGCCATTCAGCCCAAGGGGTCTATGTCAGCTTTGTGGAAGTGTACTCTAGCTCCCCCACAAGTACTTTCCTTTTTACTTGCTTAGTCAACACCCTTTTAAAACGCTACAATTGAACCCACCTCCTGCTATTCACATTCCAATTCCTAGATAAAGTAGCGTAAAGTTGTCATGTACTATACCTTCATTCAGCCATACCTTCAATCTCCATAGATGGATTTATTTTTGTTGCCGATCAGCTCCGTTGTTCCTCTTGCTACCTTTTGTTTTACTTGCATTCCTTTAGAATATTTGGGGATTCTAGTTTGTTTACTGCCAGTCTTTACTCATTCTCACTTTGCCTCGTGTTTATTTTTAATATTATGTAATCAGCTTGCTTGTTTTAACAGCCTGGTACCTGCCGTACTTTTTTCTCTGCTCTAATTTGTATTTGTTTTGGCAGCATAATGTGCTCAATCATTAATCCCTGTATGATCCCTCATGGCAATGTACTAGTTTGTAGCTGAGGTTTACGTTAAGTTTCATTATTATCCTGTGTACCAAGGTACAGAAAAAAGCTTTGTTTTGCATACTATCCAATCAGATCAGATCAGATCATACCATACATAAATACAATCAAGTCAAACAGAAGATACAGAGTGCTGAAGGTATTTCTCAGCATTGTAGCGCATCAGAGCTATCAAGCAATAGGTGGATACAGGAGGAAGACATTGATAGACAAAAAATGGTCAGGTGGTGGAAAGAATATAGTTCTCAGCATTGTAACGCATCAGTTTCATGGGAAAGTCCCATGTCCTCAATGGGGTAGAAATTAATTGTACAAGCACCAAACTTATGGAATGATGGTTCGGAAGCCTGATAACAGCGGGGAGGAAACTGTTCCTGAAAGGACACAAACTGTTGGAGTAACTCAGCAGGTCAGGCAGCAAATCTGGAGAACATGGATAGGTGACGTTTCAGGTCAAGATCCTTCCTCAGACTGAAAATATTTTAGAGTGCATTATCCACCCCCACAATCCATCCCCCCTCCCCCTCACCCCCCATAATCTAGCTTAATTTAATTATTTTTTAAAAAGTCACTTTCCTCAAGCTCATTGGCTCAGTGTGAATTATTACCTTATTCCTTGTGGTATAACAACAAAGGCATTGCACAAGGAAGTTGGCTTAATTTTTCATCGGATATATATTTCACTTCAATCCATGCACTTGAATGACCCTTCAACCCCTCATACTCAATTAGGCTAGTTTTTATTGGTGCCTCTCTTGCCCACCTATTACGAATTGCTGTCCTCTATTCATGACTACTCCATACCAAATTTGCTTTGTTTGTCTTGTACATACTGCCCAACATTTTCTATTTTCTGTTTTCTTTCTACTTCCATAGTCTTCATCACAAGTAAGGTTTGTAATCCTCGACTTTGGAAGAGAGTGGGCTAATTAGGGAAAATCAGCATGACTTTGTACATGGCAGGTTATGTCTTAAGAACTTCATTGAGTTTTTTTGAGAAGTTTACAAAAGTGATTGAGAGTATGGTGGTGGATGTTGTTTGTCAACATGGATTTTAATTGAGCATTTGTTAAAGTTCCTCATGGTAGGCTGGAACAGAAGATTAAGATGCATGGGATTTACAGTGATTTGATTGTGTGGATTCAGAACTGGCTTACTCATTGAAAACAGAAGGTTGTGATGGAAGCACAGATGGAAGGCTATGACCTGTGGAGTTCCGCAGGGACCTGTGCGGGACCTCTGTTTGATATATATATATATATTATATATGAATGACTTAGACATAAATGTAGATAGGTTGGTTAGTAAGTTTGAGGATGACCCAAGAGTGCTGGAGTTGTGGACAGTGAGGAAGGTTTTCAAAGTACAGGGGATACAAATCGGTTATGGAAATGAGGGGAGAAATGGAGTTTAATCCGAGCAAGTGCGAGGTGCTGCAATTTGGGAGGTCAAATGTAAGGGGAAGAGGTATACAGTTGATGGCAAGACCATTAACAGTATTGATGTAGAGTGGGTTTTTGGGGTCCAAGTCCATGGCTCCTTGAAAGCGGCAACATACTAGGCAGTGATAAAGAAGGCAACCTATGCATTGCTGCCTTGTGTCGGGGAAGTGAGTATAAGAGTCAGTAAGTTATGATGCAGCTCTATAATACTTTGGTTAACCTGCATTTAGAGTTGCATACAATTCTGGTCACCCCATTACCGGAAGGATATAGAGGTTTTGGAGAGGGTGTGGAAGATGTTTACTAGGATGCTACCTGGATTAGAGGGTAATTTCTATTGGGAGAGGTTGGTCAGACTTGAAAATTTTTCTTTGGAGCACTGGAGGTTGAGGAGAGACTTGTTATAGAAGTACATCAAGTTATGAGAGGCATATTTAGGGTAAACAGAACCATTTTCCCAGGGCAGAAATATCAAAGACAAGAGAGCGTTAAGGTGAGAATAGCAAAATTTAAGGAATCACTGGGCTTTTTTTTGTTGCACAGTGGGTGATTGTTGCCTGGAGCATGCTGTTGTGGTGGAGGTGGATGTGATAGTGACGTTTAAGAAGCTTTTAGATAAGCATATGGATACACAGGAAATTGAGGAATATTGACTGCATACAGGTAGATTAGATTAGTTTATCTCGGCATCATGTTTGGCACAGACATGGGTTGGAGAGTTTGTTTTTGTGCCGTACTTTTCTGTTGTTTGTTACCCTCTTCTGCACTTGCATATTTTTCTTTTTTTTGTTAAAGTTCAGCACAGATGCACCATCTTGCAATAACTACTTGTTATTTGCATAATCATTCCCCCACAATTGCCATTGTCTTTGCATGCTGTGAAACTTGCATTCTACAACCTTGGTTGTTACTCCAATGCCCATCGCCATCGTTCTTCCCTTGCCTTCTTTCCTCCCCAACCCTGTATATACTGCATCCTTTATTTTTTCCCTTCCCTGAGCATATTGAATTAATTTCCTTGTCTCTCAAACCTTTCTTCACCCATGCTGGCGGACATGCTAAAAGTGCTCTGTCCCTTTCAAACCATAGGACTTGTTATCTCCACATCGGAAATTAATCCTCAAAATCTTGCTTTTTTCAGGACTACAACTATCTGCATATACTTCTCTTTTGCTTTCTTAACCTCTCTTGCTATTTCTCCATGAATCTGTCCAGTATGGATTTGTGCCCATGCTGCAACATTGAAATAGATGTAACCAAAATTTTCCATTTTCCCGCCATATTTTCTTCGAAATCTTTGACATCCTCAACTACACATGTACCAATTGTACCTTCCCACTATTTTCCAGATTGGTGTCACTGCCCTTGCTTGGCTCATTCATGAATTAGCTTCCTAATCCACATTAGCTCCAGCGCTTCCCAAGGATCTATTCTTGCTGCCCCTTTTCAGTTATGTTTGCCCTGTTGGTGACATTCCCTGAAGAATAAAATTATTGGAGATATTTGGCAGGCCAATATCTGTGAAGTTAGGAAGTTGAGAATTCGGGTTGAAGACTTTTCAACAGAAATAGAAAAAGTTAGTAAAACAAGTTTTAAATTGCACAGAATGGAAGAGGATAGGATGGACAGAAGGAGATCAGTGATTGGAGGCAATGAGATTAAATTACACAAGTGATTAAACCACAACTAGTTAAAAGAAAGTGGTTAAAGCCAGTGAAGATTAATCTTTTTGGGGGGAGTCGATTTAAGTAAAATTTTACCAAAGAACAAAAAAATGCTGCAAATGTGTCATGCAAGGCTAAAATTGCTGATTATGTTAAATTGTTGAAATCATTAAGTTCTCCCACTAACCCCTCACCAATGCCATCACTAACCCTTCAGTCAGACAGCTTAGCTAGTTGAGCAACAGTTTTCCCTAGTTAAGAATTAGTAAAGGTTATTAAATCACAATCACTAACTATATATGCTTTGCCTTAGCATCCAGAGATTTGCAGAACCTACCTCTGCCTGAGATATTATTTGCAATTTTATAAAAATGTATTTGTTGCAAAATATTTAGTTCAAATTAAGACACAAAGTGCTGGAGTAACTCAGTGGGTCAGGCCGCGTCTCCAGAGAACATGCATAGATTATGTTTTGGTTGGAACCCTTCTTCAGATTGTTTGTAGGAGAAGGGGAAAGAAAGCTGGGAGAGACAAGAGGCACACAAAGCATTGGAGGTAATAGGTGAGCAAAGGCGATGGAGTTTTGTTGATAGACAGATGGTTGAAACAAAGATTAAAACAGAAGGTGTGAGACACAAAAATTGAAGAGTTATGAATTATGAAGTCAGAGGAAGGATTGGAGGTGGAGAAGGAGGGGAAAGTTTGTGGGAGGGAAGTCCAGGGTCGGGGGAGAGAGAGAGGAAAGAAGAGGTGTTTGTTAGAGGTTACCTAAAATTAGATCGTTCAATGTTCATACTGTCAAGGAAAGTATTTGGCGAAATGGTCGCCAAGTCTATGCTTGACCTTGCTGATGAACAGAGAGCACATTGAGAACGCTGGATATAGTATTAGGGAAGGTGCACGTGAACCTGTGTCACACCTGGAAGGACTTCTGGGGTCTCTGATAGGAACAGTAGGGGTGGGAGGGAGAAGGTATAGGGGCAGGCGTTGCATCTCCTACAGTTGCAGGAGAAATTACCTGGGGAGGGGGTGGTTTGGGTGGAGAGGAATTAGTGAATCAAGGAGTTGTGGAGGGAGTGGTGTCTGCGGGAAAACAAAAAGGGTGGTGATGGGAAGATGTGACTAATGGTGGGATCACGTTGGAGGTGATGGAAATGTCGGAGGATGATATGTTGGATGCGGAGGTTGGTGGGCTGAAAGTTGAGGACCAGAGGAGCTCTATTTTTGTTCTGTTTGGGAGATGAGGAATGATATGGGACGTAGAGGAGACACTGGTGAGGGATTAATCTGACAGCAGGGGGTAAAACCATCTTTACTTACATCATGATGTCCCAGAATGGAAAGCCTCACCCTGGAAGCAAATGCAGTGGCAACGGAGGAATCGAGAGTAGGGAATAATGTTTTTGCAAAAGGCAGGGTGGGAGGAAGTGTAATCTAAATAACTCTGAGTTGGTAGGTTTGTAGAGAATGACAGTTGATAGTCTGTTCCCTGTAATGGAGACAGAGAGATCAAGAAAGGGGAAAGATTTGTCAGAGAGTCCAGGCAGATTTGAGGCCAGGATGGAAGTTAGTGGTAAATGTAATAAAATCAACGAGTTCTGCATGATTTAGGTGACAGCACTGATGCAGTTATCGATGTAGCGGTGAAAGAGTTGGGAGACATTTGAAAAGGCGAGCATAGCTGGGGGGCCTGTGTGAGTGCCCATGGCCACACATTTAACTTGGAGAAAGTGAGAGGAGGTTAAAGAAGTCGAGGGTGAGGATGTTCTGCCCGGTGGAGAAGAGTGTAGAGGGAAATTGATTGGGTCTGTTCGAGAAAGAACCTGAGGGCCTTGAGACCTTCTTGGAGGTGTAAAAAGACTGAACGCCCATAGTAAAGATGAGACAATAGGGGCCTAGAAATTGAAAGTTGTTGAAATATGTGTGAGGTGTCTCGGATGTAGGTGGGAAGGGACTGGACAAGGGGGTTAGGATGGAATTGAGGTATGTGTAGGTGAGTTGAATGGGGCAGGAGCAGGCAGAGACAATGAATCTGTCAGGGGAGTCCTGTTTATGGATTTTGGAGAGGAGATAGAGCAGGTAGTGCAAACAATAAAGTTTCCCCTCACCCCCTACAATCAGTCTGCAGAAGAGTCCTGGCCTGAAACGTCACCTATCCATGCTGGCTGACCTGCTCAGTTACTCCAGCATTTTGTGTACTTTTTTGTAAACCAGTTACTTGCTTTTTCATGGAACATGGATACGTGATGTTTGGGTTGGGAATCTTCTTCAAACTGATTGTGGTATTGGGAGGTGGGGGTGGTGGAGGGTGAGGAGAGGTAGGGGCAGGTCAAACCCTGGAAAACGATAGTTGGATACAGGTGCAGGGGGGGTGGGGAGGGTTGATAGGAAGATCGTTGGAAAAAGGGCAGAGATGAAGAGACAAGTCTGGAAAAGGTACAAATTGTGACGCAAGAGGAAGGAATATAGGTGGAAGGAGACATGGGGAGGGTGAAGGGAAGATATGGGTGCAAATCTGAGTCGGGCACAGGAAATGGGGGGTTGTTCATGGGTTAATTACCTGAAATTGGAGAATTCTATGTGCCACTATTGGCTTGTAGACTATCCAAGTGGAATATGAGGTTCTGTTACTCCAGCTTGTGTATAGCCTCTTTGGCAATGAAGGAAGCCCAGAACAAGAAAGCTCAGTCTGGCAACGGGAAGGAGAGTTAAAACGGTTAGCAACCAGGAGCTCAACCAGACAGTGTTCAACGAAACGATCACCTAGTCTGCACTTGGTCTTTGCCAAATGCAGTAGATGAGGTTAGAGGATGTACATGTGAACCTGTCTCCTGCAAGGACTGCAGGGGGGTCCCTGGATGGATGCGAGGGAGAAGTTATGTACAGGTACTTTAAGGAAGGAGGTATAGGGAGAGGTGCTGTGAGGGAGGAGGAGGTGTAGGGACTAGTGATCACTGAGAGGGTGTGCCCTCGATCTGCCAAGGCCTGCTGGATCTCGTGGTTGCGAACCATTTTAACTTCCATTCCCATACTGATGTTTCTGTCCGGGGCCTCCTCCATTGCCAAGGTGAGGGCAAACGCAAACTGGAGGAACAGCACATTGTATTCCATTTAGGTAGCTTGCAACCTTGTGGTATGAACATTGAATTCTCCCAGTTCGTATAACTAACCTCCAAACACATCCTGGTACCTCATCCAGATTTGCACTGATTTCTCCCCTTCCCCCTGTCCCATCCACCTGTATTCTGTCCTCTAGCTTCACAATTTAAACCTCTTCTATTCTTCCCTCACACTTTTTGTCTCTTCATCTCTACCGTTTGTCCACCAATCATCCTATCAAAAAATCTCCTTCGCCTGTATCCACTTGTTATTTGCCAGGCTTTGTTCTTCCAGTTCTTTCCACCCCCCTCCCACCACACCACAATCTGTGTGAAGAAAGGTCCTGACCCAAAACTTCACACAACCATGTTCTCCAGAGATGCTGCTTGACCTGCGGAGTTACTCCAGCAGATTGTCTTTTATTTATAAACCAGCACTTGGAGTTCCTTGTGTCTCCATTTAAATCAAATTGTTTGATGCATCAAACCAAATTTAAACACTTGACTATATCAAATAGTCACTCGTAAATGCATAGCCTGTATCCAAAACTTTTTAGAGCTGTCTTAAAAGTCCATTTTCGGATCAATGAATTTTACATGGAAATATTAACATTTAAAGACTAAGTATGACAAATAAAATATCTTTCAGATACATTGGGACAGAGTATTCTGGAGCTCTTGAGCAAATGGAAGATTCCATGAAAGAGTACTACACTTACACTGTTGACCTAATGCCATTGAGTTCACCAAATGTAGGGCAACTTGTGGCTATTGGTGCTGAAGAGGACGCCTGGTTAAGAGCACAGATTGTTGCTATGGAAGCAGAGAAAGTCAAGGTACTGGTAACTATTCTAAAAGCTGCAGTTTTCGCATGGTAGGAACAGTTTAACTTTCAACATTATCCATCTTCTGAGGTAAATTAGTTTCAATGAAATCCTGTTTAACGGTAAAAGTGGGCTCAGGAGCATGTTTAAGTGCTTTTCCTACTGTTCTGATTTCCTGTGACAAACAGCAAACAGGTGGTAATGGGACAAATTTGACTTTGTAACTTCAGCTGTTTCTAGTTGAACCTCTTCTCAAAGTATAAATTTGTGCTAAAATGCAAGTTGCAATTTTGATCATGTGGGTTAGTTGCTCATAAGAAATTTAGTCTTTCTACATTGTACTTGTATTTTGCATTAACATTTGCTCAACCTTTTAAATCCATGCATGGAAACAGAAGTGACAGATTCTTGAATTAAAGTTTAATAGTTCACCCAGTGGCTTATTTTGTCATCTTTTGAGATATTTCCACTAAGTATTGTGCGTACCAAAGTTTCACTTCAACTCGGTTAGAAGATCAGAATTGATACAGTGCATTCAGAAAGTATTCAGACCCCTTCACTTTATCCACATTTTGTTACATTACAGCCTTATTTTAAAATGGATTAAATTATATTTTTTTATCATCAATCTACACACAATATCCCAGAATGAAGAAGCAAAAACGGGTGTTTAGAAATTTTTGCAAAGTAATTAAAAAGAAATAACTGAAATATCACATTTACCTATCTTTAGAAAAGGCGGCTTTAAACCATCATGAGGCAGGGGGCCAAATCTCACGGTTTTACCAAATTATTATAGCTACAGTAAAGGAATCTTCAGAAGATAAAAGGCCTGCGTGGTGTTCAGATCTTGATGAAGAAATTACTGTAGAAGAATGGCAGGATATATGTTTACAATCTCAAGTCAACAATAAATACGCGGTTCAAATTACTCCAGTACAAATGGATAATGAGACTATATATTACTCCTGTTTTACTGCATCGCATTAACCCTAATACACCTGAACTGTGTATCAAATGTGGTGTACATGAGGGTAGCTTGTTTCATTGCCTTTGGGAATGCCCCACCATCCAAGAATACTGGAAGGAGATAATAACAACTTTATCTATTTCCACAAAAGAGAAGCTTTCACTCTGTCCTAAACTTTGTATTTTCGGGTGTTTTCCAGCAAGCTGTAAACTTAACAATACAGATAAGAAGATGGTTATATTTTGTCTGCTTGAAGCTAAACATAAAATTGCTTTGTCATGGAAATCAG